>NC_063179.1:37271515-37639015 GCF_023159225.1 Perognathus longimembris pacificus
ATAATGAGTTGCTACTGGTTAAGTGTTTAGAGCACTGTCTGGCACATAGACAGTGCTCTCTAAATGTCTCTCCTTCTAGTTCATAGTTTAGTCTGCCAAACCTTGGGACAGAGGAATTCTTCTTACTCACACCATCACACATTACTGAAAAGGTTCTGGTGTGAATTGACAGGCAAACTTCCTCTCCCATCTGTGGTAATCTAGCCTTCTCCTTCCCCAAGGCTCAATGTCTTTCCTTTATCTCCCCAACTTCACAGGTAACTTATCCTGTTACTGCTCCCAGAGGCACTGAAACATTTGGTTGTTTGTTTGGTTGGTTGATTTGTTTGCTATAGTGGGGCTTTAACTCAAGCATTCTATCACTTGAGCCATACGTTCATGCCTAGCATCTGTATTTTAACAAAGATCAAAACCAGAAGTGCAAAAGCATCACTTTGTGGAATTTCATAGAGGAAGGATGTTTCTCAAATCACACCCCAGATGTGGTCATTGCCTCTGTATATTAATAATACTGATTAGCAATAAGTCATTGAAACTATTTAGGAAGTGAGTCCCAGCCCTCCCAAATCTTGCCTTCTAAAAGAGAGAACTTTGATCTTGAGTGATAATAAAACAAGAAAGTAATCAAAGTCCAGAGATATGGATTGTGTGAGTTTCCTGTCCCAGTTATTAACAGGGAGGTGTGGGGGAACTCTCAGGTAGAATAATACCTGGTCTTTGCCTTCAGGAATGTCACAGTTTAATGAAAATGACAAAACACCAAATGATGATAAGGAAAGGCCCCAGGTTGACTGAAAATAGCCCCAGGAGCTTAGAGAACAAGAACATTTCTCAAGAACTTGAAAGCATTGGTTGGAGGTCTTTCGAAAGAGCTGGTTGTACTCTGCCTTAGGGCTGAGGTATTGTCTGGAAAGTGACAAGAGTCAATGCTTTCTAGCTGGATAATTAACTGAATGCTGCAGCCCAGGCAATGGGGTGGGAGTGGGGAGCCTTCATTGGGGAGAACAGGAGCCTAAGTATCATTCCCATCCATTTTACATCATCTTTAGGTTTTCACTTAATGTTTTCCTTCCACTTCAGACACCTTGATTCCTGGGTGGTCTGCCATACCACTTCCTGCCAAGTCCCAGCTACTTTACACTAGGTGGAAGGCTGGGGGTACTGTATCTTATTTCAAAAGGAGAGAGGAAATTGAAAACAGAAAAGCTTTGTGATGTCTTTAAGAGGATTTTTTTTTTCTTCAACATGGCTTTCCACAGGCTGGTATCTTTAGCTTGGAGCTTCGTTGTTGATGGTAGTAAGGGTGATAGTGATTACCAGTGTGTGTGTGTGTGTGTGTGTGTGTGTGTGTGTGTTGTGTGCACCGGTAGGCACACATACACATGCTTGTTTGTGTTTTCTGTGATCATTAACCATTTGAAATGGAAGTCCTTTCATAAGTAGATCTAGTTATGCAAACATAGTCCATTGATGTTAACAAATAGAGACCAGATGCAAATAACCCATTCAAGCCTAACATGGAGTAACTAGCAAGAGTTAAAGCAAACGGTCTTCCCACCAAGCTATTACCTCATAAGAATTCCTTCCATATGGAAATAAGCAAGGGGAAAAGAGGGACTCTTCAGATGTTTCAAAAAATTTTAAAACGTCAGCAGTTAGTAAACTTGCTTGAATCACACAAGATTGCCTTAGAAACCACTGAAATAATTTCAGAGTTGTGTGGAATTAGACATGCACTCCTAAGACAGGTTCGGTCCTTCCATCTCAAGAATGGGCGTAACAGAAGGAAAAATTAATTACAGCAAGAAAATAGACTCCAAATGGAGGCCAGTGAGCAGTGACTCATAGCCAGGTGTTCCCAAGAAAACTTGGTTCTGCTCAGCTCACTGAATAGGGTGTCACTGAAGACATGGCTTTTACAACATTCCCTGGGGCACTGGGTGGTTTAAGTGTTCTGTATAGACTGCCAAGCAGTTGTTGGGTGAGGCCTAATAAGGAATGCTAGAATGGCAATGGTGCTAACATTTTCTGCAGAAAAGAAAGTTTTAGTTGAGTAAAAGGAACTAGATAGTGAATAAGCTCACAGAAAGGCTCCAAACCTCTAAGATGTCTATCTCCTACTGCTGTCTTTTCCAAGAATGCCATTGCTTTATGGACACGTTTAATTGAGAAGCTAAAGAAGTCTTAACCTATATTGGCTGAGATTTTTCTACTGTTAGAACACTTCTTATTTATTTATCTTGAATTTTTGCTTTTGAGACAGGTCTTGCTATAGAATCCGTGCTAGCCTCAAACTAGTGCTCGCCCTACCTTAGCCTTTTAAGTGCTTGGATTATAAGCATGCAGTCACACACTCAGCTTTATTCTCAATTTTTGAATATGTCTTTGTAGGCTCCAAGGATTATTGGCCTTGAGAAACTTCATATATATCTGAGAATAAAAAGAAAAGTGAAGGAATACTTACCTAGCAGTCTTCAGGCCCTGAGTTTGTCCTCCAAACCACAAAAAAATTTTTAAAAAGGAAAGTTCAGTGTGAAAAATATGCTAATAACACTTCAAGTTAGGGAAAGTACTGTAGGGAAGTGTTTGAGTGAAATATTCCCAGTTTTATTCCTAGGACAGAATTAGACACAAACTAGGAAATCCCTAGAAAGGATGCTGGGAGAACATATGTGTGGGGCCCACAAGCTCCTTCTGTGAAGTTCTCTAGCACTTCCAGGTTATTTACCGGAAGTTCATCCTAAAGTTGACCTCAAAAATCCCTTCCCCAGCAACTTTGGCTAATTGTTTCTCTTGCTCTGAGAAGAAACAAGAAACATATTACTATGGCTGTTCTTATATTTCTATTAAAGTTTTTACCTATTATGCTTGTTCTCAATCTTGCATTTTGTAGACTAACCCTCAATATTGTAAACTTTTCCTTAAAAAAGTGTGTGTGTGCGTGTGGGGGGTAATTCCACAAACATATCCACGTGCCCATCTTAAGAGGCACAAGTCTTCAGAAATAACATACATATTAATATATACATGTGGAACCATACTGAGATAAAAGCTGTGCTTGGTTCATAAAACTGCGGCTTTATATTGCAATTCCTGCATCCTGGGCCATCAGAGGCAGTGAAATAGAGCTCTATCTTCTCTCTGGAGTCTGGAAGGAGTTGATACTGATAAGCCAGACTACTAAGACGTACTTTTGTGCTGATTAAATGTCCATTTTCTTGGGAAATGGCTGACGGGAGCAGGATAAAGCTGTGAGCTTGTAGCAATTTCACAAATCTACCACTACCAGAGAACTGTATTTGTGTGCTTACAGCTATTATTAGCAAAACAATGGCTGGAAAATATACCAGAGAGAAAATTAAGAAATGACAGACTTGGTTTTTAAAAGAAAGAGCAAAATCTTCTTTTTTAAGCTTTTTTTTCAGGATGGCCATCCAGAAGATAAGGAGAAAGATGCTCAACTTCCACCGTGCCTGGGGAAGGGGATGTCAGCTGGGGCCGTGGGGGGGAGGGGAGAGCTCCAGTTACCTCAGGTACCTGCTTATGGGCTTCCAGCTCAACGACCATGGGAAAGGTCCAGGTCCTTTAAAAGGGAGGAAAAGGGAGAGCGATGATGCAAAACATACTGATTGCCATCACATCACAGAGTCACCTGTGAACCGTGGAGTACATAGATGCCTAGGGGACTAAGAGGGTTCTTAGGAGGAACTGGTGGATGGACAGTTGTTTTTCAAGAATAAGAGAACTTTAGCATGGTGGCCCGTGGCTGTAATCCTAGTTATTCCACAGGCAGAGATTGAGAGGATATCAATTTCAAGCCAGCCAGGGAAAATGTTCAGAAGACCCCCACCTCAATCAATAAAACGCTAAATGCTATGCTATACACCTGGCCTCCTAGCTACATGGGCTATACAAATTGGAAGATTAAAATCCAAGCCAAGGGTAAGAGGAATGACACCCTGTTCGAAAACTAGTGAAAGTAAAAAAGGCTGAGAACATGGCTAGAGTGACAGTGTTAGGCTTTGAGTTCAAAGCCCAGTGCTGCCAAAGAAAGAAAAGAAAAGTAACAGAAAGGATTCTGTTGTTGCTGAATAGTAGAGTAGCTACAATTTATTAAGATTTGAATGTGACTAGTCTGGTTGAGATGTGCTGGGGGAAAAAAATCCCTAATGTTCAAAAATAATATAGTGTGCTAAAGGCAATCTCGCAGAGTCAGAAGTTAAATGAATGGTTTCACGGGCCAATGGAGTTTTAGATGGAAATGCAAAGCGAGCTAATAGTATGAGGTTTCCTTGTGTTGTAATAAAAATGATCTAAAATTGGTTATGTGTTAATTGTATAACTGTGAATATACAATGTGCACAACAATGAGTGAATTACATAGTATATGAATTCTAATTCAGTAAGGTTAATATACATATAGATCGATATACAAAACCCTAATGTTAAATGTACGTGAGTTTTAAAACATGTGTGTTCTAGAAATTTTTGAATCATATAAATGTCTGCCATTATCTTCTACTGGACCTGCTGGGCTGGAAGAAGGATGAGGAAGCTGGGATCGAGAAGTGAAGGCCATAAACATAGGGCAGAAGAGCAGCCACAAATGCTCACCTTGGATGTACAACCAGAAAGGGTGAAGGAGCTGGATATGGTGACACACTCACTCCAGTAATCTCAGCTACCTGGGAGGTGGAGGAAGGAGGATTTGGGGGTTGAGGGCTGCCTGGGAAAAGTTAGTGAGACCTTATTTCAGAAACTAAATACAAATACAAAGGCTGAGGGCATGGCTTGAGTGGTACAGTGCTCCCATAGCATGCACAGGGCCCTGGATTCGATCCTTAGGACTGGCATATGTCACAGAGAACGAAAAAGCAAAGAATGAAGGGAACATTCCTGGGCCAGGGTCAACCACTGCCAGCAATAGGACTAATGATGCATAGGCATCTCTGGGCAAATATGAAGGTTCTATCTTTATTTACTTTCCTGGAGAATTCTCGTTAGCCCAGCTGATAAGAGGTGGGGAAGAGTTGTTTACCTTTCACAGGTGGGTGTCTCAGTTGCCTCTTGCTCTGGAAGCAGTTTCTGACTGGGGGCTTCCGTATCTTGACCCTCCTCTAGCATTTACATACTTGTAACACAGCCTTGGCAGCTGCAGTGGGCAAACCAGGAAGCCTGTCCTGTCCTGAGGGCTGAAAGCTTCTTCAACAAGTACTGGCCATGTATTGCTTTTGTAGTTGTTTTTCTTTTTGTACCCTGAGTCTCTCAATTTTGGTATTCCCTTTCAATTTCCTAGTTCTAATACCAGTATACACGGTTTCCAATATACTCAGATAATGTTACAGAGATAGTGTAGGTACAACCACAGGAAGGTGATACAAGAACATCATCAATAATAGAAGCTACAGATACACATGGTATGTTGAAGGTAGTTACAACTGTGATATAACAATCGTTTCCATAACATGGAAATCATTTCACTTAGCATCATCTTATGTGTTCATAAGGGTATAGCTATTGGGCTCTTGTGATCCTCTGCTGTAACTTGCCTAAACCTGTACTAATTACTCCCAATAAGGGAGACCATAGAGTCCATGTTTCTTTGGGTCTGGCTCACTTCGCTTAGTATAAATTTTTCCAAGTCCTTGAATGGAACACCTCATGGGGGGAAAGGGAAAGGGGGAGGGGGAGGGGGTATGAGGGACGAGGTAACAAACAGTACAAGTAATGTATCCAATGCCTAACGTATGAAACCGTAACCTCTCTGGTACATCAGTTTGATAATAAAAATTTGAAATAAATTAAAAAAAAAAAACAAGTACTGGCCATGCGAGCTTGTCTGACCTTTTCATGATCTACTATAAACAAACCTTAGCATTAGTCACAGGCTTGGCTAAGGCCGCATGCAGGGAAGCCTTGGGTGCCTTGCTGGCATCTTCTCCCTGCCCAGGTTTTGTTCCGATTCAGTTCTCCCTTGCTCTCCCCCAAACTGAAAGTCTTTCACAGCTCAGTGAATGACAGATAAAGAAGTTATGCCTCGGGCCCCACAAAAGAAAGGATTCTATTGCTTATCTCTGGAGATGACAAAGATGGTTGAACTGAAGGGGAGATTGGTGAATAAGCCAGATGAACTAAGACCCCAAAGGCCTAGCTCTGGAGGAAGGGTCAACAGCCTCAAAGGAAGAAAGAAAATCAAATGCACTGTGATTTACAGTAGCTGCTTAAACTTGAGAAATATAAAATGAATATTTGACAGTATTCTGTGCTTTATCCAAGCTATGTTGCACAATGTTTCCCCATGGCAGTAAACATTCATTTTTCTCTTGAGTGACCATGTGCAAGGCTCTGGTAGAAAGCCAAGAAAATGGACTGGACAAAGTTTATGACCTTTGAGTATTTTCTGGAGTAAAGCCATGTCCCTTCTTCCTTGCTCTGGTGTAGTCACAGAAGGAAGTTACTAGTGTTGGGGCCAGCTTGGTGTGTCTGTAAGCTCCTCGTGGGCAGGAGTCATGGATGTTCATGGTTGTCTCTCCATCATAGGGCCTTGGGTGTGTTAGGCTCTCAAGCAGTATTTGTGTCTGAATGGATAGATGGGTGGATGGGACATATGGTAGATATTTGATTAACATCATGTTATACAATGAATTAAATTTTCAGTGATTGATGATGAAAGATTTCATTTTTGTGATAAACACATTGTATTTTCGGATTAGTCATCCATTTATTTCCCCCCTAAACAGTGTGTACATATGTCAAATTAAAGTAAAAGAGGAAAAGGAGATTAAGTTTCATATAGTTCATGGAACTTGTTTCTTACGGAATTTTGTAAAACATCCAGTCAATAGAAAGAAGAGACTGCATTGTCTATAAGTTAGTCTTTCCTCCTGTTTTAATTTGGATCCAAACTGTTTCCCTAAAATGTGGTAGGCTTAGTCTCCTGTGGTGCAAGTGGAAGGTCTTGGAAGCTTTAAGAGGTAGAGCCTAGTGGAAGATCTTCTGGCCTTTCTTTTTTTGTCTTAGTCATGAAGTGAGCAGCTTTGGCCTACCATGTGCTACCCACCGTGATGTGCTGCACTGGCCCAGACCTAAAAGTAATGGGGGCAACCGACCAGAGAGTGAACCCTCAGAAATTGTGAGTCCAACACGAACTTTTTCACTCTACAATTTTATTATCTCAAGTGTTTGTTACAGTACCAGAAAACTGCCTAGCACATGCTCCTAAGATGAGCCTTCAGTGTGGTTTACCCACCAAAATGGTAATCTTTGCAACTCAATCTCCACTCGCTTCTTTTGCCAAACAATATAGACAGGACTGCTCAGTCCTCAGAAGAAAGGAACTTCAGTACTGGTTTCAGTTCCAGGATGTCTATTTTACCAGTGACCTCAAGGTGAAAGAACCACTCTGTTCAGCAGGGATCTTAGAACTGATTGAAAATCATTGATTAAAAGCAGTCCTAGCGGTAGGGGAACAGTATAAAAGCTAAGGTGAAGCAGTTCTTCCTGACCAAAGATTCTATTTTATAAGTGAGGGGTGTGTGTGTGTGTGTGTGCCTGTGAGAAGTAGCAACCTATATATGTAAACCATTTGATTTTTTTTTTCCCATTCCTGGGGCTTGGACTCAGGGCCTGAGCACTGTCCCTGGCTTCTCTTTTGCTCAAGGCTAGCACTCTACCACTTGAGCCACAGTGCCACCTCTGGCCTTTTCTATGTATGTGGTGCTGGGGAATCGAACCCAGGGCTTCATGTATGTGAGGCAAGTGCCCTTGCCACTAGGCCATATTCCCAGCCCTAAGCTATTTAAAAATCAAGAAAAAGCTATGTCTGGATCTAAAATAGAGTTGACAAAGCTCATCTGGAATATTAGAGGGCTGGGAACTTGAAAGCAAGCAAGCAAGCTAACAAGGAAGGAAGGAGAAAGGGAAGGGAGAGGGAGGAAAGGGAAGGGAGAAGGGAGGTAAGGAAAGGTAAGGAAGGAAAAGGAAGGAAAGAAGGGGAAGGAAGGAAAGAAAAAAGAGAGAGAGAGAGAGGCTTCTATTTTCAGATTTAACTAAGATCTCTAATGAACTCAGTAACTCTTTTCTATGAGTCCATGGCCCATCAGCAAAGGAGGTGGACATGACCTCACCAGGGTGACCTAAGCAACCAGATTCTTTGAGGGAAACAACTTGCTGTGATATCATGGCTGGCAGGGGTATGCAGGTGCAGCTGGATGGGAGACTATGGCATGACAGCTCCTTGTAGTGGGTCCAAATCCCCCTTGCCCACGCCGCTTGACCTAAGTCATTCCTGCTCATGCTATCGCCACTGTGACTCGAGTTGCCAGCATAGCTGACAGGAAATGATGTGGTGACTGTGTCTGAACTCTGATTAAATGCTGGAAACAGAAAAGAAAATCTACTTTGAAACATACCACTGTATTTTATAAAGGCTATGTGAGATTTTAAAAAGTATGTTTAGTATTCCAAGTATTTTCCCTTCTGTGTCTTTAGAGACTGGCTCTGAGAGTGATGTTTTGTTTACTTAACATTTAATCAAAAGAGATTTGGACCCCACCAGCTTTTGAGCAACAGATTCAGTGGCACAGCCTCTTCGAATTTAGTCTGAAGAGAGAAACTTCAACCAGACGGGGAATTTGATGTCTATAATATGTTCTAAAAGATCAGCTGGTCTAACTTTACAGGGCTAATAAAACGGAAGAATTTTCCTGTGCTCAGGTTTTTTTTTAATAAATTATAAATAACCATTCACTTTGGAAGATAGCACATCATAAAATCTTTTCACAAATATGCACAGATCCATTTTAAGATCCAAGGAAAAAGATGTTCAAAAGTCTCAGATGTCCTCAGTTTTGATTTCATGGGGGAAACATGTTCTTTAACCATATGGATGCTTTTAACAGGGCCTTCAGCTGGGGCTCAGTAATGACACCCCAGTGGCTAAATAAGAGATTTCTTTCCTTCTAACATTATTTCTCTGTTATTAAAGGTGGAAAAACCTTCCACAAATAGCATACTATTAGAGTGCTTTCGGGGGTATCTTGGGAATCAAGGTTATGTGTCTGCTCCAGAAATACTGTCTGTAATTATCATTCCTCAGTGGTTCTGAGGACACAGTCTCGGGCTTTTCATTAATTTCTTGATTCTGCAAAGTCTGGAGTGAGTGTCTCCTATTCATATTCAATATATTACAGAAGGAGTTTTGTGTTGTTGTTTTTTTAAGGTCATAGACTTTTCCTTCTCTCTCCTGATTCCTCTAATATGGATTTCCTAGCTTCTTTTGTCCATTCAAATGAAAAAGAGTATGAAAGACTGATATTGGGAAAGAAAACAAGTCAGCCATAAGATTCTTTCAAACCCAGATTTTGTGTTCTCTATAATCTGCTACTAAAGATATTAAAAAATGGAACATGCAAATCTAACAGGGGAATAGAAGAGGGTCCATGGTCAGAATAGCACACCGATTTCACTAACACTCTTATGAATATTTTCATACATATATCAAATTGATAGAATCTTACAGTGAACACCATCTAGTTGTAGATGTTACATTACTTGTACAGGGAGGTTTTCCATTGTGACATTTCCATATATAAACCACATCCCCTCTATTGCTCTCCTTTACCCCTTTACTCCTTTCTTTAAATTTGTTCAACACGTTTCATTGTCCTATTCCTATATAGGCATAGATAGTACTTCAACCATTTTAACCCTCATCTATCCTCCCTCTTTTTGCTGATACTCATCTCCTAACACAGCTGGTTTTATTTTTCTGTCACTCATTTTTTAGTATACATTGATTGTACCATTTTTCACTATGGTATTTTGTATATTCATCAATTATATTTGAATCAGAATAATTCTTTCTATATTGATCTCTTTCCCTTTCCCTGTTTCTCACTGACCCAATAGAGTTTTATAAACCCAAACTGCCTTGTTGATTCTCATGAAATTGTCTTGAAATAAAAAGCATGGATAGAATGGACTAATTCAAAAAGCCCTGAACAACTCTAGCCCTAGAATATATTAAGCAGTGACTCAGGTGTGATTCCTAGGATGGGATAGGACCTAAGACCGTGATAAGTTTCATAACTAACTCAGCTTCTCCAGTAAAATGTGAGAGATTGGTGGTAAGTTTTCTGGTCTTCTCAATCTCTTCTTGGAGAGTACGGACAAGGTAAGAATAGGTTCTGAGTTAGAACCTATTCTGAGTTAAATAGAATGTCAGGACCTCTGAAATAAAGATAAAAGCCCTAATTGATTAATACATAAACATGATAGGAGTATTTATAAAGGAGAAATGAGTAGAGCTAATGTCACAGGACCATATGACAAATTATGCCTAGCTATGTAAGTGGTATAAATCACTCCCTATGATGTTGCCAAGCAGCACAAATATCTGCATTTACTATCACATTAACAACAGAATTAACCAAATACACTCTACATTTCTTCCCCTTTAGAACAGTAATTCCTAATTTTAATACCACTTCCATTAAGGCACTTGGAGAACCCAGGCAAAGCCGAATCAAAATAGGTACTACTGGGTGCAGTGGAGATGGCCTTAAATGGGTACAGGAGGAAGTACTATACAGGGTACGGTGGAGGAAAACTATAAAGTTACTTCTTTTCTTTCTTTCTTTCTTTCTTTCTTTCTTTCTTTCTTTCTTTCTTTCTTTCTTTCTTTCTTTCTTTCTTTCTTTCTCTCCCTCTCTCTCTCTCTCCCTCCCTCCCTCCCTCCCTCCCTTCTCTCTCTCTTTCTTTTCTTTGCCAGTACTAGGGGTTGAACTCAGGGCCTAGGCACTGTCTCTGAGCTTTTGTGCTCAAGGCTAGTGCTCCACTACTGGAGCCACGGTTCCACTTGCAGCTTTTGAGTGGTTATTTGGAGCTAAGAGTCTCATGGACTTCTCTGTTAGGGCTGGCTTTGAACCTTGATCCTCAGATCTCAGCCTCCTGAGTAGGTAGGATTACAGATGTGAGCCACCAGCACCTGGCTCTGAAGTTTTATTTTCTGGGCAACTCTTCAGTCAGTCCTACTGCCAACCTTCTTCAAAATTTTATAATTTAGAAAGACAGCCAACTTAGTGAGAGATGATCTTTACCACCAACACATCTGACAAAGGCCTAATATCCAAAATATACAAGGAGCTTAAGAAATTAGTCTCTCCCTAAACTAATAAAACAATCACTTAATAAGCAAAGGAGCTAAAGAGAGACTTCTCAGAAGTAGAAATAAGAATGGCAAAGAAAGACATGAGGAAATGTTCAACATCCCTGGCCATAAAAGAAATGGAAACAACTTTGAGATTCCATCTCACCCCAGTGAGACTGTCCAATATTGTGAATTCTAGCAACAAAAAATTCTAGTGGGGATGTGGGGGGAAAAGAACCCTATTGCTGGGAATGTAAACTAGTACAACCACTGTGGACAGCAGTCTGGAGGTTCCTCAAAAAACTAAACATAGATTTTCCCTATGATCCAGCCATATCACTCCTGGCCATCTACCCAGAATTGCACAAACCAGGATATAGTAAAGACACTTGCATATTCGTGTTCACTGCTGCACTAGTCACAATAGCCAAGTTATGGAAATAGCCCAGTTGCCCTAGATGAGTAGATCTAAAAAATGTGGCACTTCTACACAATGGAATTTTACACAGCCATTAGAAAGGATAATATGTCATTCGCAAGGAAATGGATATACCTAGAACAAATCATGTTAAGTGAGGTAAGCCAAGCTCAGAGATACCAATGGCACATATTTTCTCTCACAGGCAGAAGCTAGATCTAAAATATATTGGGAATGGGCTAAAGACCTAAAGAGACTTCTTTGAAGAGGAAATGAGAATGGGCAAGAGACATGTGAAGAAGTGCTCTACATCACTGGCCATAAAAGAAATGAAAATCAAAACGACACCGATTCCACCTCACCCCAGTAAGAATGTCCATTATCAAGAAAACTAATAATAACAAATGCTGGAGGGGATGTGGCCAACAGGGAACTCTACTACATTGTTGGTGGGAGTGTAAACTTATTCAACCACTCTGGAAAGCAGTATGGAGGTTCCTCGGAAGGCTAAACATAGAGCTCCCCTATGATCCAGCAACCCCACTTTTGGGCATCTACCCAAAAGATTACAAGCAAGACCACACTAACACCACCAGCACAACTATGTTCATTGGAGCACAATTTGTCATCGCTAAAATATGGAACCAACCCAGATATCCCTCAGTAGGTGAGTGGATCAAGAAAATGTGGTACATATACACAATGAAATTCTATGCCTGTATTAAAAAGAATGACATTGCCCCATTGCTAAGGAAATGGAAAGACTTGGAAAAAATAATCCTAAGTGAAGTGAGCCAGGTCCAAAGAAACATGGACTGTATTGTTTCCCTCATTGGGAATAATTAGTACACGTCTAGGATAGTCCTAGCAGAAGATCACTATAATAGCTCAATAGCTATGCTCGTATGAACACATAAGATGATGCTAAGCAAAATGAACTTTCAGTTATGGAAACAAGTGGTATATCACTGGTGTTGTTATTTTCAACATGCCATGTGCCCTTTCAACATGCCATGTGAAACTGTGCCCTTTTTTTCTTTTCTTGTATTTCCTTCCTGTGGTTTTACCCCTGATATCACTGTCACTGATTCTAGTACCCTGGATATTGTATATACATATATTGGAACTAGGAGGACAAAAAGACAACCCACTGCAACAGCAATACTTACAAAACTATATGGTGTAAGCCAACTGTACAACTCATGGGGGGGGGGGAGAGGGAAATGGGTAGAGGGGAGGTGGGGAATAATGAGGGAGGAGGTAACAAGTTGGATAAGAAATGTACTCACTGCCTTACTAAGAAACTGTAACCCTTCTGTACTTCACTTTGACAATAAAAAAATAAAATAAAAGATGTTAAAAAATAAAATATACTGGGACATGATAAACTATACAAGACTTGTCATTTACACACAGTGAGACCAGAGGAGGACACTCTTAGGGGAGGAACACAAGGGCCCAATGTCTCTGTGCCTCTGATCATATTAAACAATATTTATTGAAATTAATTCCAGGAAATGGAAACAAGAGGGTTTTGGTTTTGTTTTGTCTTATTTATCTGTCTTTGGAATGGTAAGAGGGAGTGAAGAAATGAAGGGACAAAGGGTGAACAAATGCAGCAGTGATATTTGCTAGACACTATGTGGAAAATGAACTATATAACTTGAGTGGGGAGATGAGAGGAGAGAGTGAAGGGGTGAGATTGCCCAAAAAGAAATACACTCATTACTCAATTTATGAAAGTCACCCCTCTTTAAATCACCTTCATAATAATAATTAAAAACTGAAAAAAAATGTTCCCCACCCCCTGCTGCGGACATTCTTCTCTTTACCAGTGGACTGGGAGGTAAAACTGTCCAGAACTTAGAGTCTTATATCTTTTTTCTCTGTCATTTGGAGTCACTTCTTAATGTATATAAAGTAAAACAATCAACTCTAAAAAGCCATGGCGGCTTTAAACTAAGCTTACTCTCTGTAGCTTGACTGTAGAAGTAACAGCAGAAGGGACTTGACAAGATAATAGGGGATATACATAGAAAACATACACTGATAATCTTTCTTGGATTTTCCTTTCTCCCTTCCTCCCACTCTCTCTCCCTTCCTCCCTCCCTTTCTCCCTTCCTCCATCCCTTTCTTCTTTCCTCCTTCCCTTTCTTCTTTCTTCCCTCCCTTTCTTCTTTCCTCCCTCCCTTTCTTCTTTCCATTTGTATTCTTTTTTCATTCTTGTCCTCGTTTTTGGTCTGAGATTGGGACTTGAACTGGGTATCTGCTGCTTTTGCTCATTGGCTAGCACCCTACCCATGGAGTCAAGCCTCCAACGCTTCCATTTGTATTCTGGAATGGTATCTCTATCTTTATAGAATATGTCTGAGAGCCCAGTGAAAAGCTTGGCAAGGAACGCCTTGGGAGACTTTTCTTGTGACTGAATAAAAAGTGACAATAAAAAGGTTTAAAGCCTGGAGATTATATTAATAACTGAAAAGGAAAACAAGCTCATAGAGAAGCTTGGCTTATTTTTCAGCCAAGATAAGTTTGTTTTTTTCTTTCTCTTCTTTTCTTTCTTTCTTTTTTTTTTTGTCAGTCCTGGGGCTTGAACTCAGGGCTTGAGCACTGTCTCTGGCTTCTTTTTGCTCAAGGCTAGCACTCTACTACTTGAGCTGCAGGCCACTTCTGGCTTTTTTTTTTTTTCTATATATGTGGTGCTGAGGAATTGAACCCAGGGCTTCATGCATACGAGGCGAGCACTCTACCACTAGGCCATATTTCCAGTCCATAACTTTGGTTTTGATATAGCACCCAAATTCAGCAGGAACATCTTGCTAACGGATGAAATTATCCTTTCTGAAAGAGTGCTCTGCCATGACCATGGTCAACATGTGGTTATTTTCCTCCGTTTCCTAAGGTTTAGCTGACTCCTCAAATCTCTATGGTCTAGGTAGATCCAAATTTCCCTTTAAGTTGATATTTGTCTTTCACTTGTTTCTGACTTAGCCTGCTGGTTTCAGCCCAGGAGTGGCTTCCCAGAGCCCCAATACCTCTCTTGGTATGACCCTTACCATTCTAAAATGAATTTTGAGAACTCCTTTGTGATACTCAGCTTTGTTTGTGGTATGAGGTCTGTGAATGTTTAGTTAACAATACATGTGTGCCTCTCTCATTTCCTGTTTTTAAGGACTGCGTTTAATTTATTTGAAAGGGTGGAATATTTTAAATTACAACTCAGCAGTTTTACCAAGGAAGGCAGTAAAATACAATGAGCAAGGAGTTTTACTTCCTTCTTAGAATTGCTACTCCCCTATTTTGAACTCTAGATATCTTCCAATCACTGGAAATGACTCTTAACTTATGCTGTAACATTTTGTACAGCAACCAGGCAGGCCATGGCTGGAGCTGTGGAGAGCATGAAATTCCTGCACACTATAATTCCACTTTTCCAGACGCCTTATTAGTACACAGAATGCATCTGCCTGTGCTTGATATTGTTCTATCCTTTTAAGCCCCCATCTCCCCCAGGCAGAGCATTTGGATTGGTTAAGGAATACAATTGCTTAGCCAATCAAGTGAAAGATTTCTTCTGCAACCCTAGCAACACCTGACAATGGTCATTGACAAGTGTTAAGAGAAAAATTCCTAAGGAAGCCAACCAGACCTTGAAAGCAGCCCCTGTCAAGGGCAAATTGGGTTAGTGCTACCTACAGAGCACTTTGTGTGGCAAGGACACTAGTGGTTTGTGTCTGATCTGCTCCTATACCAACCAAACCGCTGTACCCACTAGCTTGTTTTCAGTGGTTGGAGGAAGAGTTCACAATAAGACTTTAGCTCAGGGGTCACCCTTCTGTCACTGATGCTAATTTGTTCCTCAGGGCATGGCAAGAAGAGCGTTTTCTGAGGGCAGCAGGTCACTTGGCTGTGTCCCCAGTGGCATCTTTCCCAGCCTTCTGGTTACACATCTTTCACCTCCCAACTTCACTCTGAACCCTGATGGGGTGCAGTTGGCCAGGCTGCCTCACCTGCGGGCATACTGGGGCAGTCCTCTAAGGATGCAGCTAGAACAATGGGCTCTCACCTCTTTCTGGAAGGCTTGGTAAGTGGGATCTTAAAGGCAGGCCTGACAGAGGAAGGGGCGGGGCAGCAAGCAGAAAATAAGAAAGGGGACCTGCCAAAAACATGCATAGACAGTTCATTGGCAAACACATGCTTCCACAAAAGACATAATAGCTGTGTGTATATGATACCCTCCTGAAGTTCCCTTACAGGAACATTCCAGTTAGGCTAGTTCCCTTGAAGGCATATTGCAGGCCCTGGTTGAGTAATCCATTGTGCAGTGATTAGCTGCTAATGAAGCTGAATATACCTAAATCATCTGACGAGTAATCTGAATTAATTTTTTTATGATTACTACTGCTAGACAAGCTGCTGTCACGACAAAGAAAGACCTTGGAATATAGACATAGACACTTGTACATACACATATAATGTACTCACATACACATACATAAGCAAACCCTGGCAAGAAATGCCAAGGTGGGAGGCGGGAGAAAGAGCTCTTCATGGAGAACCTGTGGATTGAAGAGTGTGAAACCCAGGGGAGAATTAGTCAAGTTCATTCCATCCCCACAACCTCCCCACCACATAATCCTTTTCCTAACTAGCACCACACTCCAGGGCCTGTCCTAACTTTAGTTTTCCATTGGGGTTTGTCACTCAGTTGGCCTAAGAAGTCCTTTAGGAATCTAAACTGATTGTGACTTCCAGTCTCAGCCTTCCTTCAAGGGATATTGGCAGTTTTCATAGTAGACTCATGAAAGTGCAAAAGAAATAAATCTCTAATGGCTGAATTATTAATCAGGGGTTAATTTTAGTCTGGAGGCTTCTTGGCCTTGCTCCAACACACCTTTTAGGTAGAGGCCTCCTCTGGGTACTCTTAAGACCAGAATTACAAGCAAGAAAAAGTTGTGGAAGATGGGATAAAGGGTTGCAGTAGAGAGTAATTCAGCAGGTAGGTGTTCAACAGGGAAATGCATCCTATTTAAGGAGAGACAGAGCTCAGGTGGCCGAGCTTCCGTGAAGACCCAAAGTAATAGTTGGTTTGGGGAATCTTTCCTATCTGCCCTTCAGAACATGTTAGCTTTCTAGTGGCAAAAGAAGTGAACTATTCTAATACAGTGTATTATAACATAGCCGTATATGTGCACATAGGTTATAACTTCCAAGTCAGAAGGACACAGCCAGTCTAAAAAGGTGTAAAACTGTGGACCCTTGACCATTGTGAAGGTAAGTATTTTCTTATTTTTCTAGAATTTTCAAAAGTTTTAATAACCTTTGGTCAAGTTTCCTGTGCATATGAGAAACTATCAACTGCTAATGATCCAGGATAACCACGAAAAGCAACATCAGATGTTGATTTCTTGTCTGAAAGCTAAGATATTTTATCTGCCTGTGAAATAGGTGCAGAAATACCTAAAATTGAGAATGCATATCATATGGCACTTTGTAAACTCAAGTTTCCAGTGTGTCAAGAAGAGCTCTAAAAAATAGGTGAAGGTTTGTGAAGGTGCCTAGAGGGAAAAGGAAAAAGTTCTCACTTAAGAGTTGATAGCTGGGTCTGGGGCTATAGCCTAGTGGCAAGAGTGCCTGCCTCGGATACGCGAGGCCCTAGGTTCGATTCCCCAGCACCACATATACAGAAAACGGCCAGAAGCGGCGCTGTGGCTCAAGTGGCAGAGTGCTAGCCTTGAGCTGGAAGAAGCCAGGGACAGTGCTCAGGCCCTGAGTCCAAGGCCCAGGACTGGCCAAAAAAAAAAAAAGAGTTGATAGCTCATGCTCAATAATTTGAACTTCACTTAAGGCGAAACCTGGGCACTGGAACCTGGGAGAGCACAGTTATGTTTAATGGGACAGTGTGGCAGTGGAGGCATTCCTGGCAGAGAGCAATGTCTGACACATTATAAGCACAAAAATAAATATTTGCTGACATAGAAACACTGCCTCCAATTTACAAATACTTACAATGTGCAAATACTACCACAGGCAGAAAACTCTAGAACCCCATAGAGTGGATAGCCCCCTTCCCAACTCTGAGATCATTATTTCCTATTTCCATGGCAACAAGAAGACTTAAAATTGCCCAAACTTGAGAGACACTTGAGACGAAAGCCAGAAAAAAAATTAACAAAAGACAAATGCTACAGGCGTCATATATGACAGTGTGGTAAAGTTTTTGACATTTGTTTGGGAAGATTTTTCTTCTATTTTTTTTTTTTTGCTTAGTATAATGCAACGATTTCCAGAATGTAGAAGCAATAGCTTCACACTATGCTGCTGAACATTCTTCGGGTAGATTTTATTCTTTTCTTAAAAGGAAAGAGCCATGAGCTTTGGCAGCAATTGAGTATGCTGCTTTCCAACTCTCTTGGCACTGCTTGACATTAACTACAATGAGGAGGCCAGTTTGGTTGAAGTGTCCTTGTTTACTCCCTTCCATGGAGTGAGCAAATATTTATTGAGCACCTACTATTTTTCCAGTTAACCTATCCTACATATAATTAAATGAAAAATTAGAACTCTGATAAGGGTTGTTGGGAGAAGTATATATAACAGGCAGAACTGACCTGGC
This sequence comes from Perognathus longimembris pacificus, assembly GCF_023159225.1. NCBI lineage: Eukaryota > Metazoa > Chordata > Mammalia > Rodentia > Heteromyidae > Perognathus > Perognathus longimembris. Next base: position 37,289,699 of record NC_063179.1, read on the forward strand.
AGGTAAAGAAGCTTTCCTAAGGAAGTGTGATTAAGCTGAGTTGGAGAAAACCAGGCCACGGCTATAGGGTCCGGGGAAGAACATCCAAGAGGCGGGAACTCTTGGGTAAAGGCCTTCTGGAGGAAATGAGTGTTCAAGGAACTGAAAGTAGGCCTGAGCAGTCTGCCTTGGCAGAGCCCAGGAGGGTAAGTAAAGGGAATGAATGTAGAGTAGCTGGAGAGGTGGGCAGGGCCGAGTCATTCCTAATGCATAGCCTTTGCAAGATGGCCTTGTGAAAGATTTGGTCTCCAACTCCTGATTTTGCGGGGAGCATGAAGGCATAACAGACTGTTCTTGTGTACCATCCCGCCAACAGCACCTTTTGGTTCCTCTAAACTCTGTCAGATCATTGCCATAGTATGTATGGTAGTATGTATGGTAGTATGTATGGTAGTATATGACAATTGGTACTACCTGACAATTTGGCACCTTAGAGTTATCATGGATTTAATTACCATCAGGTATTAACCCCTCAGTCACTGTTCTATAGTTTGGTCACATAATAACCTGTTCATTATTTGGGACCCAGAAGAGATGCAGGAAGTCTGTAAGAAGCCAAAATAAACAGGACAAATATCACTTATATTTTAAGAACTTGATGGATTTTTACTTTTTCATTAAAAAAACTTAAATTTGAATTCAACATGTCAGTCTTGATACATGTCACCCCTTTCATAATTCTCTCATGTCTCTCAACTCTACCCATCCCCTCAACTTTCCAAGCTCCATTGAATTTTTACTTTATACACAATTCTAACAAGCAGATTTCCTTTTGCATTCCAAGGAGCCAGCAGGGAGGGAACAATAGTTTGGAAAGAGAAGAAATGTTATGGGCAGTTACAGGACAATATTTAAAAGTAATAGGGAACAGTACAATAGTAAAGGGGAGGTAGAAAATACTCAGGACAAAAAGGAGATAAAATTTGAAAAAAGGAAAGAAAAGGAAGAGAGGGAGGGAGACAATGAAGGGTAGAAGGGAGAAAAGAGGAAGAGAGAAAGAAAGGAAAGGGACCCAGGTCCCGAGTTCAAAACCCAAGACTGGCAAAAAAAAAAAATCAACAAAGAAAGGAAAGGGAAGGGAAGGAAAGAAAATAAAAGCAATCTAAGAGGTCTTTAGTAGTTATGGACAAAAAACTTTAGATAGATATTAAATGCATCACTGTGTTTATGTTTAAGAAGCCAAGGAAGTATGTTATATGTTAGAAAAATTCCACTTACAAAGTTAAGGTTTATAAAAGTTGTGGTGCTGGAAAAGCAAATTTTCCACACTTTGTGAACCTGTCTTTTTAGGATGGCTCTGGCTAGCCCTCATGTCTCTGTAGTCTGGTTCTGTGGATGTATTAATGAATACAGATTTCTCATTGAAAAGAAAATGTCGGGTATACCAGCTTTAGTTGAAACCTCTTTAGTTTCACAAGTTGTCTAATTCTGGGGTTGAACAAAGTCATTGTAAGTGACACTTTTCACATCGGAACTGTCATGATGCTATTATTGACAGAGTGAGTTCTTGAATATTTAAAAATATTGTAGGTGATTACATGCCCTTAATAAATCATTTTAAAGCGTATCTCTTCACATTTGTAACTTTTTCCATGTCTGTCTTTTAAATGCAAATAGTATTTATCTAGGCGTAAGGTGCCCCCTAAAGTTACCTGGTTGTCTAAATTCTACATTTTTACTTGAACAAAACTGTTTGATCACATTGGCAAATGCTCATTCTACCTGCTTGTGAAATTATTTTTGGAATGACATTATTTTCTGCAAATATATCCTTCATACATATAAAAGGCTCTTTTGGGTCCCTGGAAAGTAGATTCATATTGTAGTACTTAATATCTTAACTGTGTTTCCCTCATGCCATATCATATATCAGAGATTAAAAGAGTGAACTGGTAGAATAATGTTATTTTGAGACAACCTTTAATTTTCCTTTTGTGCCAGTACTGAAGCTTGAATTTGGGACCTGGGTGCTATTCTATAGTTTTTTTTTTTCACCGCTTCCAGCTTCTTTCTGGTTAATTGGAGTTAAGAGTCTCATGGATTTTCCTGCTTGGTCTGGCTTTGTTTGAACCTCAATCCTCATACTTCAGCCTCTTGAGTAGTTAGAATTACAGGCATGAACCACTGGTGCCAGGCTTTTATTTTCTAAATTATAATTTTTGTATAATGTCCTTTTTCAGTTTAGAGTTTTCCCCCTAGTTGACAGAGGTAAAATAGAATTATGTTCAGTTTATCCAGTTAAAGTGTTCTATCTTATGAAGAGCTTTATAAAATTTATAAGTTAATTGTAGAAAGGAGGAAAAATGGAAAGCTACAACTAGATGTGACATTTCATATTTCTTTTGGCTATCACTTTGTTTTAGGCCTGATCTGAGGTCTGATAAATATTCCAGTTATGAGATGTTTTTATTTCCTAAGACCTTCACTACTGCAATGTGGGTTGGAATGAAGAGAAGAATGGTAATAATCTGGCATGTTTTCACAGTACTGAAAGGCAACACCTTTTACCTCTGGAGCATAAAATAATGGTCAAAATGACAAATTTGAAGTAAATTTGTTTCTGAGTAAACTGCCCCGCTGATTTTTAGCATGTGTTGATATTAGATGATTTATTCTTTAAAATACAGAGCATAACTAAAGGCTTCTAGCTTAGCAATTTTTTCTTTAGGAATATTAGCTTTATGATCAACTATTAATCAAACAAGTAGATCAAGAGTTGGATATATTGTCTTGTAATTACAGCAAATTTTAAAAAGGTACACATTATAGAATAATGTGTGTTTGTGGAAGATGATGTTTTCCAGTTTTCCATATTCTGAAGAATTGGCTTAAAAAGATCCTGCAGGCCCCAACCCAACCTGATTGAATCAGAATCTCCAGAGGGGAGGGTAAAGGAAATCTATATTTAAACAAGTGTTCAGGGTGGCTCGTAGGATCTGGAAAGCTTGGGAAATATTGGAAAATGAAAAAAAAAGGTCTGGTTTAGGAATCTGAATATGAGTCTCTGCTTGATTAGGAGCCAAATAACATTTTGCAAACTTCTCTGAGCCTCAGTTTCATTTGTTTCTTGTACTAAGGGGACTGGGGAAGCAAAACATTGAAAAGGATCTAGTATTTGTCACTCTCTAAAATGTATTAATGTTAGTGACTTGGCTCTCTAGTGATTAACAAAGTTGAAATGGGCCAAGTTTTTCTTCTCATCCAAGATGGAGCACCTGTTTTAAACTGTTCAGTTTGGGGTTCATCATTTCTTGCCCACCTCTTTTTCTTCTCAGAAATGTACTTAGTCGAAATGACCAGACTCATTTGATACGTTCTTCTATGAAGTGCCATCTGTAATACTTCATTCTTCATCCTTTTTAGCCACAGCACAGAATTCTGTCATTCCACTGGGGGGGGGGGGAATAATGCCTGGTTCATAGTTTTAACTATGCTGTCTGAAGCTTTCATTGCATCCTAAACAATTGAATTATATTCCATGGGCTATAATTGGCTTTGGTTATACTATAAAAAACATATTCCAGTATGGAAAAGAGAATGGAAATGAGCACAACTTTGTGTCCATCATCAAATGATTTGAAGTTTCTTAGCTCTAATCCAATTTTCATGTCTTGGAATCTTCCGACTAATAGCAAATAATTGTCTTAATTAGCTGAAATGACTAGCAGTAATGATGAGGCAATGTTATTTTCTTTCTGCAGATCTAACCACTGAGACTGTGAAGTTCTTGCCACTAAGGGGGTAGTTTTCAAACTTTAATGTCAAAAGACTCATGTGGGAAGCTTGCCACACGTTAGTTTCTGGTTCCTGACTCTGAGATTATGTGCATTTTGCTTAGTGTACCACAGGGATTTCTGAAAACCACCATTCCATGAATTTGGCAAATCCTTATTGAACTTAATTCAAAATTATTTTAATTGTTTGGGGGACAGTCTTGCTAGCCCAGGTTTCTTTCAAAGTTGCCATGATCCTGCTTTTAGTCTTTTAAATAGTTGGATGACTGGTGTGAACAACTAAAATTTTCAAATTTGAATTCAAGGTGAGAGGAAGAGGCCGAACTGATCTCAGGCTGGCATACACATTTTTTTTTTTTGCCATCCATCCATCTATATATCTGACTGCTATGAGTCAATGTTAGATATGGTAATTGATTAGGGTTTGGGAAGTGTTTCTCTTGTCCTTGAGTTTCACTTTAGCTACTGGGAATACTATTTACGAAACCTGTCTGGTAGCCTAGCACCTGACCACAATGGCCAATGTGGTGTGCTCTGATGTGATATGGTGAGTCAGTGCTTATAGGGAGCTGTAGACTTTCTGTACTTTGATTTCTTACCCATTGCCTAATGGCAAACATTGGAGAGGACTCTGTCCCTGGTCCCTGGGGTAGACGACTGCAGGAAAAGGGCAATTTAAGTAATTTGGTAATGATTTATATAAACACCAGAAAAATAACTATAAATCCTCAAAAATGAGCAGTAGTACAAGTTTTAGCCAAAGATGACACCATTACTTGACACATGGGCGTAGCTAACTTCTAGGGAGACAGAAGCCTTCCAAGTAAAACTGCTGGGCACTCTGAGACTACAGCGATGGAGGAGGAATCCTTGGGATGCTTAGAGAATTTCTAGTGGAAGGGGTTTGGAGGAAGGGAAGAAGAGACAGAGGGGGAGGAAGAGGAGAAGGAGGTGGCAGCTGGCAAGTATAATCACAACACAGAATGCTAAAGGGTTCAAGGAGAGATGGATCACACACCCTGGATGTTTTTCCAGAGGAAGTGGTATTTGATTAAATCCTTTAAGGAAGGGTAGGAATTTGACATGTTTAACATGAAGAGATGTCAGGAATTTCTTGGGCCAATGTGTGGAATGGACAAGTCCCATTGAGACATCATGAAATCCCTTTTGGGGAGCTGGGGTAGGTTCTTTTGGGTTTTAGGGAAGACAAGGCTGGAAAAAGTTGGGTTTGGTCAAAGTCATATCTGAGTTTGGACATTTTCCAGTAGGCAGTAGAGAGCCATTTAAAGGGCGACACAATCAGAAATGAACTTCAAGATGCACAGCAGCTGGGTGGAGGAGGATTTGGAGGAGGAAACACTTTACTGACATGCCAGCGAGGAGGCTGCTGCAAAGAGAAGAGGTGGAAGCAACAAGAAGGGCCAGGAAAGACAACAGAGCAAGAACTGTGGGAACTGCAAGCCAGAGGCAGTGGAAGAGAACTACAGTTCGGGGGCCCTAAGGACAGGAAGCAAAGGCAATAAAACTTCAGAGTAAAGGGAATCTGGACTGGGGGCGGGGGGGGGGGAACGGTACCTCGGTGTTCATAAGGCCACGGGCATCCTGATGGCGATGGAAAAGTGATGATGAGCAGAAAGGGTGAGGGAAGTTATCAGAGACTGCAGAGAGGGCAAATTGGGTCAGAGCTGGTGACAGTGGGCATATCTTTAAATTAAGAAATTAAAGTATACTCTCCCAGGGTTGGGGTGTACTGAGCCCTTTAAGGCCCTGGGTTCAACACTCCATAGGATCCGAGACAACTAACCAAGAGAAAACAAAAGAAGCCAACAATCTGGAATCTCTAAAGGCTAGGCACGTCTAAAGGTCTAAAGGTGTCTATTTTCCTGTTCAGTGTGAATTAATCCCTTCCACTAACAAACACTCCATACGACACTGCATGAGTCACTTATCCTGTCTGAGGGCGCCAGTTTTGTCATCTTCAACTTTCCAGTTCAATTATTCTGTGTGTACACGTGTAAAAATGCCCCGTAATCTACACATTACCACAAGCTCAAGTCCTGTCACGACGGAATCGAGCTCCACTTGTGTTTTGCTTTCCTACTCGGATCAAATGTGCTTTTAAACTGTTTCAAGCTGCTGGCTGTATTTTTTTTTTTTTAAAGAGGTCTCAAAAATGAAACGACGGGAAGAAAGGGACTCGGTCCGTCCGTCTTCCATTTGCCTACAAAGCTCTTCCAGTTTTCTGTCCAGGCCTTTCCCTAGGTACTGAGGAGGTGCCCAGAACACTTCGGGACAGACAGACAGACCGACCGACAGACAGACACACCCAGAACGTCACTCACATTTTCCTAACACGCTGCCACGGAAAGTCTGCCGGCGTCCCGTCTTCAGGGACCCGCAGCCTGGGGGGGGGGGGGGCTCCTGGAAACTCACGTGGGGCTCCGAGGCTCGGGCCCTCGGAGGACGGTTCTGTTTGGGGGGCGGGAGGAAAAGCCGCGGCGATCGGCTGCTTTCGGTCCCCGCACCGAGGCAGGCGGTGGGGAGCGGCCGGCCGCTCACCTCGGAAGCCGCGAAAGTGTCAAGGGAGATTCGCCTTATCTCCAACAATAGGACGCTATCTCCAACTCTGTTTACCCTAACGGCAGAAGGCGGGCCGCGGGGGAAAGGTGTCTCAGCCACCTGGTAATTAAGTCTGCGGCTTTGGAGGAGCTCCGGCCGAGCTCCGGAGAGTGCGGGCCAGAACAATGTCCGCAGGGCTCCCCGTTCAAACCCCGATTGGCTTCTCCGCCTCCTCCGGCGCCCCGGCACCGGCCGGCGGAGCCGACGCTCTCCGGGCTGCCCCGCGGCGGGCTGCGGAGCCGTTCGGGCGCTGCCCGGACGCCGGGGAAAGGCGGCGGCGGCGCGGCTCGGAGCGCCTGGGCTGCGGATCCGAGTGCGCACGGGGCGCGCTCCCGGGCTGCCGTCCGCCGCGGACCGGCCGGGCCGTGTCCGCGCGCGCCCCTGGGGCTCGCGGCCGCGCCGTGGCGAGGGTACCCACAAAGGTGTGTTTGCTAATCCCGCTGGCGAGAGAGGGAGCGGGGGAGGGGGGGAGCCCGCTCCGCCGCGCGCGGCCGAACGCAGGTTGTGCCGCGGGGGGTCGCGGCGGGGCAGCCCAGGGCGGCTCCGATTCCCGGGGCTCCACCCGGGCGGGCCGGCTTCCTGGCCCGAGGCGCAGAAGGGAGCGCGAGGGCGAGGGCGGGGCGGCCGCCGCCGGCTCCGGACGCGCGTGGCGGGGCCGCGCGCTCGGGGCACGTTTTCGGGCACCACGCCTGCTCGGCTTCCAGCCTGGCCGCCGGGACGGAGCGATTGGGGGTGGGGGTGGTGGTTGAGAGCTCGGGGTGTTGACGCAGTTACGAGGGGGGGGGCATCGGGACGCGCGCTTCCCCACCCGGCTTGGCAAAAGTGAAGTGGAAAGCGGCGGCCGAGTGCAGCCCGCCTCCCCCCTTCCCCGGCGCCGCAGCCTCGGCCGAGGGTGGTGGGGGAAGTTCCCCCGCACGGGCTGGAAGGAAAGCGGACCGCCGGGCGGCCGCGGCCGCGCCTCCTCCGCCTTCCTCTCCACCCGCGTCCCCTGGGCTCCGTGCCGCATTTCTTTGTTTTGAAAGCGCCTCCTCCGCCCAGAGGCTTTTCCCCCGGCGGGCGGGCTGGCGGGGGGCGGGGCGTCGGGCCGCGGCCCCGCCCCCCTCTCCTCCGCACCCTCCCCTCCTCCCCCCGGGTCCCCTGTCTTCCCCGCCGCTACCCACGAGGCGCGTCCTCACTTGTCCGACATCAAAGGGAGGCAGGGAACCGAAGGGGTGAGTGGAGGAGGCCGGGGGCGGGGGGGGGGGGCGCAGAGACTCAACTACCTCAGGCCCGCCCCGGCGGCCCGCCCCTCCCGCGGGAACCCCGCCCGGGCCCCGCCCCCGCCCCCCTCGCGTCACGGCAGCCAGACATTCTCACAGCCCACCCGGCACCCAACCCCTCGGCCCCTTCCACCCCCGTGTCCGCGAAGCGCTCTATTTATGTTTCAGCCCGGCGATTTGCATAGGCCCCGCCCCCAGCCCTAGGTTCTCCCTATCGGAGCCCCGCCTCGGCTTCGTCGTCACGGCAGAGGCCACACCTCCTGTGCCCGTACAAGGAGCGGCGGGCCCTAGATGGCAGCGTGGCGTCGCCACGGCGTGTGCGTGTCGCGCTTCCTTGTGCCGTTTATAGGGTCCCGGCACTTCCGCTGTCGGGTTAGAAGCGGCGCGGTCATGGCGGAGCGCGGACAGCAGCCTCCTCCCGCGAAACGGCTGTGCTGCCGGCCGGGCGGCGGCAGCGGCGGCGGGGGCAGCAGCGGCGGCGGCGGCGGCGCGGGTGGCGGCTACAGCTCTTCCTGTCGGCCCGGCCCACGGGCATGCGGCACGGCGGCGGTGGCGTGCGGGGGCGGCGCGGCACTGGGGCTGCTGCCGCCGGGCAAGACCCAGAGCCCCGAGTCGCTCCTGGACATCGCGGCGCGCCGGGTGGCCGAGAAGTGGCCATTCCAGCGTGTGGAAGAGCGCTTCGAGCGCATCCCGGAGCCGGTGCAGCGCCGCATCGTCTACTGGTCCTTTCCCCGCAGCGAGCGCGAGATATGCATGTACTCGTCCTTCAACACCGGTAGCGGCGCCGCGGGCGGCCCCGGCGACGACAGCGGCGGCCCGGGTGGCGCGGGCGGCGGCGCGGGCGGCGCGGGCGGCGGCGGCTCCTCGTCCTCACCGGCCGCCACCTCGGCTGCCGCCGCCGCCGCTGCCGCCGCCGCCGCCGCCGCCGCCACGGGGGCCGGGGCTCCGTCTGTGGGGGCCGCCGGGGCGGCGGACAGCGGCGACGAGACGCGACTGCCCTTCCGCCGGGGCATCGCGCTGCTGGAGAGCGGCTGCGTCGACAACGTCCTGCAAGTCGGTGAGTCACGGGGCAGCCTCGGGCCGTCTGTCCGTCCGTCCGTCAGTCGGTGGGGTGGCGGTGGGGGGGGGAGGGAACCCCGTTCTTCTCCAGGGTCAGCCCCCTCCTCCGCCCGGCCGGCCGGCGCGTGTCCGCATCCCCCGCCCGGTGCCCTCTGCGGCCCGGACGGTTCTGGGAGCGCAGCGCCCATTTCCTCACCGCGGTCCCCGCCCCCTGTCTCCCCGGACGGGCCGGCGCGAGTGGGAAATGAATCAGCAGGACGCGCCCCTCGGCGGGGTCCGCGGGTGGGTGCCGGCCGGCGTCCCCGACCCCGCTTCCTCGGTCCCCGCTCTCCGCCCGGCGCACGTCCCGGAGAGCTGCTCGCTACTGCCGGGGGGCGGATGTGGACAAAGGAGCGGGCGGACGGCGGGGCCCCGACTCGGGTGTGTGGTGGGGCCGTGCGGGGCGGGGGAGGGGGCGCGGGCCGCGCAGACAATGCCGGCCGGGGCGAGTCGGGCCGGGCCGCTGGGCTCGCTCCCCCCTCTTCCCCTGCCTGTCGCCGGCTCTTTCTCTCTCCCCTCTCCTGTCCGTCCCCCGCGATTGGAGGCGAGGGGGGGGGTGTACTTTGAACACCGGCTCAGGGGCCGCTCCGCTGTGGGCTCCGACGGGCGGGTGGCTGCGGCGGTCCGGGGGGTCTCCGTCGGCTGCCCGGCGTCTGTCCAGTTCACCCCCCCCCCGGTCCCCGATTCCCCCACCCCTCCCGGCCCGGTGCCCCGCGCCCCCCGCGGGAGCGGGGCGGAGGCGGGCTCGCGGAGGGACCTCGCGCCCCAGGACGTCCCCGAATGAAAGGGCGCGCGGCCAGCGCGAGCCGCTTGCGCTTCCCCTGCCTACGGGCTGGCTCCAGACGCGGCCCCCGCCCCCCACCGCCCGAGCTGGGTCGGCGCCCGGGTCAGGTCGCGGGGCTCCGGGCGAACCCGAGTTGCACCTACGGACCGTCCGCCGGGCAGCTCGCGGCCAGGCTGCGGGAGCGCAGACTTGCAGGCTGGGCGCCGCTACCCGGCGCGACCCGGCACTTTGTTCTGCTTTTTCAGGTTTATTTGTGCCCCTTTCAATTTTCTGTCACCCTCCGAAAAGGGGAAACCAAACAAAAGAGTCTCTTTATTTCTTTTCAGGGCTTGTAAAGTAGAAGATATTTGACAAAGGCGAGAGAAGGACTTGTGATTTAAAGCTGCACAGTTCTCCTTTCTCTGACAGACCTTCAGAGTTTTCTCAAAAACCCAGTTGACAAGCGGCCCCAGCCCCTCCCAACCCCCCCCCAAATATCTTTGCTTTTCCTCTCTGTCTAGATATCTTTACCAGCCGTTAGCAATGGAAATATTTGAACTGGACTGCAGTGAACAATGTTATAGTAAAACTCTTCTTCCCGTATTTTTCTCCTGATTGCAAAATAGCGTATTTTCTAATCCCCGCCCATGTTAAATCTAGTTGAAATAGCAGTGGTGAATACCGTTCCAAATGAATGGGGATAGATTTGGAAGCATCTCAGTCTCTTTGATTTTTAACTTAGCCTTTCCTCTTTCTGTTAGTCACTTTCTTTTATCTTTCTCTTTGGGAGTGAGACGGGGGTCTGTATAGTGGCCCCAAGAGAGAATTAAGATTTGTTTTAATCCCGTCTGGTTAATTTGAATTCTAATGCAATCTGCAAACGTGATTTTCTGCATGGTCATTTATTTCCAAAGGCAGCCCTCAGTGTTGCCTTTTCTGTGCTCAGCACCCTTTCCTTCTGTCTAGAGAGGGGGGCAGGCTTCTGAAGCTATCCATCCTTTTTCTCCCCTTCCTTCCTGTTTAAAACATCTAATTAACAGTCTTTCAAGCGTTATCTTTTCTGGTTTTTCTTTACCCCCAGCCTGTTTCAAACATATCTATGGTTTCTCAGTATAACAAACTAGAGTCTTCGGGAAATTTTATGGCTTGGCTGGCAATGTTGAGCTTCCCCCCACCCCCTTCTTTTTCCTTCCTCCCCTCTGTGCTTGACTCTGCTTGCAAGCAATGAGGAATGACAGGAGAGCACATAGGGAGGGTTTCTTGGCTGATTGCATTTAAGCCAGGAATTCACTGTGAAAATAAAGCCAAGGGGCGATAAATAAAAGATGCAATCTTCTCTAGGAGACAGACACACAGCGTGGGCTTTGCCTGCTTTCATCAGTGGAAGAGGCCTGGATGAGTACTTGTAAAAGAAAATAGTAACTTTTTCTTTGGTCCCTAAAGGAGAAGGTGGCCACTGAATGGAGTTGGCAGTGGTTGATGTGTAGTGTAGAATGATGTTACTAGTGTAGTTGGAAGAATTGACCACCACTTCAGAAACACATACGTGCTAAACCTAAAGTGCTGTACAAATTGTGGAAAATATTCTTTTTTCTCTTTTGAATTCTGCCAATATCCTTAACTTCCAAGTTGTGTTTCTTATGCCAGTCAGCTTAGAGATGGAAGGCTGTTAAATGCCTGGCAGCTGGCACTATGAGAAAGAAAACTTATGACCAGGTTTCCCCCCCTCCCCCCATAGAGTAATGGAAAGAGAGTGACTAGATTAAGCAACTAATTTAGCCCTAAGTGGTTTGAATCATACAGTAATTTACAAGGCATGTTTTATATTTGTGATTTAAGGTAGGATTCTTTTTGTTAGTTTCAGAACTGGAATAAAATAGAACAAAATACTTTGTTGATAGCACCAGAAACAGTTTTCTGTTATTGAAAACTTGCAAATTTAATCAAATTGATTATATAGAAAGTACTATTTGACTTCCATAGAGATGACTAAAATGTAGGTGTAATAGGGAAAACTTGTTCCTTATTTTACTTTTATGCTACCAAAGATTAAGGATTGAAGAGAGGAGAGCCAGCTTGTTTGCATTTAAAAGTAACAAATGTTTGTGTGTGTATGTATGTACATGTATGTACTGCTCCTGGGCTTGAACTTAGGGGCTGTGTGCTGTCTCTGAGCTTTTTGTGCTCAAGTTAGTGTTCTACCACTTTGAGCCACAGCTCCAATTCTGCTTTTTTGGGTGGTAAATTTGAAATCTGAATCTCATGGACTTTCTTGCCTAGGGTGGCTTCTAACCACAAACCTTAGATCTCAGCCTTCTGAGCAGCTAGAATTACATGTATGAGCCACTAGCACTCAACGTAACCTTTTATATAATAGTTATAAACAATTTTTGATTGATGCAGAGCTGCTTTTCTGTGGGCCATAAACGCTTTTATAGAAATGTAGTTTTAAAATAATATCCAAAGAGAGCCAGCTCTAACGATGCTGGTGTGTATTATCTACATTGTTTAATAATTTAGAAATTACTATTTAAGCAACTTTCTGCCTAAATTTGTGCTTTCTATGACCTTAAACTATGGAGAAAAAGACAGGTATATGTTGGATTAAAAACAAAAATTTCTGTAGGTTGTAAACACCATAAACTAAATACTGAAGCAGCTAGTCAGGACTAGTCTTTATAGCACGTTTGCCCAAAGTCTGACAAAAAAATAACCCCCAAACCAAATAACAGAACCAAATTTTTAAGTTAGTTAAAAAGCAGCAGCAGCAGCACACTGTGACCTATGCCTGGAATCCCAGCTACTGGGGAAGCAAAGATAGGACGATTGCAGTTTAAGACAAGCACAGTTATTAGCAAGTTAGTAAGACCTTATCTTTATTAACAAACGAACATGGTAGTGTTCACCTGCAATTCTAGGTATGTGGGATACAGAGGTAGGTAGGAGGTTCATGGTTTGTGAACTGCCTTGAGCAAAAGTGTGTAATAGCCTATCTGAAAATTGATTAGGACAAAATGACCAGGAGGGTGTCCAGTGGCCAGTTCTCTTAAAAATGAAAAAGACCAGTAATCCACTAGGAAAGACAAAGGAATGCAAATGGTGAAAAAACACACTCCTCTTCCTTCTTACAAAAGATATGTGAGACAAGTACAAATGAGATGCTGTTGTCCTCTACCACCTTGGCAAAAAGATAACTAAGGAGTAAAAATGCCCAGAATCGGTTGGCAAGGTAGAAGAGGACACTGCTTACTTTGCTGCTTTGTAAATCTTTTTGTGTTATTTCTAGGAATTTGTCTTATAAATACTGATACTCTGTATGGCGATGATTATTTTATTTTATATTTTTTTCCAGTCCTGGGGCTTGAACTCATGGCCTGAGCACTGTCCCTGGCTTCTTTTTGTTCAAGGCTAGCATGCTAGCGCACTCTGCCACTTGAGTCACAGCGACACTCCTGGCCGTTTTCCATATATGTGGTGCTGAGGAATTGAACCCAGGGCTTTCATGTATATGAGCACTCTTGCCACTAGGCCATATCGCCAGCCGCTATTCTCATTTTAGTAATGAGACATCCGAACAACCTTAAAGTCTATCAGAAGGGAACTGGTTAAGATATACTCAATGGAATACTATGCCATTATTTAAAAAAACCAAGTAGATTTATATATTTTTAACAAGGAAGGCTGTTTTAAAGCATATAGTAAACACCTTTGTGTAGTGTACTGTGATTTGTTTTTTAAAACAAAAAGACTCGTGTAAATGCAGGCTATGTAAGCATCTGAAGGCTAAACAAGTATTAAAGAGTGATGATGTCTTTGGAGAACAGTGCCTTGGTGAGGTTTTGTGGGGGGATTTTTATTTACGCCTATCTTATAGCATATTTTTTTTTGTAGTAAGGAGCTTAAAATTATCCTTGGTTATCATTTGTGTTTTGAGGTAAGTGCGTGCATACACATGCATATAAGTCCTTTGTAAAGACCTAAAATACTTCTTGGTTTTGAAACACTAGTTTCCTTATTTTGATGAAAATAGTCATTTTAGAAACAAGACATGTCTAAGCAAAACTGCAGTCTTTTGTATGAGAAGGAAGGAGATTCCCCGTCCCTCCTCCCCCCTCCCCCACCTGAGTACCAAACTCAGTAGCAAGGCAAGGGTTCGTCCACTGAGCTAAATTCCTAATCCCAGGAAATAACTTTTTTTCTTTTTTAAAGTTGCTGTGTTTTGTTAGTTTTCAGAGTGGTAATGCCCAGAAATCTATCAAGACTTTGGTCCATACATTTTTATGGTCTGAAATTTTCAGAACTTAAAAAATTACATTCTGGGCAGGGAATATGGCTTAGTGGTAGAGTGCTCACCTTGCATGCATGAAGCCCTGGGTTTGATTCCTCAGCACCCATAAACAGAAAAGACTGGAAGTGGTGCTGTGGCTGAAGAGGTAGAGTGCTAGCCTTGAGCAAAAAAAAAAATTATTAAAAAATACATTCTTCTAAGGGGACAAGGTAAAGGGAATCATTGTTAGAGTTAAGGTGAATAAATATTAGTCATATAGTTTATTGAGCTTTGAGTATTTTGATTTTTTTTACAGATCAGAAATGACTATGTGAAAGTGGAATTCTAGGTAGTGCTAGAGGCTCATGCCTGTAATTCTAGCTACTCAGGAGGTTGAGTTTTGATGATCACTGTTAGGGAAGGAAAGTCCATGAAACTCAAAATTAACCACCCAAAAAGTTGGAAATGTAGCTGTGGCTCAAAGTGGCAGAACACTAGCTTGAGCAAAAGAGGCTCAAGGACAGTGCCCAGGTTATGAGTTCAAGCCCCAGTACTGGCACAAAAACAAGACAACAACAAAAGTGTAATTCTGAATGCAATTTTATGATTGGGTCTTTATTTTTAAGTTGACAGCATTACATTTTATTGAGTACATTTTCAAGGTTAAAATACAGAATAATCTTTCATAGGATCCTGTGTGTGTGTGTGTATGTGTGTGTGTGTGTGTGTGTGGTGTGTGTATGTATGTGTGTCAAGCCCAGGGCCTCACACATGCCAGGCAAATGCTCAACCACTTAGCTGTGTTCCCAGCTCTTTTTGTTTCTTTCTTTTTTTTTTTGTGTGGAATGAAAGTAAAGTACAGAAAAGATTTTGAAACTATTCAAATAAGTATTTCTTCTTTCTTTTTTTTGATTCTAAATGTTTGTTTACAGTTGTTTTCTGAAATTATTCAGTATTGGGTACATTATGGTTGTGAAGTGTTGTTAAATGTTCAGTTTTAGGTGAAGCAAATGTGGCATTAGGCAATGATACTCTATTCTCTGATGGTTGGTATTGGTCCAGTAAGGAATTCTGTACAGAATATTTTTGCAGCCCAAAGGCTTATAATTTATAAGTCTTATAATTTAATGAATTAGTTAATTTTTGTGGTGATAAGCCTTGAACCCAGGGATTCATGTGTGATAGACAAATGCTCTACCACCAAACCATACATGTTCTCCAACCCCAGTCTTATAATTTCTTGCTATACAGTTGTGTTAAGAGTGTACCTTTGGACTGAAAAGTCCATGTCTGTTATTTTTTCTCTTTTGTATTGAAGTTCACTCTTTTAACACATGTGAGACTGATCTCTTCCCTTTTAGAAACATTGGGATGCATGTGAAACATGTTCTTTAAAAGAAGCATTATTGCAATTAATCAAACCATTAGAGTCCTAATTGTCTTAAGCATGTCCTTATTGATTTTTAAGATGTTTATCCTGGGCTTCCTTTTATAATAGGTAATCAATTACTACCTCAATGCTAACTCTAAATGTTTCATATAGAAAAATACAGGCCAATTTATTTTCTTGTCACACATTAAGTGTTTGAGAATGTATGATTTCATCTTCATGTGTCCCTGAACAGGATGACAGAGGAAGAAAGAAGAACATGTTTACTTTGAAGAAAGCTGCCCCTTTAATTTTTAAAATTATATCTGTACTGTTTTTCTGGAGGTACTGAGTTTTGAACTCAGGGCCTCATGCTTGGCGGATGCTCTAGCACCTGAGCCATAGATCCAGCTCTGCTTTTTAAAGATTATTTCATAGATAGAGTCTGGCAAACTTGTGCTGGAATGGTCTCAAACCTCAATCCTTCAGATACAGATGTGAGCCTCATCATTAGTTCCCAACTTGAAGCTGTACTATTTCTCAGTGTATCTTTTATATTTCTGTGGTCAGATGGTAAATTTTCTCCAGTAGAGTAAATTGAATTTGGTACCTTTAGGAAGCATTCTTAAGCTCATTTAGTGTTAGAAAATTTCATAGAAGCAGTTATTAAATTCAAGCTGTTAATGATTTAAACTGTTGTATTTAAGAGCACATATTTGTACAAAAGAAAACAGATTACTGCTACATATGATTGTCTAAGAAATAGCAGATTTATGAGCAAACTTTTTTTAAAGGCTAAAGTACATGAAACCTGCAAAAACATTTCTAGTCACCTTTCATATTACTGAGGTACAATTTTAAAATGACTGTTTCTTACAATAAAAAGACTAATTTACTTTCCTTGGCTTATTAACTTCTGACATGTAAATGTTTGGGGATTATTCTGAATTCAAAATATGATCAGTTTCCTCCTTTACATCTCCTTAGTAATTGATATCAAATGGTATTTTGAGAAAAATGTTCCATAGTATTTTTTTAATCAAAAGCTATTCTTGTTAATTCTAGCTAGATTCTCAAAAATAAAGTGTGTTGGTTATATGTGTTTAAAAAATCAGATATTCTTTTTTTAGTGCCCTGTGTGCTGCTAAGAATATGCTTTGTACATAGTTTTCAGTTCTTTAAAAATTGAATGCTTCCTTTTTTTCCATCTAGAAAAGATAGCTAAAACAGATCTTGGCAAAAATGTGGTTCAAAATCTGCTTATCGTGTTGAACCTTCCACTTGATTGAAGCGTTGGCTTTCAATTTATAGTAAGGAAATTTGCTAAGGGGATGCTAAATATTTTATATGGGTGGATTTTTTTTTTTTTTTTTTTTTTAGTACTCTTAGGTCATGCACTTGCTCCGCAGGTGCTCGGCCACTTGGGCTACATCCTTTAGCCCTTTTTGCTTTAGTTATTTTTCCAAACAGGGTCTTGAGTGTTTCCCATGACTAGTATGGACCGAGAACCTTCTAGTTATACTGCCCTTGTAGCTGAGATCCCAGGTCTGTGCCACGATGCCTGAATTGTTAATTGACAGGGGTGTGGGGTCCTCACTAACTTTTTGCTTAAGATGATATAGATATTTTGTTTTTAAGGCAAAATCTTGATACTCCTTGGTGGCCTCCAACTTTTGATCCTTCTGTCTTGTTTTAATAAGGGTGGAGATTGCGATCATGTACCAGCACACATGGGTAACATCTGTGGAATTCTTAAGTGATAACTAATTTTGTGTCAACTGCTATAAACATTTATGGTGTTCTCAAGTAAGCAGAAAAAGAGACTGATAAGCCAGTTATACTTCGAGTATTGTCATCTCAGGCATATTTCAGTGAATTCTGTGTACAGATGTATTGGTCCATATGAGAAGCTGGTTTTATAAATAAAACTGAATTGTGCTGTTCTACACTTAAAGAGAGTTATGGAGGCTTTAGATATAACATTGATTTCAGCTTTTTCCACTTGCCTGATGATAAAACTGAGGGCCTGCTGAACATTGAATGTGTTTTTGCACAGCATGGTCTTTGTTTTGCTTTACTGAGAATATTTGCTCAGAAATAAAAGCAACCATATTCTTGAATTGACAAGACTATTAGCAAGGTTATTTTATTGAATGTTATCAAAGTATTTTCAAGGTAGCATTTTAATTTCAGACTAAATCTCAATGGCTTCAGTTCAGCAGTGGTTCTAGAATTCAAAGTAGATGCTGCTAAGTATTTGTAGATGTTTGGAGATGTAATGTTATGAGATTAAAAGTTCATGAAAAGTTAGTTATGACTGCTGACTGTAAAACTGTATTACAACTGTATGAGTATACATAGATAAGGTATATACTCATATAGGAAAAGATACACTGAAAGTTTAAATACTTCTATGGAACAGAAATAATGCCAGCAAGAAGTTTTTTATTTAGTGTGTTTAATGTTCATATTTGCTATGTTTATATATATCTCACTGTTCTTGTCAGGGTACAAACTCCTGTTATCACCAGTGATTAGTATTATACACAGCCCTTCAGGGCGCATTCATATATTGCACAGTATTTCATGTAATTGATGTGGCCCCCAAATTTTAGTGTCACCTTTTTAATATGTAAAGACTTTTTGTATGATTTGGGATAGTCCTTTACTGAGCCAGCTGAAAATTACTATGGTAGGGTTCTTTTTTTTGGCCAGTCTTGGGCTTGGACTCAGGGCCTGAGCACTGTCCCTGGTTTATTTTTGCTCAAGGCTAGCACTCTGCCACTTGAGCCACAGCGCCACTTCTGGCCATTTTCTGTATATGTGGTGCTGGGGAATTGAACCCAGGGCCTCATGTATACGAGGCAAGCACTCTTGCCACTAGGCCATATCCCCAGCCCCTATGGTAGGATTCTTAATAAATATTTATTAATAGTAAGCGTGATAACAGCTAACCTTCATTTAACAGCCATGTACCAAATACAGCACTTTCTACTTTATTTCTTTACAGCAGACACAGGTATTAGCTGGTATTCACATTTTACTTATGAGGAAACAAGTGCAGAAGGCAAATAACTTCTTTCCCTTTCACCCCTCCCCCCCTGCTTGAAATAACAGAGTGAGACAGTGTCTTAACACTGTAAACGACATAGCTTTGATGCATCACCAGTACCTATTCTCGGTTGTCTTTAAACTTACAACCTCTTAGTGCTTTCTCGAGTGACTTTCAAAGTGATAGGACTTTTATTGGGATCATAGCTATTATTTTAAATATGTGTCTTACAATTTTGCTTGAATAGAATTTTAGTTTGTCTTTTCCTCCCATTGCTGAAGATTGAACCCAAGGCCTCTTGCATACCACAGTGTACATCTTGAAACTAACTTTTAGTTAAATAGTTAAATGAGCTTTTTTTTTTTGTTAAATGAGTTTTATAAATTTGTTTAAAATGAATTCTGGTTTTGGAAGATTGATTTGGGCAGTTGCATGGGTAGTTAAACTTTCCAAGGAAAAGTAACTGTAGGGTAAATTTTAGTCATTAGTGTGTTGCAGAGTTATGAAATTACTTCATTTTAAGGCTATTTTAAAATACTCTGATTAACCATGCTATTTGTTGCTACTAGTAGATTTAGCAATATTTTAAGAATATAGTTTTTCCTGTGCAGTCGCTGAACCCTGATGTAAATTGGAAGGACTCACTCAGTAGGATCTTTTAGTACATTTAAACTCTTACTGACCTGGTCAGCTGATAAGCTAAATTAGAAGCTCATTTAATGAATTAATTTGCATACAATTCAAGTGACTGCCGGTTTTATATTATTTAAGTCTGTATTTAGTCTTTTTTTGTTGTTGTTTTAAGACGGGGTCTTGCCATGTACCCTAAGCTAGCTCCAACTCATAATCCTCTTGCCTCAGGCACCTGAGTGCTGAGAGTATAGGTTTGTACCACCACATCAGAGTAAAGTAATAATGTACTAAGGATTAAACTCAGGGTCTTATGTGAGCTAGGCAAGAACCCTATCCCTTGAGCCACAACCCAGCTACTTAGAGCAAATTTTCCTTGTTAATTGGTGATGTCACATCACCACTACTGGAAGATATTATGCAGAAAATATGTATAGGAATGGATTATATAGGAAGATTCCTACGTAAGGATCAACTTTTAATTCTTCCTAATTACAGAAGTATAATTTGGAACTTTGTATTTACCTAACTTTCCCTGTCATTTGTTTGCTGACAGCTCCTATTATTTTTATGAGTAAACTATAGCCGTTTTATAATTTAGGTACAAAGGATAGAGCTTGGTGTCTTTCAAGACATTGACTTTCCTTGGTAAAGACTAGCACAAGGTTGAAGGGTGCATTATGTTTGGTCTTACTGAACTTTGGTTCCTGTTACCCTCCTTTTTATTAATTCATGTCTACATGGAGGTGATCATGAATTTCATAAAACCTATAAAATACAAACCTAATGTTCAAATACTAGAAACTTGTAATCTGACTTTTAATTATTAGCAAACTTCCTTAAGTGTTACCTTATTCATTAGGATTGCTTTTTTGTGTTGCTTCTCGATGGCATCTTAGAATTCTCCATTCCTTTTTCTCCTATATACCAGTTGTTTAAGTTTTTTTTTTTTTGTCTGACGAGCCTCAGCTGTCCAGTCCTAAGAGAGATTGTGGTTTATGTCTTTTCTAGACAGTAGTAAAGTTGAAGAGTAGCTGCTTTGTGATGATAGCAGTTAAGTGAGAGCTTTGAAGGCAGCTTACCTCAGAGGGGTCTCTCTCTCTCTCCTCTCTCTCTCTCTCTCTCTCTCTGTCTCTCTCTCTTCTTTCTCCTTCCTATCTTTTCCTCTGTTCTTTCTTAGGTTTGAGATGGATGAAATGTGGAGTGTGAAGGTGTAGTAGGAAAAAGGGAAAAGATTGGAAGATGTATGAAATAGCCCGTGGAGAGTGTGTTAGGCCCCCATTCCCTGTAATTGTCCTTTCTTACTCCAATCTCCCTTGATTTAGGGAAATAAATCTGAGGTCAGAGGGACCTATGTGTTCCAGCTGCTGCTTAGCTGCTATTTTTAGCCTGGCCCTACATCAGGCTGGCATCAGGCCATGATGGCATAGGGCCAGAACTTTTTCGGACTGCCAGAAAATGTCAAAAACTTATTTTTTTAAAATCAAATTGAACCAAGTTTCAGACATATTCTGTGCTGTGTGCTGCTTATCTGTACCTTTTTAAAATACATTGTGCATTTTTACAAGGAATGATTGATTTTTAATTATAATAAATAAGCTTGGGACATGTAGCATAGAGTTTCTTCTAGATAGGAGAAAGATTTAAACATTGCCTTGCAGGTCAGACATATCCAGCTCAGTTGTGTGTGAATGTGTGTGTATGTGTGTCTGTACACACACGAATGTGTGCATGTGTGCCAGTACTAGGGCTTGAATGCAGGGACTTGTCTCCCTTAACTTTTTTGCTCAAAGCTAGTGCCTTACTATTTGAGCCACCTCTCTACTTCAGACTTTTCGCTGTTAAATAGTAGACAGTCTCATGAACTTTTCTGCCTGGGCTGGCTTTAAACCTAAGTCCCCAGATCTCAGCCCCCTAAGTAACTGGGATTACAGATGTGAGCCACTGGCACCCTGCTTAGTTCTGCAGTTTTGATGCACTCGGGAGTGTGAAAGTTTCCCGATTTTATTTATTATGTCTTGGCATCATTACAATTGCCATTGCAGTTTAAGTTGTGGAGTCTGAATTGGTTTATGTAATCATAGGTGTTATCGGACACAAAGAAGGGCACTTTCCCTGTAGTGGTCGATATTCTCTTTACTATCATTTATGTGTGTTTAGGTTTAGCCAATACTCCAGTGATATATTTAACTAAAAATATTATTGTGAATAACCTAGGTGAGGTTTGGTAGGAATACCATTGTGTGGATGTAGAGTTTGTACATGCTATAGCTATGCTTGTAAACCAAGTTTTAATCTTTTGAATACATAAGTGAATTAAGAATTGACTTAATTATCTACTGTACTTAAATAGAATGTATGTTTTACTCATTCTTGAATAAAAAGAATGTTCTATCATGGATTTATATCTAGAGTGACTAAATTAAGAATAATATCTGGGTTCTTTTTTGTAAGGTTCTTAAGGTAAAATGAGAGTTTATTAGGGATGATTTGTGGTATACTGTGGACTACCTTGAATAGCAGTAGCATAATTATTATTTCCTTATTCAGTGAAGAGTGGTGTAATGTACTTAGATTTGTTAAATGTTGGGGTACTATTAGTTGGAAGTGACACTCTTCCTAAGGTAGCATAAAATAATTGGCCCAAATAGGGAAATAGAATAAAATAGATTCTACTTTGTCTTTATATTAGGCAAATTCTGCTGAGTTCACTTTGGTGAAAATAAGAAAGCTTAAATTTAGTGAACTATGAATGAGGAATTGATGATTCAATAGTTTACAGAAAGCAGATGTGTTATTTACATTATTTACATTTAGTTTTTTAATTTTTTTGAGACATGCACAGTCTGGCCTCAAATGTATGATTAGTGTGGTTTATAGTCCTTGTAAACACTGTTCAAATGACATTTCTTATGGAACTTTGTCAGAGGAAGTTCTTTGCAGCTTTATTTTTTAGTAGATTTCTACTTACCAAAAAAGTATTTTAAGATGTTTCCTAAATAACAAGAAATTCCAGAAGCCTGAAGACTGTATTGGTTTTTTGCTTTCAATAAGTATGCCACAATAGAAAAAAGTTATAACATTTCGTTTTTAACAATAGAAAATATATTTACTCTAAGATGGATGGATTTAAAATTG
Organism: Perognathus longimembris pacificus; assembly: GCF_023159225.1. NCBI lineage: Eukaryota > Metazoa > Chordata > Mammalia > Rodentia > Heteromyidae > Perognathus > Perognathus longimembris. The sequence continues at coordinate 37,311,667 of NC_063179.1, forward strand.
AGAAGATTTAAGTTTCATTCAAGATTTGCCATGTGATTTCATTATCAAAATGTTAGTTATTTTGGGTATATTCGAAAATGGTGATATTAGAGCTGGTGACTGAATTTATTTAAAATCAGTGTAAGTATAAGGTTTGGATTTGTGTTAGCTGATAGCTTAGTGGCTTTGTTCTGTTTGGGTGTTTTTATAAGCACTTGGTATGATTTATACTATCTACCCTGTATTCTTTTCTAGCTAGTAATCTTCAGTGGCTTCCCTTTGTCCATACGATCAAAGTCTTTCAAGGGTGTCACTCATCCTCGCCTCTCATCTGCCTCTTGCATTGTCTTCCTTGTCCTTCATTTGTCTCCATACTGTCCTGTCATTGCCTTTACCCATGTTCTTTTTTCTGTGTGGAATTCTTCTGTGCCGGGTTCATGTCTTAATTGTCTGGAATAGGGAAATATTTTCCTCCTTTGTAATCCTAGTCAGAGTTTCCTGTGCTGTTTTATTTTGTTGTTGTTGTTGTTGTCATTTCCTCTGTTAGATTGTGAGCTCTAAGAGGGCAGAAATTCCGTATTTGTATGGCTGTGTGTATGTATAATTTTATTTATTTCTATCAATGGCATTGGAGCTCAATAAAAGTTTACTAAATCAATGAATGAAGTGGTGTTTTATTTTGGGAGTAGTTTTCTAACTTTCTAGGAGATACTGGGATTCCATCTATCTACCCTACACCTGTTGCATGAAGAACATGCCAGTTTGAAAAATAAGAACCCTGTTTTGTATTTATTGTCATTTTTGTCCACTCTCAAATCCTCCAAAGGTACATTTGCGTTTACCTCTCTTTTTAGACTTCAGAGTTTGAGAAATGCTGTGGTATTTATTTATACTAAAGGACCTTATCAGGGTGAATTGCGTTGGGATGTGGGTCTAAATGACATGGACTGAGAAATTCAGCTTGGCATGTTTTACTGGAAGAAAATAAACAGTTATATGTTTATAATCACAGGTTTCAAGAGGATGGTAGGTTATATAATAAGGGAAGAAATCTGGGTTCTGGCAAATGTCAGTCACTTCTTTCCTCTTTTCCTTAGTTCTGGACAAGCAGTTGTATTTGTCATGATAGGGAACTGGCCTGAACAGAGTTCATGTTCAAGTTATTGTGGGCCACTTCAAAAAGAGTGACATATGATTTTTTCCTATTATTCTGTGCATTCTTGTCTACTTCAACTTTTCCTTTTCGGTTAGTTTTCATTTATAATTTTACTCTTTGTTTCCTCATATTAATCACATTTAAAAGTAGCAAGCCAGCCAGGCTGGTGGCTCAAACCTGTAATCCTAGCTAATCATGAAGCTGAGATCTGAGGATCTTGGTTTGATGCCAGCCTGGGCAGAAAAATCTGAGAGACTCCTATCTCTCATTAATCACACATGCATACACAGACACACAGACAGACACAAAAGCTGCAAGTGGAGCTGGGTTCAAGTGATAGAGTGTTAGCCTTAAGGAAAAGAAGCTCAGAAATAGTGCTCAGGCCCTGAGTTAAGCCCCAGAACTGGCACTTTACTCTTTCATTACACAAAAGACAGAAAAGAGCTGGGAACATAACTAAGTGGTTGAGCACTTGCCTCTGGCATGTGTGAGGCCCTGGGTTTGACACACACACACACACACAGACATACACACACACACGCGTGTGCGCGGGCGGGAAAATAAGAGAAAAAAGCAAGTCAGAATGATGCAGGTAAGAAATAACAAATATCTATTCTATTAAAAGCCATCATGAGCCAGACCAGTTAGGAAAGCCTATGAGATTCTTACCTGGTGCTGTGGTTCAGTGCTCTGGCCCTGAGTTCAAACCCCATACCAGTCCCACCCCCAACCCCACCCACAAAATAAAAGACACTGCACTTTTTTAAACCGTTGAATCTTAGAGCTAAGGGCCGAGGGGAAGCCTAACAATTATCTTGTTGAATTCAGTTTTCTTTATATAGAGATAAAAATAGCATATGTTCATTTCAAAATGCTAGAAGATTTATTCTGAGTCCTTGGGTAGCAGAGGCAGGGTCCTTTCTAGTTTAAGGTCAGGCTGGGCTACCCAGTGCCTTCTATGCCAGTCTGTCTCAAAAGCCAAAAAACACACAAACAACAACAACAAAAAAAAAACAAACAAAATCTAGAAGAAAGGATTTTTAAAGTATTCACCATTAAAAAAACGGCACTTATTTGATGAGACAAATATGTGTAACCTGAGTCAAACATTACTCAATGTACAAATATCCATCCAGCATTGCTTGTCATGTCATTCATGTGTACAGTTTTTATGTTTTGTATATTGGTGAAAATAAATTTAAAAATTGAAACTTAAAAAAAAAGCCATCATGGTGAAAGAACTTTTTCATGTTGTAGGTGAGGATTGGAGTCCACTCTAATTTGAAGTTTGCATTGAATTACTATGCTAAAAAGTTGCTGCTTATAATATCTACCACCTTGTGATTATTAGTACTGTTTCTTATAGACATATATCTTGTCCTATTACAAACTTGAGGAAGGTATTTTCATTTTACCTCTGAGGATATAGTAATGGGGTCCCAATTTACTTTGCCTGTAGCACTCAGGCATTCTGGGATAGATCTGCACACCTAGGCCTCACATTTTCTTAACTGGGTTCTTTTTGTTGTAATACCTTTCTTTGCAAGTATTGCCAGGGGCAACTTTTCTTCTTAAACATGATTGAAGGAACCACTCAGAGAATGGTGTCCTATGACTTACAAATTAGTTATGATATACCTTCATATGCCAGGTAAGTAGATATATGATCTACCCATATTTTGTACTTTTTTGCTCCTTGAAGTTGTACTGTACTTAGTTGAAGATGTCTTTTTTCTTTGCTGGACTCTTCTTCTTAATGGTTTCAGTCACATTTGATGACATTAGAGTTTGTTATGAAACACTTTCTTTTTACTCAATTTCTTGGTTTTAGTGAGACTTGGAGAGAGTGTGTACAGTAAAGACGTCATGGAGAAAATTAGTGTAACAAATGTTAACTGGGAGGTGCTCTATTACGGAGATATGGCCCTGGGTCTTTAGAGTGTATATTCCTGCTTGTCAATGGAGAGTTTTACCAAGTTGCTGAAATGCTGTTGTAATTCTACTACTACCAAATCATAGCCTACAGACCTGTTGAATCTAGAGCAAATCTTACGGTTTTTGTAATTTTAATTAATTTATTTTTAGGAAGTGTGTCTTTGTAGGAGAGGAAAATAGGTCTTTGGGATATTTTTGTGCTCTCACTACACCATACCCCTCCCTCAAATTAGTAAACTGCTTATGTGTTTAACTTTTGTGCCATAGCTGAGTCTGTAGCATTTCCAGCTTTCTATGTAGTTTGGTCACAAGTTAAAAGCTTAGGAAATCTATATAGTTGTTATAATTTTAACACTTTAACTTAGTAAATGTCTTGACTGTCTGATTTAAACAATAACAAATAAAAATCTGCCTATGTTATATTGTTGCTGAAATGTTGAGCTTTCCTTTTTATGGCTAGGTTACGGGATGAGTAATTACTCTCTAGAGTGAATGGTTCAAAATGAAGTAACTGTATGCCTGTGGTGTGTGGTGACACCAGATATATTTAAGTCCTAAAGGTATATGATTATCTCAGTACACTTGGACATACACACAAAAGTGTACTTATGCCTATGGCAGAAGTTTTATGTGCCAAAGAAAACTTAGTTTCTGATAAAGGAAAAAAATCTATTCCTTCAGAGGGACTCAGAGATTGTTTGCTAGAGGCACCATTTTAGTTAGGGTAACATCTCTGGATTCTAGAATCATGCCAGTACTCTAGTTTTGAGCTGTTAAGAATAGTTTAGGAGCTGGGTTGGTGGCTCAAGCTGTAATCTAGCTACTTGGGATTCAGAGATCAGAGGATCAAGATTCAAGGCCAGCCCAGAGATAAATTAAGAGATTCCATCTCAACCAGTGACTGGGTGTAGTAGTATGTGTCGTATTATTCTAGGTATAGGGGAATGCATTGGGGTGTGCAGTGTCTACCTGTTATCCTCAGTGACACAGGGAAGCACAAATAAGAGGATTGCTGTCCAGGCTATCCAGAGTATAAAGAGATATCCTGCCTTGAGAATAACCAATACCAAAAGGAAGAGAGGGGCTGGATGTGGTGGCCCAAGTGGCAAAGCTGTTAGCAATCACAAAGTACTGAGTTCAATCCCCAGTACTGTCCTCCTCCCCCCTCCCCCCCCAAAAAAGTTTAGGGTTTTACTCAAAGCACCATGCTTATTGTTTTGATTGCTTCTTTTAAAAGGCAATACCTGTACTTAGCTTCATAGTCTACTTGGAAGTTTTTTTATATAAATTATCTGGTATCATTTTATACATCATGAGCAATGGTACTTTAAGCTGACATGTCTTTTCTATTTTAGTTCACAACTGAAGTAGTATTTTCATCACATTAAAAATGGGAACCTCTTCTCCTCTTCTCTTCCCTTCTCTTCTCTTCTCTTCTCTTCTCTTCTCTTCTCTTCTCTTCTCTTCTCTTTTTTGGTGCTGTTCCTGGGCTTGAACTCAGGGCCTGGGTACTCCACAAAGTTTTTGTGCTCTACCACTTGAGTCACAGTTCCACTTCTAACTTTTTTGGTGGTTAGTTGAAGATTTGAGTCTCCTGGACTTTCCTGCCTGGGCTGGCTTCCAACCAGATCTCAGCCTCCTGAGTAACTAGGATTGCAAGTGTGAGTCCCTGGCACCTGTCTTTATTTTGAAATCACAATTCTACTAGCCTTATTGGGAACTACTCTTTTGGCTGGTGTGAAGTGATGAGGTAACATCAGTTTCTCTTGCTAAAGGACCAAATAGTTAATCTTGGAGATCAGTTAGGGTTGTAGTTAGGACCTAGCTCCCTGTTCACAAGCCCAGGAGATGAGAATTCCTTAGCCTGGAGATCCATAGAGACCTATGGTGCCTGCTAAGTTTTCCCTTGGGCTAGAGAAAGGCAACTTGAGATGAGGCCTGGCTTTGGGACTTCAAGTAAAGTAGTAGTGATGGTAGCTTACTTACCTGTTTACAATGTGATCCTCTGGAGAGGATTCTTAAAAAAAAAATAACAGAACTAGGTGACAGGAGCCAAACATTGTCTTATAAAGTCTGAAGACAAATATTTAAAACTTTAAATTCTTAAAATTGCAATTGGCAAGTAATTATGAAAAAAGCACAAGAAGTTGTTATATTATGCTACGTATAAGCACATTTACTAAAGAGATACAAATATCTGTTTAATAGTAGTTTTACCATCTGATAGAGTAGTTACTATCCACATGTCATTATTGAGTAATTGACATGTGAATTGGGTGCTGGAAATACATATAATTCATGCACCAGAAAGTAAAAACTAAAGCAATATAAACATTACTGATGGTTGAAATGACAATATTTTGTGCTAAGGAAATGAAGTGTTAATAGTAATTCCACCTGTTTGTTTTTACTTTTTTAGAAATAAGACTACTGTAAAATTTAAAATTCTGTATGTGGTTCATGTAAAATGTTCAATTAATGGTAGTCTGTAGGCTTTTTTGGTTTCATAGTAAGGATTTTATTATGTATACAGTTCAGATATAATTTGCTTACATGTTTGTTTATAGATTTTTGCCAACATTAAACACCCTATAGTGATTTTTAAAACTTGGTTTGAAGATAATGATCGTTATAATTTTAGTTGCTGTTCAGATTACTTGAGACTTTTTTTTCCTTGGTGGTGCTAGGGCCTGCTAGGTAGGCATATTACTACTTAGGCCATGCCCCAGCCCTTTTTGCTTTAGTTAGTAGTACTTTGGAGGGAAGTGTAGTGTCTTTTTAGCTCAGGGCATCCTCTGACCAGGCTTTCTACCTGTGCTTTCTGTGTAGCTAGGATTACAGATGTGCGCCATTGCACCTGCTTTGTTGAGAATGAGGACCTTGCTACTTTTTTACCTTTGCTGGCTTTGAACTTTGACCCAATCTCCACTTCTCACCCCAGTAGTGGGAATTGCAGATGTGCCCTGCCACTAACCTAGTTCCCCCCTTCCCCAAGGGGGAGGGGTTGAACCCTGGGGCCTGGGCACTGTCCCTGAGCTTTTTTTTACTCAAGGCTAGCACTTTACAACTTGAACTACAGTTCTACTTCTGGCTTTTTGTTGTTGTTGTTTTGTTTTTTGGTAATTTACTGGACATATGAATCTCAAGGAGTTTCCTGGCTAGGCTGGCTTAGAACTGCCATCCTCAGATCTCAGCCTTCTGAGTTGCTAGGATTACAGGTGTGAGTTACCAGTGCTTGGCTTTTATTTTCAAAGCTTGTTCCTCATAAACATACCGGCTTCTTTAGAAGAAAGCTAATTAAAATTTTTTTTTCTTTTGGTATGAAGATACATAAGGGTTTCATTTGAGTTTGAAAGTGTTATATTTGTTTTGGGCTCTGTCCAGTTTGCAAAAGAAAAAAAAAAAAGCAGGACAGACTAATGTATGATGGCCAGTATACCTCTTTTTTTTTATTTTAATAAATTTTCGGTTGACCAAGGAAATCTCTTCAAGGGCTAGCCCTTGTGAATTTAGGAAAAAAATTACTTACACTTTTGAGAGGCCTTTTGCTTCCTTTTTACTTGAGGACATGCTTTACCCTTTCTCTTCCTAGTTACCAAGCTGCCCTGTTTTGTTAGTGCCATCCTGTGGTAGATAGATCACCTCAACTTATCTTTAGGCTCTTGCCATAAATATTCTTGTTTTTCTCAGTGTTTCCTTTCTTATATATTGTATAAATCTAAGCTCCATCATTTTGTGTGTCCTCTTTGAAACCAGTATTTAACTCCTTTTTGATTTTTCCATGTTCTTTTCTCTCCTTGGTTTGAATAGTTTTAAACTGGCTGGTAGAAGGGTAGTTATACTCAGGTTGTAACAGTGCAGTTTGTCGGAGTGTTTCCTTTTCTTTTCCTCTTTAATTTTCCTTCCCCTTTTCCTTTTTGTTTTCTCAAAAAAATTTGCTTTTGCTATGTAGCCCAGGCTGGTCTGGAAGGCAATATATTCCTGATTCCACCTGCCAATGCTGGGATTATAGGTGTTTACCACCAAACCCAGATTAACTTGAAAAATTTCAAACTAAAGAAGAAATAAGTCTAAAAATGTCCAAGCCCTTGAATAAGTTTTGAAGATCTTTTCAGAATCTCTGTTAAAATTTTTTCATTTTCTCATCCTTTTAATCTGTTTGTTCCCAGACACCAGCATTTAACTGATATTATTGAAATGGTATCATTTTAAACTACTTAGAAGAATGGAAGCCTAAGAAGATAACCAGTTTCACCTTCTGAGGAAGCACTGTGTTCTGAATTCCATTTGATTGTCTTTAGAATACAACCATGTGGCTAATAGTCTAAGATAAAATACAATATTTGTGATTGCATATAAACTCAGAATACATATTTCCTTTTATTTAAAAGCTCTACTATGTTTATATATATGTATGAACATGTCAAAATGAAACCCCCTTATACAACTCATTGATGCTAAAAAAGAAATCTATTCTCAAATGTGCACACAAAAGATGTATGCTTTCAATTATTAACTTTCTCTTGTATTTACCTGTCAAAAACAAAAAATAAGGCAGATGAGAATCTGGTATAGTTTCCATTTTACTAGTAAGTTCCTACAGTAGGGAATGCTGCCAGTAAAAACTTGGAAATGGCAAAGTAGTTCTTTGTTTTTTGAGTTGCCATGAAAGACAAGAGCTATTGTTTTGTGCTCAAGGTGCTGAGCTAGATGCTATAGAGAAGTGTTTTGTAGTCTCTCATTTCATAGCACACAGAAGATAATATTTTGTACAGAACACTGGAGCACGAGATTTCTACTGCAGATAAGCTATGAGAGGGCTGGTAGGTGGAGACAGCTGGCCTTGGGCGGGACTGGCAGCTCCAAGAGCTGAGATATTGCTATCTCGCAGCTGATATCTCGTACTGGGAAGCTGTGCTGTATGGAGAACATGTAAGAGGTAATGAATCCCCATCTCATTAGGCACTTAATACTTGGAACTTTGAACACATATGACAGTAGATTATAAGAAGGAAGTTTAGTGAAATGCTAGGAATAAATAGGAAGTGTTAGTTATGATTGAGGTAGAGGGCTCTAACAAAGACCGAGGAGAGGGATGGGGCACTGAAGGCATTGCATCTACAGTGTGTGAAGATATGAAGGCACCAAAGGGCAAATTGAGTATGAGGAATGCCAAGGATTTTTGGGGTGTGTGTGTGTAAACCAGAGGATGCCAGTAGAAAGTAGTATATTGAGAACTATTCAGTTGGCAGGGGTTAACTTCAAAAGACCTTTAAGTGACCGAGTGGGCTCATTGACTTTGGGCACTACTCTGACATCACCACACTTGAAAAAAAAGCAGACAAAGAAACTTCCCTTATTAATCATGATAAAATACAGTAGAACTTTCAAGCAGAGAAATCTTCTTGGAGTGAGGAAGACCTTGATCTGGATTAGATGAGGGAGATTTATACCTGGTGAAGGGAAGTGGGTGGACTTGTTCAAAGGGAATCTCTTGATTTTGCTTATTGATAATGAAGAAAAGTAACTCTTGATTTTGACAAAGGTAAAGGAATGGATAATGGGAACATTTTTAGAATTATTTTCTACAGAAGGAACAAGAAATTCCATTTTGGACATGTGAATTTTTTAAAGTGCAGAGCAACACCCTGTTTACAAAGGCTTTCTGGAGCTAGGCAGATACCTATTTTTATTTTATAATTCATTTTATTATACAAGCCTCCAGTAGGTATTGCTCATTAGTATTCAGTCACGAAAATGAAAGTAGCAAGTATTTAAAGCAGAGAAGAATTTAATGCTGAGAATTGGTTACAGTGCTGTTTGAGAAGACTAGAGGAATAAAAAGAAAAATAAGTTCTGGGAAGGCAGTGTAGGAGCAGCAAAAAAGTGAGCATACATGTTTATGTGAGCACTTGGATGCAACACACCAGGTGACTATTGTGAACAAAAAAAGAGGAGATGCAACTCAACCAGGTGTCAGGAAGCTGCTGCATGAACTGCATGTTCTACATGTTTGTGAGAGATCCTCACTGGACTGTTGCTTTGAAACCACTATGGGAGATGTTGGAGCCTACAGTTGTTTGTTCCTGCTGTTTCAGGTACCACTAGAAACAAGGAAACCAAAAGGCATGTTCTTTAGCTCACCTTGCAGTCTCCTGCCAGTGTTTTCTAAAGGACAGAACCCAACAAGGAAGACAGCTGCCAAGGAAGGGAATTTGAATATGTAATTGATAAGATTCCTAGTCTCTTGTAATATTACCTTACAGATAAATCTACTTTAAATAAAAAGCTTTATTCTTACTTACTTTACAGGTGTGGAAACAGAAACATAGAAGGTAAGTAATTAGGTCATACAGCTTTTACTTGGCAGAATTAGAACTTGAATTCAGTCTTATTTCAGAGTCTGTGCTTTGAGCTCCTAATCTTTGATCTTGGCTACACATCTGATTGCTTATTTCCCCTTTTGTATTGATGAGCACTTAGTGACTGTTAACATTGATTTTGCTAACTTAGCACTTTAAAAAATTTCTGATGCAGTCTTGTTTTTTTACCCCTGCATTATCTTCTCTGTCTTGAAGGTCATCACTAGTTTTATAGATAATACATGGAAGGTATTTCGGGGTTCTGTTTATTGTTATTTCCCTGGCTTATGATACCAGTATCCATTTCTATGGAATTCCATCTGTGGCCCCAGTGATGCTGGACTTCACTATGCTTTCCCTTTATATCACTGAAGCATCTTGATTTTCTACTTTCTCTTTCTTTTCTTTAAAGAATTGCTGTCTCTTGGATTCAAGTTGGACTTTTCTGTCTTATAAGCAGCTAATAAATATTCACTTCGTATTTAAATAAAGGCCAACAAAAACATCAAATGTGCATTCTTGTCTTTCTTTTGTGTGGTTGGTAAAGTCACTGAGGAATCAGTGTAGGGTTGCAATTTGAGCTCTATTTTGGGAAGGGGGAAAGGTGAATAGAGATCGAGGAGAGGGAATCACTGTAGAGTACCTATCATGTACCAGCATTGCTTCAATACTCCTGTGTGAGATTGGTAGTTATTTGGAACTTTATACATGTTCTATAGAATACTAGTTTCCTGAGTGGTAGTTGCTTCTTTTCTAAGTAAATATTGATGCAAGAAGTAATCCCACTCTAGGAGGTATCTATCCTGTTTTCTTAAGACTAAAAATACAAACATGCTAATTTGTAAGAGATTGTCAACTAAGGCAAAGACATTTAAAGTAGTCATGATGATAGATCTTACATGTTTCAAGAGATTCCCATTAGCCTCAAATGAGGCTACTGCCCAGAACATTAGAGGCTGTGGCTTTTATTGACAGGAGCTCAGGATAATAGGTTTGGAGCAACTCCAATGTAAACAAAGGGTAACCCTGCTACTCTATTATACATTTTGTTGAGAGCATTGCTTCCAGATTATTATAAGTATACCTATCCTTCCAGGAAATTTAGTGTGAGATTTGCAAGATGATTGTGAAAAATACATTTTAAAGACAAATTTCACTTTGATGTGCTTTGACTCCTTTAGAAAGCCAACAGACATCCCTGAAATGATTGACTATCCTCTGCTTCTCTTATGTATTATCTTCAACCATGGACATAGATGGTTAGGTAACTAACATCATGTTGATGTGTGGTACTGTCCATTAAGTATCAAACAAATATTCCTAGATTTGTATCAGTGGAGTCAGTAAATTTCCAAGTTTGCCCTCTGCCTCATAAATAGTCTCTAACACTATTAATTCACACCTGACTTTTTAAAAAGTATAAAATGGGAATGGGGACACATTTTCTTTTAGGCTTACTGTTTACTGGTTTTCCTTACAGTGGAGGAAACTTTGAGGGGGAACCTCAACTCCTTAATTGTCTTTTTACCTCTTCATTTGGGATTGGTGGTGCTTCCTACTCTTTGCTTTCAAAGTGTTAGTGTCTTTAGAGTTTGAGGTTATGCTCTTCTCTGCCAGAGTTTTCCTTTTTTGCTTCGCTATAACAAAATATTTGGGAGCATTATTAACCTATGAGGAGAAAAGTTTTATTTTAGTTCACAGATTTAGAGGGTCCAGTCCAAGGGATTAAGCAGATCTAATTGCTTTAGCCCTCTGGTCCTCAGAATCCTTACCTTATGGCCAGAAAGCAAAAGAGAAAAGGTTAATTTGGTTTTGTTTTGGCAGTTTCAGTTATGATTAATTTGCCCCCATGGCTTTAGGCCCTTTGGTAGGACAGAAATGCATGATAGAGCAAAGACAAAGAAGATGAGGAAGCGACCAAAGTCCCAAAATTCCCTTCAAGAGATTATTTTCATTAACTTTAAGTAGTTCTAGTAGGTCCTACCTCCTAAAGTTCTGCCATGGTCCCAGTAGTGCCACTGTAGGGGACCAGCCTTTAACACATGGATCTGTGGGGATGGCTCTAAGGCATAGAGGCCACCAAGAGATGATTACTTTGCAATTTTTATTACTAGTCTGATTGCTTGTCTTTTATTTCTACTTAGGTCTAATAGACAGTTTTAGATGATCTTCCTCCAAAGTAAGAAACTTCACAATGCAGTAAACACATTCATAACTAGAAAACAGAACAAAAATCCCATGTGATAAAACTTAATTCTTAGAACATGTCATATTTGCAGATATTCTCAGTAATATTCTTTTATTTCCATTAGAAAAATGGTTTGTGACTTACTGTATAAATTTTCCCCCTTTAGTGAATCACAACACTTTATTTGAAAAACATAGTTCTTAAACCACTAAAGTTGTTTTCTAGAACTTAGATTGTGGGAAACCTTACTTTTTTTTTTCCCCAAAGCATAAGAAGTAAGTATAAAGTGAAAGATTGGTTACATTATCATTTTATCTTGAAGCTGAAGTTTGTTGGATGATATCAGTTCTTACCTGTTGCCAATAGTAAATGGGTGATCTTTCTAAGAAAATTACACTTTTGTTTGTCCCCTTTGTTCAAAGACCTGGATAAATGGAATTAATAATAATTTTAAAGGGTTTCACAATTACACTTGTTCATATTTCCAGGTTTGAAATAGATGTTTTGTTCATATATTTCCCCCTTCTAAATGTTAGGATATTATGGTGCCACTTCTCCAAACAAAATGTGTATGCTGGATATATCACTAATTTATAGATACCTGGGGCAAGCTACTCTGGTTTCAATTTGTCTCTTTTCTCCTGGAGGTTTGGGATGAAAAACTTATATCTAGATTTCTCACATTTGCTTGTGCAAAATTGTTGGAATGAGGAAACTGCCTCCATTTGTAACTGTACTTTTTTCTCTGCCCACTCTACCAAGGACAGTGCTTATAGGGAAAATGGTTGATCAGAGCTCACTGATACCAGCAGATGGAAAAGGTTCAGTGCAGGCTGTTGACAGTAGTTTAAAAGGCCGTTTATGAATTACTACATCAGAATTGTTTCAGTGTTCTCACCAGTTCTAGAAAAATAATTATCTACTGATAGATGGAACCAGTTTTGATACATTATATAGAGAATATATAATATTCTGTATAATTTTTTGTAAGTATTTACCTTGCTACACTTTTGCTACACTTACAAACGGTTGTTTTCCTTTACGTTCTCAAAAACTTGTGTCTATTCTGTTGTTTTTTAAAAAATACCTAATACATTTAACAATGCTTCAGGAAATAGCTTTTACAGTGCTATAGAAATTTATAATTGGCACAGTGCCCAAGTGGTTAATTGACTCCTAGGGGGTGGGGAGCGAACCTAGATATTCAAGGATAGTCCTAAAAATACTCTTTTGGGCCAAAGCACAGTGTTTCAAGCCTGAAGTCCCAGCCTAGCAGGATTGTAAGCTTGAGGCCAACCTGGTATACATAATGAGCCCCTCCCTGTTTCAGAAAAAAATAAAGCAACCCCCTCTGCTATTAATATGAGAACTGCCAAGGTTTACGGTATACTTGAGGAAAGTTAAACCTGTTTAAATATTATTAGATAGCACTGACTTAATTAGCATTTTGGTATTGACTTTTGAGACTAGAACTTTCCTGTAATTTGTATAGTATTGCTTCTATTTCAGAGGATATAATAGCATATTGACAGATCTAGGTTAGAATGTGACTTAAGTTCAGAGTTGCTGTTGATGTATTTTATTTTTATTTTTTAGTATTAGGGTAATCTGTATCAGGGATCAGAATAGTTATGGCCTGTAGGCCAAACTGGCTTGCCACCTGTTTTTTTTTTTTTTTTTTTTGGCCAGTCCTGGGGCTTGAACTCAGGGCCTGAGCACTGTCCCTGGCTTCTTTTTGCTCAAGGCTAGCACTCTGCCACTTGAGCCACAGCGCCCCTTCTGGCCATATTCTGTATATGTGGTGCTGGGGAATTGAACCCAGGGCCTCATGTATACGAGGCAAACACTCTTGCCACTAGGCCATATCCCCAGCCCGCCACCTGTTTTTGTATAGCCTGAAAACTGAGAAATGCCTTCATAACATTTTTAGTTGTTAGAAATATTAAAATATTTTCATGTGAAAAATGAGTGAAGTTCAGAATTCTGAGCCCATAAATAAAGTTTTATTGGAACACACACATGCACATTAGTTTATGTCTTATGCTTTTAAGACTGCCATAACAAAATACTGAATGCTGAATGGCTTATGAGCAACAGAAATTCATTTCTCACAGTTTTGAAGATTGTAAAATCCCAAACATACTGGCAAATTTGAATTTGGAGTTTACTGAGAGCCCTCTTCCTTGTTCATAAATAGTGACTCCTTGTTTTATGTCTCTTGACACAGAACTTTATGGGTTCAATGGCATAAAATACTCTCAAGCCTTGTACAGAAAAGGTCTGCTGACCCCAGACCTTTATGATTTTTATTTTTTAATGTAACTCATACCATCAGTTGTATCAGTGAACTTCATTATTTCAAAAAATTCCAGCGAAGAGTAACAGATAATGGAAAGATAATAGATTGATGATAGAAATGGTATGGAAATTAAAAACAGGAACATTATTCCTGTTAAATAATTTATAGACTAGCTTCTCAGATAGAGAATAGGTGACTTGCTACATTTTGAAAAATGTTTAGGAATGGCATTCACAATGGCACAACACAAATATAGCCGTACTTGGTATATTTGCTGTAAGAGGGGTGGACATTCTAAGCTTTAGTCTCAGATTTGAATGTTTTCCTTCCATTTTGGAGGCATCTCAAGTGCATTTTGTATGTTCACCTCCGTTTCACCCTCCCTTGTGTGTTTTTACTTTAATCCAGTGAAGACTGTCTCATAGCGAACAGTGTGATTATGTTCTCTACTACCACTTAGTGGTTTCACTACTTAACTTTGTCTAATGGGCTCATCATTGAAGGATCTGAAATGGTGGAGTTGGTTCCCTTTGCTGATTTACTGCAGAGCAAGTGCAAATAGCATTGGATTGGATAGCAATCAGAAATATTTTGTCAAACTACCATATTTCGGCTGTAAGCTTGGCACTCATGCCTAAAATGATGTTATCAGTCGACTGCCTTAGTTCTTCTTCCATACACTGTCCCAGCCTTCAATCTTTTATTAAAACTGGATGTGGTAGTACATGCCTATAATCCCAGCATTAAGACTAGGAGTTGGAGGTCAACCTTAAGTAGAGAGCAAGTTCAAAGCCAGCCTGGGTTATAAAGTGATATCTTGCCCCCCAAAACCAAGCCAAACTCTAAACCAAAAATGCTTTTATTAGGTCTCTCTTCCTCTCCTTCTGTCCTTCCCTCTTTCCTTCCTTTATTCCAGTAATTCACCACTTGGGTCTTTAGCCCAGTTATTTTTTGAATGGGGTCTTTTGTTTATATGTCAACTGCCCTAGAACATAATCCTCCTATTTATGCTTCTCTAGTGGCTGTGATGGCAGGTGACTACCACCACTCCTAGATTTTTATTGGGTGAGATTTTGGTATTGCTGACTTTTTTTTTTTTTTTTTTTTTTTTTTGCCAGTGCTGGCCTTCAACTGCTATCCTCCCAGGTAGCTAGGATTATAGGTTTGAACCATCATACCTGATACTAGAGTTTACTTCTAAACTTCCATAATCCATAATGAGCCTGAGAAGACTGATTATACTTGCATGGATGATTTGAGTAATCCAATATACTAGCTCATAGCCACCTTCTTTTTGTCTTTCTTTATGTATATGATTTGCCAGAATTGCATCAGTGCTACATTTTAGTTGTACTCTAGCAAGGCCAGCTTTATCTATGGGTGTAAAATTTATGTTATACTCAACATTTCAAATCTCACAAAGAAGCTAGAAAACTCTGAAAAGCAAAACTTAAATGTTATGTTGTTCACACACTGAAGTTTTTCTCTCAACTGTCTCAGAACCTAGCCTTAGAAATTGGTTATAAAGTCTTGCTCTTTAGTTTTCTGGTTTACAGTATAAGCATAGAAAGAGAAGAAGGAGATGCAGATTAGTAGCTATAGTGCCACCATGACTACGTGATAGGTTGACAGAGGAAACTTAAAAAGAAAAAAAGAATAAAAATAGAAATGACTCAAGAACTTAGTATGAGCAGTTTGAGGCCATTTGGTGTGGGGCCAAAGACCTACATATGTCATTGTCCCCTGAAGAGTAACTTGCTGACTGTGACTATTAAGTCCTCAGTTTGTGGAAGTCACTGCTTTCTAAGCATTCTATTTTCTCCTGACATTTTCGTGATACAGAATACCCCACCCCTAGGCCCATATTTGGAGCTCATACTTGCTAGGCAAGTTTTCTGTTACAGTTATACTCCCACCCCTTTTCATTTTCTTTTTAGAAAACATCTCTCCAAAAGTTACCCAGCCAGGCTGGCTTCAAACTTGTGGTCCTTTTGCCTCAGCCTCCTGAGCTTGGGTTTAATGGCACACAAAACCACGATGTTTGAATTCTTTTTCTAAGTTATTTTTTGTGGTGTTGGCATCAGCCATAGGGCTTTGTGCATGCTAAACAAGTGCTCCACTGCTAAGCTACACCCCCCAAACCTGCATGATTTTACCTCATTTATTACTTACCTTTTGTTGTTGAGAAAAATGAGACACAGATTTTCTCTAGCTTTCCCAAGATTCCTTACTAAACTGTGCAGCTGGGATTTGAATCAAGTAAGTCAGAGTTTAGAGTCCTTGATTTTTCTAGGTCTCAAACTCTCTAGAGAACAGGCAGAACACAGAGACCATACAGAATAATGGTTAGACTTTGTGATTTCTTTTTTTTTTTTTTTTTTTTTTTGCCAGTCCTGGGCCTTGGACTCAGGGCCTGAGCACTGTCCCTGGCTTCTTCCCGCTCAAGGCTAGCACTCTGCCACTTGAGCCACAGCGCCGCTTCTGGCCATTTTCTGTATATGTGGTGCTGGGGAATCGAACCTAGGGCCTCGTGTATCCGAGGCTGGCACTCTTGCCGCTAGGCTATATCCCCAGCCCAGACTTTGTGATTTCTGATCCCAGTTTTGTTACCTTTGTGTTAAATGTTTAGTGACTCTTTGTACATTTATGGGATGAATTTTAAACTTGTTTGTTCCAGTATCACAGGATTATTGCAAGGATTCAGTTAGATTTAATCAGTAGCATTGTGCCCAATACATGGTAAGAACTCAAAACATGTTAGCTACTATATTTTATGTAAAGTATAATTATGAGTAATTTATAGTAGACACACCAGTATAATTTTCTGCATTAAGGAAGATACCTAATAAATTGTTGAAAAATGTACTCCGTTGAAATATTTTAAGAGTGTTAAAAAGGGGCAAGCTATCATTTATTAGAATCAATTATGTAATTGTCACTGTCATTTTAGGCAATTGAAACGAGTCTACAGTAGAAAAGGAGAGGGAAGGACCTCTGAGAAATCTGCCTTCATTTTTCTTTTATAATGTTCGCCACTCAACTTTTAAAATCATCGTATTTCTTTAAAAAATGTCCAGTCTTTCACTTAACGGGTTTTTACCATTTTTGATGATCAGTTTCTTTTTTGGGTAGAAAAGTCCAGTGTTTCAGTAGATGAAACAACTGAACTACTACTGATAGTTATCTTGTAACTTTATGTAACTGAAAGTTACAAGTTCCATGAAAACAAGTTGGAACATACATGCATACAATTGTAAGTTCACTTGGGACTTAGAAGTTATCTCATAAATTATTTAATTCTAAATGTAAGTGGAAAGCCCCGGAGTTTTGAGTTTAAAACTGGGATGTTAAGCCCCTCTTGATAACTATTATTTTTAGTTTTGGGAACTAATCTAAAAGAACATCCAACTTCCATTTCTTAGAATTTGCAAACACCTTATAAAATGCTTTACTTTTTTTGGTGCCATTTCTGAGGCTTGGACTCAGGGTCTGGGCACTTTCCCTGAGCTCTTTTGGTCAAGGCTAGTGCCTTCCCACTTTAGCCACAGTTCCATTTACAGCTTTTTATAGATAATTGGAAATGAGTCTCATGGAATTTTCCTGCCCTGGCTACTTTTGAACCACAGTCCTTAGATCTCAGCACCTTGAGTAGCTAGGATTACGACATGAGCCACCAGTGCCTGGATCCCACCTCCATTTTTTAAAGCTGTTTTGAACTAACAAGTAAACAAACTACATTATGAAATATTTACAAGGTAATAGGTAAATTATTTTTATAACATTATTTTAATCAAGATGTATTTTACATCAATCAGTACTTTTTTTGGGGAAGTATTGAAGCTTGAACTCATTGTGTAATAAGAAGGTATTTTCACCAATCTGTACTCCCTCCTCCCTCCCTCCCCCCCCCTTTGGGGTTTGAACTCATAGGCTTTACCTTGTACCTTGTACTTGCTAGGCAAACTTTGCCATTTGTGTTATATCCCCAGCAATTTTTATGTTAGTCCTTTGAGTTATGTCCCCAGCCATTTTTATGTTAGTTTTTTTTTTTGAACTAGGTCTTACTTTTTTCTTCTGGCCATATTTTCTGTTTATACATCCTTTGTACCTGGGATGACAGACATACCTTACCACATCTAACTAATAGGTTAGAATGGGAGTCTCCATATCTTTTTCTCTGGGCTAAGGTGGTGTGCAACTGTGATCTTCTCCATCTCTGTCTCCTGAATAGCTGGAATTACAGATATTTGCCACCATGCTTGGTTATTTTTATAGCCATCTGTTTCTAGCCTGACACAAAAAGTATTTTTCTTGTGTTACACATTTTATCATTATTGTTCACACTATGTAATAAGTGAATTTACATTATTTGTCTATTGTCTTATTTTATGTCTTACTTGTTTCTGAGTTTTTCCTTTTCATATTGCTCAGATGAACATTATTGTGTTTGTTCCATAAGTACCCCATTTCACTCTCCCCTCATTTCAGTGTTTTCTCCTTAGTATAGAATTCTAGAGAAGGAAATGGGAGCCAAAGGAATGTTTTTATGGTGCTTTATGTCTGTTTCCCAGTTGTGTCCCAATTTCATATACGTATTACCTATACCTGATAATGACAGGGATTTGTATTTTCCCCACATTAATAGGATAAAATCATTTCCTTTGGAGGTATGAGAGTTTGAACTACAAACCTTGTGCTTTAACATTGAATCACTTTTGGATTAGTTGTTTTTGCAATGGCATCTCAGTTTCTGCCCAGGTGCTGCGTGGACCTTGGTCGTCTTACTGTTTGCTTCCCCCCATAGCTAAGATGGCAGGTATGGAGCATGGGCCCAGATTCTATGGAGATAGTCTCTCACGCTATTTTTTACTTAGGTGGCTTCCAACTTAGACTTTAACCTCCTAAGTCAGCAAAAGACACTATGAAAATTTAGAGTTACTTAAGAAGTAAATATTTCTTACATATATGTTTGTTTGTCCAATTTCCTATTAAATGGATGACTTTTCTATCCTCTTCATAGTTGGTAGAGTTGTGGAGGGTCACAGTGGTAGAGAGCATGAACCTGAGGATATGTACCAGTAACAATGTGCACTTCTGCCTTCAGGAGTGTGGAGTGTGGGCAGGTGCTGTCACCATGCTGAGATGTTAGCAGCTTTTTTCCCAAGGATGTTTGGAAGACTTTTAAGATTTCATTTTTTTGTTATAATTCCTTTTCTAAATTTAGAACAATTTCTCCAACTTTCCTAAAGTTTATGACTCATTCCAATTATTCTTCTAGTTTAGGGAATTCTCTTGTCTCCTTAGGCTAAGCAGATTTTATATTTTCAAAATCCTTTAAAATTGGTATAGCCATCTGTGCTGCATATTATGATAAAGACAATCTTCAGGAGTAGAATTTCTCACTTTTGAAGCCTTAAAGTCAGCTATGGGTTTCTTGGACAACTAAATGTTTAGAGTTTCATTGGGTAATATTTAAATAGTTAATGCCTTGAGCCAGATTGCTTTTATTTTTAGAGAAAAGCAGTTCAGGATTAATTAGGAACATTAATAGTTTGCATGGTAACTTGTTAGATTTGGGGAGTATTGTAAACAGTTTTATTTGTTGAGAAACAGTTAGGTTTTTATCTTTGAAGTTTTTTTTCTTCCAAAGATGAGTTTTAAGTAGGAATTTGTACCTCAGGACCACATAGTGTAGTGTGCAGTGTTCAGGGAGCAGTTAGAGCAATTGTTAAATCCTTTGCCTTAAGACATTAGGTGCACTATATAGGGTCCTTAGGGATGTAAATAAAGCATCCATGTAGTCTTTTTTTTTTTTCAAGAAACTGTAAAACCTTTAATCTGTGGACAAATCATAGGAAGTTTCTTGGTCACACACACAGATTATTCTTACCTCACAATTTACAGAGCAGTGATTGATCATTAGGCGCATGAACTTTAAAATTCCATTTCCCATTTGATATGAATATTCTAATTTAATTTAAGTGTAAAATCGCCTTGTGAACTGCTTTATGTCTGTTTTATGTTGATTTATTATCTTTCAGTGTGAATAAAATTGTATTGAAAATGGCTGAGATTTCTTATTACCACCATAAGATAATCCACAGAATTGAGCAGCATTCATATATTTCATGTGTGAGGGCATTATTGAAAAGAAACAATTTTTTCCTTTCTACTGCTTTGCATAAATGATGGGATCATGAAATCTCTTAGGGTCTTAAAATAAAAGGCTCCCTTTTGGGCTGAGGATGTAACTCCTTAGTTCAGAACCCTTAGCTCAGTTCTCGGCAATGCAAAAAAACCAAACCAAATGAAACCAAAAACAACAAAATACTCTTTTGATCCTGAGCCTTTCCATTCCATTTTGCCCCCTCAGTTCCTGTTTGTTTGTGCGTTTAAATTACTGGAGTCATCAGACTCAAGGGTTATTATTAAACCCTACTTCACTCCTTAGTCCCTTCTCCATTCTGGTCTGTGCCCATCACACTACTGAACCAGCTGAAAGTGCCAGTGTTGCTAAATGTAATGGGTTCACAACAGTTTTTCCTTGAATTTTATAAATTCAGTCTTGTTTTTTTCTTGGTTGTTTTTTTTTGTGGCAAAACCAGTTGTCTTCATGAGCCTACTCTCTTCTACATACTTTTCTGGATCATTTTCCTATTTTTTAATTTACTCTCAAATTACTATGTAAAACATTTACTTTTCTTGAGCTCCAGATTATGCAGTACAGTTGGTTAACTGTATATCTTTTCATTACAATCTTCCTTCTGAACTTGCCTTTCTTCCTTGTTCTCTAGTTATGTAAAGGGCGCCACTAACTACTGAATTAGACAAGACAGGAAATTACCAATGTCTTGTCATTTCTGTCTTCTCAGTGTCTGTAAAATGAATCTTCTCCCTGTCATCACTATTGCCACACCCTAACTCCATCATGGCTGCTGTGTTGCAGTAACTTTCTATATCTACCTTTATTTTGTTTTTAGTCAGTCATGGGGCTTGAACTCAGAGGCAGGGTGCTGTCCTTGAGCTCTTTTTACCCAAGGCTAATGCCCTACTACTTTGAGCTACAGTTCCACTTCTGGTTTTCTGGTGGTTAATTGGAGATAAGAGTCTCATGGACTTTTTTTTGGTCCAGTCTGGCTTTGAACTGTGATCCTCAGATATCAGTTTCCTGATTAGCTAGGGTTATAGGCATGAGTCACCAGCACCAGGCTACATCTACTTTTATCATCTTGCAACTAAGCTGTCTCTTAACTGTAATGCAGTCATCTTTTAAAAACATTTATGATCACTTTCCACTTTCCCTATTTGAGATCTCTTGTTGATTTTTCAGGGGTTTCTCTTTCTTTCTTTCTTTCTTTCTTTTTTCCTCCCTCCCTCCCTCCTTCCCTCTCCTTTCTTTTCTTTTCTCTCTCTCTCTCTTTCTTTCTTTCTTTTTTTTTTTTTTTTTGGTGCCAGTACTGTGGTTTGAACTCGGAGCCTTGCACTCCTACTTGGCTTTTTCACTCAAGGGTAGTGTTCAAAGGCTCTCCACTTCTTTCTCTTTTTTGGGTAATTGGAAGTAAGAGTGTCTGGGATTTGTTTGCTTAGGCTAGTGTTGAGCCAGGATCCTCATATTTCAGCCTGTTGACCAATATAAGGATTATAGACATGAACCACTGGTGCCTGGCAATTTTTCATTATTCTTAATACCAAACTAAAATTTTTACTGTTGCCTATAGAGGTTTTATGATCTGACCTTGCCCTATTACTTTGGTCTCCTATCTTGCTTTTACCTTTCAATAGAGAATATGATGCTGTTTTGATATGTATGATTTTTTTCTTCATTTCCTATGTTTATGCCCTATTCTAGCCAGTCTTCAACCTTGCTTTTCTCCCACCCAGTAAAGGGACTTGGACTCATTGCCTTGTACTCTTGCCCTGCTTTCTTGCTCAGAGCTGGTGCTGTACCACTTGAGAAATACCTCTATTCTGACTTTTTGATGGTCAATTGGAGATAGCTTTTTGGATTTTTCTGCCTATGTTGGGCTTGAACTGTGATCTTTCAGGTCTCAGTCTCCCGAGTAGTTAGATTACAGGTAAGAGCCATTAGCAGCCAGCTGCTGCTTTTGCAGATTATTTTGGAGATAGACACTATGTACGTTTCTGTCTAGCATGTCCTTGATCCTCCAGATCTCAGCTTTCTTAGGAGCTCACAAGGGTGAGCCAGTGGTGCTGGCTGATAGTTATGATTTTAATGTTACAAGTATAGACTGGAGAGAAAAAGAATGTTTTTGTTTAATAAACCTGATTATCCATTAGGAAGAATGATACTGTATGGTGTGCAAAGAAATGGAAAGACCTGGAAAAGGTTATGTTAGTAAGTCTAGACCAGAGAAATAAGGATGCATTTTACCCATGTATGTGGAAGCTGGATTTAGTTTATAAACGTTTAAGTAAATCTGTTGTGTGGTTTGCAAGTGTATTATAAGTATGTTAACTAGAATATGGTAGATTCAAAGGAGAACTCAAATACTGTAATTCCTTAGAAAGGCAAAGTAAAAGTTCACCAAAATAAAACACCAGGAAGCAGATAATCTGAAGAGGTGGGGTGGAGTCAAGGGGAAAAGAGTAGACAAATAAATAGAAGTGGGGGAGAATGCAGTCAAGAATCCAGTGTATTACAGAATTAAAAGAGTGAGAGAAGGGATAGATAGGGGATAGATGGGTGAGAAGGTTTAAAGGGGTTACATTGATCAATATATATTGTATTTATAAAAATTGTTTTGGCAACTCCTTTGTTAAAACAATAAAAAAAACTACTTTAAAAAATCTATTCAGGGCTGGGGATATGGCCTAGTGGCAAGAGTGCTTGCCTCGTATACTTGAAGCCCTGGGTTTGATTCCCCAGCACCACATATACAGAAAATGGGCAGCAGTGGCGCTATGACTCAAGTGGCAGAGTGCTAGCCTTGAGCAAAAAGAAGCCAGGGACAGTGCTCAGGCCCTGAGTCCAAGACCAGGACTGGCAAAAAAAAAAATCTATTCATTTATTTACTTTTTACCAGTCCTGGGACTTGAACTCAGGGTCTGAGCACTGTCCCTGGATTCTTTTTGCTCAAGGCTAGCACTCTACTACTTGAGTCACAGTACCACTTCCGCTTTTGCTGGGTATGTGGTGCTGAAGAATCGAACCCAGGGCTTCATGTATATGAGGCAAGCACTCTACCACTAGGCCATATTCCCAGCCCTAGAAAAACTACTTATAACATTATTATTCCTTGGGCTGAAGGTAAAGTGATTGCCTAGCATGTATGAAACTCAGGGTTTGATCCCAAGCACTTTTAAAAAGTTCGTTATTCTCTGGTTTGTAGATAGTTTGTGCATATGTGTGAATGTGTTAATGTCCATCAAAATGTAAACTAAACCATAAACATAAAAAATTGATTCTCTTTATTTTTTGCTCTTATCCATCATACCTTTTGCTTCCATTTACATGGTGAGAGATAATTTGTTAATAATTCCATAGGAACAGTAGAATATGACTTTTCAATTTGGAGTGTCTTTTGAATGGAAAGGTAGAAAGCAGTTTACAAAATAAACCATTACTAAAGGAGAATTAAAGTTTAGAAGAAGAGCTTAGAACCTGTGGCTCATCGATACAGTTTCTTTTCTGTTTTCTTAAGAACAGTTGTTTCCTATTTAATTTGTGGATAACGCAAGGAAAATCCTATTTTTATAGTATTTTTGATACTTGTACCTTTTTCTTATTGCCCTTCAGGCTGAAGAAGGAATTACTACATTAGTGATGTACTAATATGAAGGCTAGATTTTTCTAGTTAAGGCACAAATCACAGCATTCGCAGTTTGGTGTGCCAAAATTGCCTTGCATAAGATTATTATTAAAGTATATTGGCTGGCCATAATATGGGATACTATTATTCAGACAGTTTTATATGTATGTACAATATCCATAAATATACACACACATAGTGTACTTTGCTCCTCTTCACTTTGAATATTCTCTCTTCTCCCTTCTACTGATCTTTTACTGTCTGCTTAAATCATGTCCTATTATTATTGTTAATTCAGCTACTATAATTTTAGACCAGATTCAGCAAGTAAGTGAAGACATGCTAAAAGTGGACCTACCTTATGAGCTTGCCTTACTACTTTTGGGCATATATCTGAAGGAGTATAAATCAGTAAACAAGAGACACCACATATCTCTGTTTATTGCAGTGGTGTTCTCAGTAGGCAAACTATGGGATCAGCGAGGAACCCCCAAACTAATGAGTAGATAGGGAAAATATGGTATGTGTGTATATATTTTCCTATATACAGCACGTTTATATGACAATATACATATTTATTGATATGTATCAATATGTGTTTAATGGTGTATATATGTGTTTATACATATAACACAATACATTTATGCCATGGAGTAGTACTCAACCATAAATATAAATGAATTGAGGGATGGGTGAGAATGTTGAAAGGGGTGACATTAATCAGTATACATTGTATTCATGAATTGCTTTGTTAATTGGCAACTCGTTTGTACAACTACTTAAATATAATTAAAAAAATGAACTCATGCCTTTTGCCCTAAATGGATGGCACTGAAGATCACGTTGAGCCAGATAGGCGAAGCTCAAAAGAGGTTTTTAAAAAGTAACTGACTCCCTAAATTTGTAAATTGAGTAACCCCACATAAAATGCAAACAGGACTTTGTTTTTGTGCTTGAACTCAGAAGCTGAGAGCTCTCCTTGAGCCTTTTTGCTCAAGACTAGACTTTAGCTACAGCTCTACAACTTTAGCTACAGCTCCACTTGCTTCTTTTTTGGTGGTTATTTGGAAGTAAGAGTCTCCTGGACCTTCTTGCCTGGGCTAGTTTGAACCAGGATCCTCAGATCTTAGTAGCTAATCCTGAGTAGCTAGGATTATAGATTTGTGTCACTGGCACCTGGCTCCAACAGGACTTTTTATGGCCTTCAAAATCTAATGTTAATATAGAAGTGAGAATATGATAATACATTATGGAAAAGAAGAGCAATGAAGATGTTGAATCAGCTCTAGCAGGTCTTAAAGAAACCATTAAGCAATAGTAATTAAAACTACAATGAAGGTATGTGTATGGTTGTACATACCAACAAAATAAAACCTCCAAAACACAAGATATAAGTTAGGTTGACATCTGAAATCAATGATGAAATTTATTCAGTAATTATGGTGTTTAGGATAAGTGGGTACACTTCTACAAGAAAAAGCTGTTCTGTAATTTGTAACTTCAAATGATAGCAGACTTTAAATTTATAAATCAAAGGCACAAAAGAAGTAGTGCTAAATGGGTTTATTTTATAATTTAGCATGAAGTTATTGAACTATAAATCCTTGAAGCAAGAGTACAAAGAGATTCATGAATTAGACTGCTTAAAAATAAACATTTCTCCATGTCAGAAAGTACCACAAAGCAAAGTAAAAAGCCAAGTTGAAAGAACATTTCCAACTCATCAGAAATAATGGGTGAATTTCCTTAATGAATAAGCAGTTCCAACAAATCAATAAGAGAAGAGTGTGGAGAGATAAGCACTAATGCATTGATAATAGGAGGGTAAAGTAGGTTTTTTTTGTTGGATAATTTCACAGCATTGATCAGAAATATATATGCATAGACACATTTGACTCAACATCTATAAATTTATGCTCAATGGAAAAGTAGGTTTATAGAAGCATTGTTCATAGTAGCAAAGCATTGGATATAGCCCAAATGTTCATTGTAGAAGACTGATTAAATTAAATATTATCCACTCAAGTAGAACATTATGCAATATAAGAATAAAATTAGTGATATAGAGTGAAGTAAAATATTTATTAAATGTAAAAAATCCACAAAATATAGGATAGTATGTGATATGCTAGTATTTGAGCATAAAGAAGGAAATATATGTTGGTTGTATGTCTGGGCAGCATCTTTGGGAGGGTTTACAAGAAATTAGTAACTTTATGTTGCCTTGAGAGAGACTGGGAGACATACATTTCCAATTTTAAGTCCTTATGGAAATCAATAAAAACTTAAAAGGTGAATAAAAAATAATTTGAAACATAATATTGTATCTTCAGGTTATTCAGAATGTTATTTTAAAACATTAGTTTCAGGACGAATTTTTTTTTCTTTTTTTTTTTTTATGGAGCCTGGGGCTTGAACTCAAGGCCTAGGCACTGTTCTTAAGCTCCTATGCTTAAGTGAGGCTAGTGCTCTACCACTTGAGCCACAGCTCCACTTAGGGCTTTCTGGTCATTATTTGGAGTCTCACAGACTCTCCTTCCCCAGGCAGCTTTGAACTCTGATCCTCAGGTCTCAGCCGCCTGAGTAGCTAGGATTACAGGCATGAGCCACCAGCACTCATCTCATGACTAGATCTTGTAAAAGAACTTCTTTTTCTATCCTTGGAGTGATCTTTGTATTTGTGAAGTGTGTTTTATTGCCCCACTTTTCCTTTAAATCTGTTGTACACTGTCATCTGGAAATAACAGCGATTTACTTACAGTTGAGTAGTCTATTGCCTTTTACAGTTTCATTTTTCCAAAGGGTCTTTTGGTTAGTTTGTGTTGAAAAGTCTATGAAAACCAAGAATTTAATACCACAAAAAAGTGAAGCCTCTTTTTTTTATATTACATACTAGTAAATAGCTCTTTCAGGGATTTTTATTTATATTGTTTTTTTAATCTTTTAAGTGGGCTTTTTCAGGAGATGTAACATATTATTTACACTGGCTTTCGCACAATATCAGGTAAAGACTAGAACAAAGCATGGTGAACCTTCTAGGGTAATTCACCCTTCCCAAGAGAACACCTGTACCTAAATCTTTCTACTCAATTGTAGGCCAAAAATGAAGTACACCATCTAAAGCATAATTTTACTAACTTGTCTTTGTCCTAGGGTAGTTAGATCGGTTAATGACATTCAAAAGCAACTTAAAGTGTGAGCACACGTTGAAAAAGAACTCTGAGCAAAGCAAATGCCAAGTTGCATCTGATAGACAATAAGCAAAATGTTAAGCCTGTTTATGTGATGTTTAGAATATTCACTGACCAAGTTTTCTTCACTGACAACTTTTGCTCTCCTTGACTATTGTTCAGGTAATTATGAACCCTTGGTTTAGAATTATCTCAAGTATAAACTACTTCATTTCTTCACAAATAATGTTCCTTATAGTATGTAACAGATATTTTTGTAGAATGACTCATTCTGGACTTTTTATACAATACCATTGCAACTTCTCTTTTAAATGAGAATTGTTGGTAACTTAAAAAATGTGCGTATGACTATACGGAACTTATTTAAGGATGATGCATCTGTCTTGGACAGTGAGGTCAAATAACTAACAGGATGCATGACATATAGTTTCATTTTAGGGTGTGAATAAAGGTGTACCCATGCTTTGGTGATAGTTGTCTGTACAGGCCCTTTTAACCCAGAGTTTGATTTCCATTTCCTCATTTTAGTTACTTGTAGTCCAAGAATACTAGAAGAAAAATGGCTGAGGGCTGAGAATATGGCCTAGTGGTAGAGTACTTGCCTTGCATACATGAAGCCCTGGATTCGATTCCTCAGCACCATATATGTAGAAAAAGCCAGAAGTGGGACTGTGGCTCAAGTGGTAGAGTGCTATCCTTGAGCAAAAAGAAGCCAGGGACAGTGCTCAGGCCCTGAGTTCAAGGCCCATGACTGGCAAAAAAAAAAAAAAAGAGAAAAATGGCTGAACCAATTTATAAACATCAAGTTACTCTTATTACAGCATATTGTTATAATTCTCGCTTGTATTGTTAATCTCTTACTGTGCCTAGCTTATAAATTAGACCTTGTCATAGATGCATATGGTTAAGAAATGACAGTATATTTAGAGTTTAGTACTAAGCATAGTGTCATGCACCCACTGGGGGTCTGGGGTTATCCTCTGTAAATAAAGGGAATGCTAAGTTTTTTTGTTGTTATTTTTCTGGTCTTTGACATGTGGCCTCTGGTTTGTAAGAACCATATATGACAGGATATAGTTTTCTCTGTTTAACTAGAACTCCCTATAGACAACCATTTGAATGCTATAAGGACAGTTTCCCCCTTTAGTAACTGAGGCATTTATGCAGTGTGATGTGATAGAACCCTTCATTACAGTGCATTATGCTTAGTTCACTGTTTGGATAAATGTAATACAAGCCACTCAAAACAAAATTTACCAGGACTTTTCATGTGGAAGTGGAATGTGGATATCTTTTGTGATAGAATAGACGAAGTTGGTTGTAGCCAGCATGTGTTGTATTAGGAAAGGTCCACCTGCTAACCTTTTTCTTTATTGTTGAGAGATACACAGTAGTGTAATACAGATAATAAGAGGAAAATGAGAACTGGAATGCATGCCAAAAGCTAGTCCTTTCCACATGAATGCAACCAAAGACTATGTAGCATCATGTTTATCTGATAGACAAGTGCATTCTTTTGCTCCTTCTTTCTCTTTCCATATATAGCTGTCAGTCACTTGGTGATAAAATAGCCAGAATTTACACTGAATTATTTTAAACTGAAAGAACCTCTCAGTCTTAAGTTTTCTAGGGTATTATTTCACTGGAATTATGGGAGTGTCCTTATTTCATCTTTCTTTGACATTCACATTAACATTCATAATCTTGAGATGCATTTTTATGATCTGGGACTACCTAGAGTTACATAGCAGTAAATAACAAAATTAACTGAACTCTAAGGTGTCAGTGTTTCCTTTTTTCTTTGACCAGTTTTTTTTAAGTTTTCCAAAAGCTTTAAAACATAAAGTTATGGTGCCTATGTGTAGAACGAAAAATATAGTATTAGAAGTACTTAGGATGTAGATAGGAAATTAAGGGAGATAACTAAAATACACAGGCCCCACAAGTCAGGAAACACAGGATAAAATGTAGTTTTAAATATGTTAGTTTTACTTTCTAGTAGAATGCTGAGTATAATTTTCTTTAACTTTGAAACATCTTTCTAGGTGAAATATCCCTAAAGTTACAGATTAGTTCTAAATCTGAAAGTTGTACAGCAGACACAGAATTCAAACTGAGCACACAAGGAAAAATTTGGGCTTATCAATTGAACATGTTATTGGAAATAAATCTTATTGTATACTATTTTTAAATGCCTTGCTTTTTTGAGTTTTCCAAAGCACAGGGCATTTTGCTTTTGTTTAAAGTTGCTTTTCCTTTTAAATTTCAAGCATAGGATAAAATAACTTTGTATAGATAACAAAAAGACCGAGCAGCTGACAAGGCCGCCTGCTCCTCATTGGGTTAAAAATCTGAGCATTTTGGAGGTGGAAGGATAATGAGAGGCAGGTGATCAGAGTGGAGGATGGGATGACTGGCTGTCATTCTCTTTTCAAGCCTGCAGCTGGCTGTAGTTGCAATTCAGATCTTATTTTGAGTGAATGAAAACCTGGAAAGGTTTTTTTACTCTAGCAAAAACTGCTTAAATAAGTTTAATGCCTTGAAAATAAAAATGACAAATTATAGTATTTGTGGGATATAAATTAACCATTTCAAAGTGGAATCTGGAATGTAAAAAATAAATGACATTAAAAAATAAATAAAAATTTACATTTGCAGAATCACATGTAAATGGCATTTGCTTCATCTTTTTTTTTTTTAACACTTATCTCAGAAACTTAGGACATTTCCTATAGGTATTCCTAGGCTTCAGTTAAGTGATTTGCATAGTCCTTTTCATCTGTAAGGTGCAATGCAATCTCATCTCAAGTGGCAAAGTATTTTAGACATGGGAAGCACACTTAAAAATAGTAATGTTTGGTAGCACCTGTTGAAGAAGGCACTTAAATATTTATTTTCAGAAGTGTGGGAGAAAGATGGAAGGAATAAAATAGGTTAAGATGCATCGTATTCATAAATAGACATGTAGAATCAAAACCCCTTTTACAACTACTTAAATAAAGACTGAATGCATATCTAAAAATACATTGAGAAGGTTTTTTTTTTCTTTAAGTCAAATGTGGCAAAAAGAAACATTTAAGGAAGTCCACCCAAACCAATGTGTACTCAGATGCCAGGAAATGTTCAGATCCTTCTTGAGTTTTAAATTACTTTTGTAGATGCCTGTAGTTAAAATTTTGCTTTCTTTGAAGCCTGATGATGGTATTGGAAGATACCAGATTTAAGAGAAAGAAAGCTACTTTTGTAGTTAAGCCAATTGGTTTGTATTATGGTTCTAGCTCTTAGTCTTTTTGGGACCTGGGGTAAGTTACTTAGCATCTCTGGGCCTCAATTGCATTAATTGAGGTAATTTATGTCTAGTATGTAAACTACTGCATAGGCACTTTTATCAATGTTGGTGTGTTTTCTCCCTTATTGTCCCATGAAAGAATACACAATACTTGTGTATCACATATTGTCTTATGTTTCTAGATTCCTCCACTGAAAAGTATAACCGAAACTCAGTTCTTTTGAAGCCTCTTCTCAGCTTCTGTGTACTAGGGCAGAGAAGTTATGTAATTCTTGTAGTTATGATGTTCACTTCATAACTCTGTGTCTTTTAAATATAGATAGATACCTTAGACTTTTAGTGTCTGATTGGATTTATTGTGTGGCTAGGTTTGGATGTTTGAGTTTTCAGTGGGGATTACTTAGACAGGTTCAAGGTAGAGCTTTGGATATTCCCATTTCTTGAATTGCATTGGTAAGGCATAGGAAATAAAGGGAACTGTGGCATTGTTATCTAGCAATTGAACGTAGCTAAAGACAGGTAATACACAAGTCGTAGCCTGCATTTTTCTTTTATATATTATATACTAATTGGGAGTACATTTTTATGCTTTGAAGTTGTGAAAAGTTCTCTCTACGTTGCAAATTGATGTCTACCTGCCCTCAGCATGCCATTTAGGTACTACATCAGGGAAACAGACCTGGTGAGACCTTTGGTTTACCCCATTGCATCATTGGACATTTCTCTTCCTGCTTCTGAGTTATTTGTCTTTTTCTTTTGTGCCTTGGCAAATTTTTTTCCTTACCTCTGTCTTTAAACAAGGATTAATAAATACTTTTGTTAGCTGAGCTGTGGCTATTTTGTTTGATAGTACTTGGGATTTGAACCCAATTCTTACTAGGCATTATACTGATTAGCCATACTGTCAGCAGTTTTTTTTTCCGGGGGGGTGGGTGGCAGGTTTGATACGGAGTTCAAACTCAGGGCTTCATACTCGTATTCAGCAGGCTACCATTTGTTGTTGTTGGTTTTTTTTTTTTCCCAGTCCTGGGGCTTGGACTCAGGGCCTGAACACTGTCTCTGGCTTCTTTTTGCTCAAGGCTAGCACTTTACCACTTGAGCCACAGCACCACTTCTGGCCTTTTCTGATTATGTGGTGCTGAGGAATCAAACCCAGGGCTTAGTGCATGCTAGGCAAACACTCTACCGCTAAGCCACATTCTCAGCCCAAGCTGTGGCTATTTTACATGGATTGGTCATTATGCTTTTCTGAACAGATGTGGAACAATGAATAGTCTCTCTAAACTTTTTTCAGGTTTTTTTTCCAGTTTACATTTTTTTCTCCTAGATTTTTCTATAACAAATGGTGAAACTCAATGGTCATACTCTTTATCAGCCAGTAGTTAATGGTTTTTCCATATTTCCCAGCTGCTTTATCATGAGCACAGCTGACAAAAACCAGAAGAGCCTTGCTGGTAAGGTGAGCTAAGCTGGCATTTGAGCAGGACAAAGAGCTTTGGTAGAATTAGGGATTTGATGAAGTGAACAAATGTAAAAAAGGCAGCTGGAAACCTGAGTGTTGCTAATCAGGAATATATTTCAAGATTCTGAAGTTTTGAAAACATGTGTGTACTTAAGAAAAACGATCCAACAACTTGTGGGTTAATAGGTTTTCCTGGTTTTTAATAATCCCTTTGTGTAGGTTTAAACTTTTTTTCATACCTTTGAACAGTTTACTTTCTCAAGGAACATGAATAGTTCTTACTTTAATTTTGAAACTCCTTACCCATGTTTCCTGCCAAATGCCCTCTGTCCAACTCACTCATTTACGGCAGGTTCCTTTATGTTTGTTTTTTTCAAGGAAACATTTACTTTCTCTGAGAATTTTTTTGATGTTAATAATAAATACTAAGTAGAGCTCAGAGGCCTATTCTAATTCTTGTGGGTTTATTTCTCTGCTGTTAGTTACATATTCTGACAACAACTTTCTTCAGTAGATTACCCATATACTTTTGGTGGAAATCTGTGCTTTATTCAAATCAAGGATGGGCTAATATCAATAATGACATATAGTAAATCTGTTGCCTCAGCCAAATAGCATAAGTACTTAAGGTTTGGGTTGTATCCATTCCATTTTCTTTTCCATGCTGCATCTAGAAGCATTGGTGATTAATCGATGGACTAGATAAAAAAAATGGGATAAATTCAAGAAAATACGAAAAAAAGGACAAAAACTTGTATTTAAATTACTTACAATGAAAGTAGAGCTCTTTGAATTGAGTGCTTATAAGTCTTAAAGAACTGTAAGGCAAAAACACTTGAACACAATGAATAATCTACAAATAAATTTAAAATTAGTTTAAAATAATGACCTGTCAAAGCTACTCTTTGATGAACAACCTCTGAAACTATTCCTTTTCCTTTTACTCTTTCAAAGATAGAATAGCTCACATTTCAAAACTTTGCTTACAGGCATAATGCCTTGGAAAACCAATAGTTTCTAAATAGTGCTGATATGCCAGTGTCCTTTCAGATGTAAGAAACAGTCTGGATATAAACTGTTTTTCACATTGGGATGCATTTTGGATGATTTTGATCTGACATCCTTTTTCCAGAAGATGATAGTGAGAAATGATTTTAGTAATAATATATTGTGCTAGGTAATGTTGTCAGGATTTTATTCTATTAATTTAAAACTTCCAACAACTGTGATATGGTTTAATGGCACACAAGTGGCTTAAAAGTGTCCCTGACTACTTTGCTGTGTAATTATTGAGAGGCTTTTCTCCTTTTGTTTTTTGCTATTGTTTTTATGGTCACAGTTGTGACTTGTAGTATTTTATGAGTAGGAAACCTTAAGTAGTGAAAACTTATATTACTGGTTTGCATAGAAGTAGGAAAAATTTTGAAACTTGAGTTTTGACAAAAATTATGAAATTTTGAATTTGTCTCTTAAGTTGCCAAACATTAATGCGTCTTTTGGAAAATAATTTTAGGTGGTATTTCTTTAAGTCTTCCACCTTTGAGAGACTCTTAGTAACTTAGAGCACCCTTCAGGAAGATACTCCCTCACCAAACTTGAATGGGTATGTTTTTCTTGCAGCCTTAAGTACTTGGCAAGTTTAACAGAGTACAAATAAGTGAAAAAGTCTGCAGTGACTCATGAAATGAATGCACTTGGAAACTATTATATAGAAAGAAAGAAAGAAAGAAAGAAAAAGTCCAGAACACAGTGGTGCTATGGCTCAAGTGGTAGAGCTCTAGCCTTGAGCTGAAGAGCTCAGGGTCAACATTCAGGCCCAGAGTTCAAGCCCCATGACACCCCCCCCCCCAAAAAAAAAAGTACAGAACACATTACTGACAGATTTATACCGATTTGGGGTCTGTCTCTTCTCAATCTGTGTTGTTAATCTTCCTGTGTAACTGTCAGTATTACCAGTAGTTTATAGCAGGACACAGGTGGATCTTGATGAAGACATTCTGCGCTGAGAAGAGTTTAATAGATTCATGATACATGCACCAGCCTTGATAATATATAAAAAGGAGCATGTAGTTTCTGATCTTGTAATAACAACAAAAAGAGTCCTTTGGTCAATGTCAGGAATTTCTGTAATGAGACCCTACTACCATTAATGACATCCTGAGGGCATCCAAAGCTTAAGGCAGAATGGAATTTTCCTTTCTTTCTTCCATCGTATTTCCTGCAGAGCTTACTTTTTGCTTCACCTTTGTTCTTTGGTTTCCTTTCCTTGACTTGTCTAGCCTGCCTGACTGCATGTAGAATGCCTGCTTACCACTAGAACATCCCAAAAGTATCCCAGGGCAGGAAGTCTGCCACTTTTCATAGTACTTTCTCTGTCTTTACTTTTGAATGTTTTCCCCCCTTCTAGGCTATATATTTTGACTAAGAAGGTTATTCTAATTAAGAATAATTTCCTTATCCCCTATGCTTTTATGAGGAGGAAAATTACTGAAATTCAGAAATAATAGACTAATATTGAACTCTTTTTTTTCCCTCCTAGGAGAAAATAAGTTCTTATTCCCCAGTGCTACCTATCCCTTTCCCCTTGAATTTCCCTTTTGCTTTAGAGAACACCCACAAATTATAAAGCTTGTGATTGAGCATTGTCAATTGAGTAGCAGACTCAGTTTTGAAACTTCTTGAGCTAAGGCTCTTCTTTTAAATTGTATAGCGGGATTTCCTTCAGGTTAATACCTTCCCCATCTTAGTACTTTTAGTACTTTTTTCTCTTATAGCAGAATGTGACACAGTGGTTAACTTGTAAACAAATTCATTTAGTTCATAATTTTGGCAGCTGAGAAGTCCAAGATGGAGGATCCTATTTGATGAGTGCAGAGTGCCTTCATGGTTCCTCAAAACCTGGCAGAAGGCAAAAGTGAACATGCATGTAACAGAAAGAGGAGCCCACTTTTACAGGAACTAACTGGTTTCTTCAGTAGCAGCAGTTTTCTGTTAATGAAGACAGAACTTTTGTCACCTAGCTACCTATTGTGAAGGTCCCATCCCTTGGTGCTGTTATAATGACAGTTACATTTCAATGTGAGCTTGGGAGAAGATAAACATCAGTATCTCCATTGCTTGACATTTTTTTTTTGTTTTAACATTAAACACTTGAGGAATGCTTTCCAGATAGAAATAAATATATTAAATTGGAAGGATAGTTTGGGCAATATGTAAGCTACTCTTACATATAAATATTCTAGTCTTTAAAGTCAGATTTTCTAGTGTTGATGAATTTGCAGTGATGAGACTATAGCTTTCTGCTGATTTTTCTGTTGTAGCAGATAGATGGAAAGCACCACATGGTAGTTGTATATTAGATATATCCACCTACTTGCCATTTTTTCTTTATCTTTTATCTTTTCAAGCAATGTTTGAGATGTATGTGTCTGGGCTAGGATGTATTCTGTTCATTTTTTTTCTGATTATATGAAAAATATATCGTTCTGCAGCAAATTGAGATATTATAGAAAATCATGAAGAGATGAAAACCACAATGAACCATTTGGTAGTACAGGGTTTTTCACCATTAATAGCTTGTTAATATGCATGCTTGCCATGTACACTTACTAAAGCATAAATGGTGAGACAATATGAGTGAAATTGCATAACTTCATGTGCTGTTTGCTAGTCTTTATTTTTGCACTCAATACTATGTTTCGGCTTTCTTCTCTTGTTAATGAATGTAATCTTATTAAAGGGCTGAGTTATATTCCATTTTATATGCATATCATGATAGGTTTCTCAGCTTATAGTTTTTCACTAATGGGAACAACTCTACACAAAGTATATGGGTATATTAGCTTAAATTTTGGGGCACATTTTTACAAGTGGACTTGTTTATAATTTTATTTTAAATGTAACTGTA
The DNA here is from genome assembly GCF_023159225.1 of Perognathus longimembris pacificus. Taxonomy (NCBI): domain Eukaryota; kingdom Metazoa; phylum Chordata; class Mammalia; order Rodentia; family Heteromyidae; genus Perognathus; species Perognathus longimembris. Next base: position 37,347,205 of record NC_063179.1, read on the forward strand.
CTTTTACTGTGGTAATATATTGAGACATGTACAATTTTGTGTAATCAGCAGTCCCAGGAAAAGAATGGTTTGCCTCTTTAAACATCAGAATTATGCCCCTTTACATCAAATGTACAGATCATCCAGAAAGGCCAAAATAACTTAGATTGCTAGACTTTATGAGTGTTGGGTATGTTTTCGTAAATAGATTAAAATTTTTTCCTTGTAATATGTCTCAAATGAACTGCTTTTAATTTGTAAGGAGGTTGGGAAACAGATGTAAACATACTATATGCTGCACAAAAAAAGATCAGGAAACCCTCAAATAAAAAAACCTGTAGTATGTTTCAGTAGAGGTAAGATACAAATTTTGTTTGTTGAATTTTGCCTAGGTGAGGACTTGTTTTAGTTTGAGGACTAGCTAAATCAGATTATCTCTGTTACAAAGCAGCAATTTATTGGTGAACGTAGGCACTAAGATCAGATAGATAAGGATAGCCTGTTATGATTGTAAGAACCTCCTTCAGGTTTTGATTCCCTCACTGCTAGTGCAGTGTCGTCTCCCCACCTACCATACTTGCGGTCATCTTTGTGTGTGCTCTTGTCTCAGGGCACGCTCAGGAGTGCTCAGTACTTCTTCAGAGGTAGAAATGAGGAACCAGCCAAGAATGACTGCTATGGTCCTGGCATTCATTGCACAAAAAGAGTTTTTTTTTTTTTTTGCCAGTAGTGGAGCTTGAACTCAGGGCCTGAGCACTGTCCCTGGCTTCTTTTTGCTCAAGGCTAGCACTCTACCTCTTGAGCCACAGCGCCACTTCTGGCCTTTTCCATATATGTGGTGCTGAGGAATTGAACCTAGGGCTTCATGTATACGAGGCAAGCACTCTACCACTAGGCCATATTCCCAGCCTGGAGAGAGTTTTCTGGACCGCTGAACAATACTATTTTTTCTTTCATTACTAACTGATTTGTGCCAGTATTAACTGAGTCCTAGGAATGCAAAATTGACTGAGACCAATTCCTTATCATATTCTTGGGGATTACTGATAGAAAATTAGACAGTCTCAAAGAATGTAGCTTGATTGACAGTACATCATATACCTTGTAAATAGTCTTATATAATGGGGGAGTTATTTATTTGTTCTTCTTGAGGACTTGTGAAGACTTCCAAAAGAAGAGAAAACTTGGATCCAGTAGTGGCAAATGAGATGAGTAGATTGAGCAAAGTACCATTAAGAGAGAAAAAGGTTGGCCAGAAGTGATAGCAGTAAGTAATGCTTATAATGTGTGGGGGTAGGAAACAGTTACCTACATTTTACAATTAAGATTATTTTGCATAACTTCTGTGGCTGATACTGAGTTTTGGAGGAGAAGCTATGATAGAAGCAGACTATACCATAGTGGATCTTGTGTGCCATGTTAGAAGTTGAACTTTATCCTTTGTGATAGCTGAGGACTGTCAAGAGGCTTTAATTAGCCCACTTTGATTTATCACATAGCCATGATGAACAAGTGAAAGCTCATTGTGCTCATTTCAGGGAGTGATAAAAATCACATTTATGAGTTGGGATATATACACTAAGTATTAATGCCAGAGGGAGTACATTTATGATGCCACCATCATCTAGTTCCATCATTGTCTGAAAGATGAGCAGAAAAGAATCTTTTAATAAAGGGGGCTAAGAAAAACTTTCTGCAGGCAGTCTCCCCTGATGGAGATATAGCTATACGGGACCATACAAGAGGTTTCTTTGCATAGACATGCCCAAGACAGGACAGATTATACTTCTTAGTGATGTACCAAACAGACTGAGATTTATAATTTCTAATTTATAAATTGAGAGATTTTATTCACTGGAGTTAGTGAGCAAAATAAGGCACAATAGGCCTTTGATTCTACTATTAATCTGATACTAAAATGTTCTTAGGGAGTTTCTTTATAAAACTGTTCTGATGGAATAAAATTTGGTTTGCCTTTGTGGGTAGTCGGCAGTTGACTTTGAATGTTTTATTAAACTCTACAAATATATTTTGGGGGGAACTTGGTTTTAATCATTCTAAATCTATTGTTTTGAAACCAAACAACCTTGAAATTTTTATGTGTATGTCTGTGCACATCCATGCACACACATGCCCACATGTGTTTAACCTGTCTATGAGCTCACTGAAATCAGAAAATGCAGTTTGATATTGGGAGTCAGACTTAATCTTGGGCATGTTAGACCAGAGGCTGGGCTGGGCTTCCTCTAGGATCTGTATCACATTTTGCTGTGTGCGTACTTTGGAAGTACAGATGTTCTTTTACTTTACAACAGGATTAAATCCCAAAAAATCCACCATAAGTTGTAAAAACTAAGTTGAAATGTATTTGATACACCTAGCAAAATATCACATCTTAGCAGCACAGTAAACTATACAGTATCTGTCCTTTTGGTGATTGAGTAGTTTTCTGAGAATTGTGAGTTGTTACCCAAAGTATTGTATCACATATAGATAGCTGGAGAAAAGATAAAAACCTGAAATGTGGCTTCTTCTGAATAGCTGTCCCTTTCTCACCATTGTAAATTTGAACAATTGTTAAGGCGGTGACAGTCACTGTCACCTCCTTCATTTGTAAAATTATTACAACCACATAACCCTTCTGATTATACAAATTTATTTTGAGAATTCACAGTTTTCATTGAAAAGCAGATGAAACATTTAGGTTGCAAAATGCTATGTAAATGTCATCTGACAGATTTGGGGTCAGGTTCCTGTGATATACTATAATGTTTAAATTAAATTGGCTTGGCTAAGAAGTTTAAAAAATTGGAGAATAAAATCTACATTTACAAATAAATATTTTAAAATAAATTTCATAGTAGAGGCCAGTAGAATTTAAATAAGCTAGCCTTTTAATTTTTTTTTTTTTTTTTTTTTTTGGCCAGTCCTGGGCCTTGGACTCAGGGCCTGAGCACTGTCCCTGGCTTCTTCCCGCTCAAGGCTAGCACTCTGCCACTTGAGCCACAGCGCCGCTTCTGGCCGTTTTCTGTATATGTGGTGCTGGGGAATCGAACCTAGGGTCTCGTGTATCCGAGGCAGGCACTCTTGCCACTAGGCTATATCCCCAGCCCCAAGCTAGCCTTTTAATGTCTTTCAGGTATTCCTAAGTTGTTGAATTGGAGGTAATCTAAAAGTATTGCAAATTCAATACTCAAACTTGATTGCTATTATAGAGTTTAAGGATTGTTTCCAGTTGCCATTCTCAGAAACGGCTTTTCAGAGAGGGGCATGGCTACCAGTGATTGTCCCAATAGTGAATAGTAAAGGAATTAAAACCCAGGTCTTAAGGCTTAATTATATTTGTACTATTTGAAATGTGCTCTGTTTTGTATATATTTAATCAATCATTGAACATATTTCTTAATAGACTGAAATATACTTGGATGAAATAATGAAACAATCCATTTCTTCTGCTTTGTTGACTTACTGCCAGTGTCTGCCTGAATTTGTTTGTAGTACAAACTAAAAAGGCTATTCAGTTTGATTTAATCAGTTTGAAAAAAACTGTATCCCTCTTCAAAAAAAGCATTTCAATTTTTTATAATATATCTTAAACATCTTACAAAATTGTGCTTGTATAGAATGATTATCAAAGTGGTTTTGCTTAAGTACAGCTGGTTTACTAATAGCAAATTTGATCTTTATTACCTTGAGTGTTATATCTAGGAGTCTGTGAAATACCCTGATATGAAACAATCATAAATACAAATCTTCATTTAAAGAGAAAAGTGGCAGTTTATTTTTGTGGGTCTGTGTGTGTGTGCTGAGAATCCTCAGTCTGTAGTAGGATCTTCCAGTGAAGTCGCATGTATAGTCAGTGACAGACAATCTATTGTGAGGTGATTTCTGAAGGAGAGAGAGTCTATGTTAACTGTTTAGTCACAAACTAACTGCAAGGATAGAGAATAGACTAGGTGGTACAAATTTGCAAATCCATATTGAGAAGGAGTTTGATTCTGCTGCCTAGCACAGAAAGAAGATGTAATTATTATTTGAGGATAAGTTTGCCTTTTCATGTCTGTACTTAGTCCTCCTGCTGCCATTTAAGAGTAGTTACAAAGCAACATCTTAGTAGTAGTTCAGATTTTTTTTTTTTTTTTTGGTCTGTCCTGGGGCTTGAACTCTGGGCCTGGGCGCTGTCCCCGAGCTCTTCAGCTCAAAGCTAGTGCTCTACCAGTTCCCTTAGTAGTATTTCAGTAAATGAAAACATCTTTTTTGTTGGTATCTGTGAAACTCGAGTCCTCATTGGTTGTGGTTTCATTCCTTGATTGGAGGCTTAAATCAGTATTCCTGAGCAGTTAGGCAGGCAGCATGGTATAGTGATAGATTTTTTGGATTTATAGTTTTAAGTTTGAATTTTGATTTTAACAGTAGCTCTTGACTTTGGACAAATAACTCATTTTCTTGGCTCTTTGTTTTCTTTGCCTGTAAAACAGGGATACTTTTTACCTTCCCAACACGCTCATAAACTTGTTATTTAGCATAGTAGTATTTGTTCAGCACCAGCAGCAGTGAAGATTGTAACTTTTATGATTAAAGCAAGCAATATTTGTTTTCAATTCTTTAAACATTTTTCTCTTTGTTAGGGAGCATATTGAATTTGTAGACGGGTGAAATTGGGAGTGCTTATTAGTGAGAGAAGAAAAGATAACTGAGTTATAGTTGATTGACAGTGAAGTGTATGACTCTTATAAAAGACATGTAAAGACTGTTATTTAAAAGTATATTTTTACCCAGAAGCTGGTGGTTCATGCCTGTAATCCTAGCTACTCAGGAGGTTGAGGTCTGAGGATCATAGTTTGAAGCCAGCTCTAGCAGGGAAGTATGTGAGACTCTTATCTCCAATGAAATACTCCCCAAAGCCAGAAGTGTTGCTGTGGCTCAAGTGGCAGAAGAAAAGAAGCTCAGAGACAGTGCCCAGGCCCAGCATTCAAGCCCCAAGACCACCCTCCACCCCAAAATCTGTTTTTATTGAAAACACTGAATTTGTGTGGTTATATATTAAGCTTACATATGTAATTGTGATAAGAAAATTACTGACACTGATATTCCAGTTTCTCTTGCACAGTCAAATCTCTCTCTCTCTCTCTCTCTCTCTCTCTCTTGCAAAAAGTAAAAACCTTGTTTGCCTTTTCTAGGATCTAGAAGATTTGAGCACTTTGAAACATTGCTCTTCATAAATTTATGGGCCTAATTGTCTTGTTGCAAAGCCCTTGGAGTTGACTTCCTATGGAGAAAGCTTGTATATATCAGCATACATTAAGCATTGGTGTTTCTTGAGCTATTTGAGTAAGTTTGGACTTTACAAAAAAACCCTGAAAATCAAAATTTGTTGTTCTGAACAAGGTAATTGGTCCCCCTGATTCATATTCCAAGTCTGAGCTCTTAGAAAGAGGATCCTTCCTCTGGGTGAGGATCAGAGTGGCCTCCTTTCAGGGCAAAAAGATGGGGCAGAATTAAAAACACAGATCTAGGTGTTCAGAAAACTGTCCTTTAGTTCTGGCCCTGGCCTGGTTTCAGTTTTCTCCCTTTACACTCACTATCTATAATGACTGCAGTTGCCATTCTCAGAAACGGCTTTTCAGAGAGGGGCATGGCTACCAGTGATTGTCCCAATAGTGAATAGTAAAGGAATTAAAACCCAGGTCTTAAGGCTTAATTATATTTGTACTATTTGAAATGTGCTCTGTTTTGTATATATTTAATCAATCATTGAACATATTTCTTGGCTGGAAGTAGTTTTGTGCAACTTTGAGAACATATATGTCTGTACTTAACATTTACTTCAGGTTGTCATTTTTGTCTTCATTTATCTGTTTTGTTCAGTCTGCTTCTATTGGAGATGGTAGACCTGGCTTTTCAGGTAATTTTAAGAAGTTTGCTATTGGGTAGCTTTTCAGATTATATATGGGTTCTTTATTTTTTAAGTTTTGAACTTGGCCTTGCACTTGCTTACTTTATTAGGATGGTGCGCTGCCACTTCAGCCTCCAGGTGGGGCTTTTAATGGTTTATTTTGGAGATTGAGTTTTACAAACTTTTCTACTCAGGCTTCTGTGACCCTCTAGATTTCTGTCTCTTGAGTAGCTATAGTTACAGGTGTGAGCCACCAGTGTCCTGCTCTTGTCCTCTTAAAGTCCTAAGTTTTTGTTTTACATGACACATTCATGTAGCAAACGATGGTTATATTTGGTCAACTCCTGGTTTTGGTTCTGTCCAACCCTCTATGTTGTGATTTCAGACTTTGCATTCATTCTAGCTCTCCTGGAGTATTCCAGTTTTTCATTGCTACTCTTATAACATGGCTTTCAGGAAAGCATTCAGTACTTAAGATAGGTTGTAACAAGCCAGCATGTGCTAAATAAAAATTTAAAACTTAATTTCATTACATAAACCCAAGTTAATTTTTTAATAGATAGCATTTACCTGTAACATCCAGGATAATGCCATCACATGAATTGTTCATAGGTAAGGCTTCATTTTACAGATAAGCAGCTTATGCTTTTAGTCTTTGAGGACTACTATCTATATATATCCTTTTTTATGGGTTATATTTTATTGGAAAGGTGATGCACATCTTTTTCTTTGCATTCACAGTTAACATGATTACCAGACATCAACATTGCCTAGTAGAGCTTGCTGAACAAGGGGCTTCATGAACTAACATAAAGACAAACTCTCTTAAAAAAAGTTTTCTAATGTTTTCCTAGAGGTATACTGTAAATACATACCAAGGTTTTTCGAAAGGCTATAACTTGAGACAGTTTAAATATATTCTAAGAGATGATAAAGTTTAAAATTCATAAGGAGCAATATACTAAGGTCATATTTTAAGAACTTGAAGGAATATCTAAATACAATATTAAAAAGCACCTTTTAGAATAAAGGATATCTGGATACTGGTGATGTAGATTAAAATGTAATTTACCAAACAAATTTCTAGTTAAAGACATTACTATGATATGAATAATGTATTGGAAATCTTATATATTAGAGTTTGACTTACAGATAGTTTAATAGTGCGTATACCACATCTGTAAGATTTCTACTTTGTAACTTGTATTTTGTAATAGTTTTTCCTTAGTTGCATCAAGTTCTATTGCCTTTTCTTAGCTTGATGTGTTACAGAAGAAGCTTCAGCATAAATACCAAAATAATTTCACTGCCCATTTATCCTGTAAGCCAAGTATTTAAATGTTTTTATTAGCTTTAAGTAGTTGTAGAAAGGATTTGACATTCAGTAAAGTAGCTCATGAATACAGTGTTACAATGTGTCTGGATCACTGTCACAGGTTTCATCATTCTTTCGCTATCCTCAATCCTACTCCTTCCCTCAGTTTTCTTAATTTTATAGGCTGTGCATTGCAAATAGTTTATTAATTGGCAAATCATTCTCATCTTTTCTTGCTGCCACTTCTTTTGTCCCTCTTTTGTTCCCCTTAAGTTCATGTTTGTCTGTGTTCTTGAGCACGAATCTAGGCATATATATCCACTCTTTATTTTTTTCCACTCCAGGTACAGTGGTAAAGGGAAATTAAAAAAAAAATTCCACCCTAATGTTAGTGGCTCATGCTGTCTGTCATTTTAGCTACGTAGGAGGCTGAGATCTGAGGATCAAGATTCAAAGCCAGTCCAGACAGAAAAGACTGTGAGACCCTTATAACTAAAAAAAAAAAAAAAAAAAAAAAAGGAGCTAGAAGTGGAGCTGTGGCTCAAGTGGTAAAGTGCAAAAGCCAAGGGACAGCTCCCCAGCCCCTGAGCTCAAGTCTCAGGGCTAAAACAACAACAAATTCAGAAGTGTTAAAGATGGGACAAATGTCTCATCACTCTTAAAATACCCTTAATGGGATAGCTATATGTTGAGCGGTATAGAAGTAGGCAATATTCCTGTGTTTGAGATAACCTTCAGTGTAAAGTGTCAAGCAGTGGCAGAATAACACTGTACACAAGATGACTATAATAATTATAACTACAGTTTGAGGAAAGGAAGGACTTACTATTGAGAATGACTTTCTAGATAAGTCTGTAAATGCTTGAAATTTTAATATAATGAATAGGTACAATAGATCTGATCATATCTTTAAAACACAATGGAATTTTGCTGTTATTTCACTTATAATTGGAATTTTACTTTAGATTTATCACTCAATGTATATATAACCATTATCATTTGAAGTTGTGACTGAGGTTAAAGCTTTTACATCATGGAATCTAGTAGCTTTTTATTATTAAGAAAACATAGGAATTACTATATCTAAAATTTTTCCAAATGAAGGTGTTTTTTAGTGGCTTTTTCTTCAGAGAACAAGGTTTTGTATGGCTTCTGGATTATAGTGCTTTAGGGGGTCTATTGTAGAAATTGGAATTCTAATGAGATTAATTATTAAGTATCTAGTTTCATCCAACATAGGAAATTAGTTGTATTCCCTTATTAACTATTACTTGGTCCTTATGTGAAGATTTACTGTTGACATTTGGGGTATAATGTATAATTTATATTTCATTATATGTGCAGTTGAATTTGATACCTACATGAATGAACAATTAACTTCAGTTTTGTGTAGATTATAATCAGCCAACATCAATCAATGGTTTTGCACATACATTGTGAGGTAGGTTCTGGAAATATAGAAATGAACAGATAAAACAAATCTCTGCTCTGATATTGTACATTTAGCTGACATGGAAAATGTAAGTGTCTACTTTGGAATCCCATGATGAAATTAGGGAGTAAATTGTGGATTGTATCAGAAATAATGTGGTATTGTCCAGTGATGTCATCTGCCAGATTTCAGATTGGAGGGCACAAGTCTTTGCTAGCTTTCTTTCTTGATTGGAGTTCTCTAAAGAAGTTCAATACTGTATTTTGAAACCATTAGCAGGGTTTATTTTTAAAACCTTCAAAGTGAGGAAGTCATTTAATATTAAAGGAGTTATTCCTTAGAATGTCTTTTTCATGTTATCCATAGTCTATATAGTTTAGGATTTAGAATTCTTTTTATAGGTGTGTATAGTTATGTTTAGAACGATGAAATTAAAGTGTAAACATGTTATAGAATTTCTAAACCATGTAACTTTGGTCAAGTTTCATTCTTATTGATATAAAGCAGAGAGCCATTGTAAATTGGAAAATTTGAATCCATGTGCAGCTAGCAACTTTAGGCTTTTGCAGATTAGCAAGTGAGATTACTATGGACCCTATAGCTCCTGTTTTTCTCTTGTGAGTGCTTTATTATGTGGAAAAGGAGCCCAGGAAAAGGAATACTTTCTCTTTAGTCATAGAAAGTAACAATTGGGAAAAAAAAATCTTTTCAACAAAAACAAAAGGGAGAATATGAATGTGTACACAATATTACATGCTCAAATTCTTTGGACAGGAGTTGAAAACAATTATTGGCTAGTATATATTGTTATTATAAAAAGGAAGCACTTTTTAATGCCCAGTTCTTAGTTTTTATTGTGAGTTTCTGTATAATTCGTATTTTTTGTCAGTGATGAAATTAAACTATATGGAAATTCAGCCCCCAAAGTATACTTTAAGCACCTCTCCATGTATAGGTTAATTGTAGTCTTCTTGTCTGCTCATGGTGCATTAGGTGAACTCTTGCCTTTTCTTCAATAGCCATCATGGAATGTTTAGGAATTTTTTTTTTTTTATGTCACGGGTAACCTTTTTGCCCTTAGTTTCTCATGTTTTTTTTTTTCTGATTTAGTGTGGCTACATGATATTTATTTACTTTCCAATCTTTAGTCCAAGAATGGTATAAATTGAGGCAGATGGAGAACTAACTCCCAAGGTCTTTCACCAGCCTCTTAAGGTTCTGTTGTCCTTGGCTTCTCTAAGTTATGGCTACCATGCCATAAAGGGAATTCTTTCTTCTTGGTTTGGATTTGTTGGTGGGTAACATACTGTCCAGTAGAAAAGGGCAAATGAGTTTCAGGAAAAATCTCCTATAGCTAACAATTCTTCAGCTCTTGTTAATGCTAGTGCTGTTCTATTTTAGTAGTTTGTTTTTACTGGGTGGGGTGGGGGGGAGAAGGGAGTGGGCACTATGAAAGATAAATCCAGGACAGTCTTCTTGCTTTTATGGTCCTGCCCACCTTTTCCTTTTCCTTTTCCAAATTGTTTGGAACTGAATCAAGTCACCCAGGGAGAGTTCCTCCTACCCTAAATTTGTTGTAGGTCCTACCTTCAGCTATAATGCTTCAGAAATCTAGCACTGAGTCCGAAGATCATTTAATTTCTTGAGGTATATAGGTAATTTTGATGTTCAGTTTTATTTGAGAACTATGGGCTATGTATTTTACCCTAACTTTTGGAGTCAATACCAGTAGCTGAAATGGTGATACTGGAGTGCCTGAACTGATTGGTACAGCTTAGGAGTGAGGGAGCAGTTGACCTTAACCCACAATTATTCTCATCTGTCATTGGCATTCGTTTGTATAATATCATATTTAAGGTATATTAACTTTTGTTCTCTTTGTATTCCCTTTAATTTATAAACTGACAGAAAATTGTGTTTGAAGATAAAGTATATAAAACTTACTACAACTCCTTTCCTAAGAGGGGATTTATAGTGAGATATCCAAGTTGGGTTATTTTTTTCTAAATAGGCGCTATAATTTTCTTTGTAATGGTCTATCTAGTTGAGTACAGAATTTTCTTGTTTCATATTTACATTAACTATTTTAGTGACATTTCTCTTTATAGTCTTCATCACCTCCAGCACAATCATCATCATGGAGAGGCTAAATGAGTCAGTGAGGAGCTGATTACTACAAGGGGAAGGAGAGGTGGCCAAGGATTAAAGGTGGAAGAGGATTTGAATTTAGAGATTCTCTTGTTGGGAAGGTATTCCAGATAGAGGAAAATGAGAGCCAACAGCAGTCTAGTTAACAGCAGGCCTCACTTCCTTGGCCAGGTATATGACACAATAGAAGACCAGATTAGAGGCAGGTGTCAAGAGCTTTAAAATCATTTCTGTCTGGACTTTACTCAGTATCATAGTTTCTATAGGAAAATGGGTGTGAAGTTTAAAATGGTAGCTTTATTTACATAACTGTAATACCTCATCTTAGAAGATTCAAGTGTTTTATTTGAATTATATTTCAGGACCTTAAAAGGGGCATCTTTATGATACAAGGAAAATGTCTTTTGACATCCTGTCTGTGTTCCTGTAAGATCTGGTACTTTGGATTGCTGTGAAATAAATGATAGACTTGTCATTCAATGGACAGTAGGAGCTGCAATAGGTTCTGTATCTTCGCTTTGGCAAAGTTCCTTCCCATAGTCCTCCCTTTCCTTTAATGTGCAGATACGTTAAATCTTATGTCTGAAGAACTGTGTCATTTGCTATCCTTTAGGGGATACCTGACTAACCTTATGAGATCCTATTTAAAAAATGCATTTTGCTGCTTTCAGCAACTCATTACTGTCTTTAACATCTACTTAAAGTTGAAAACCCTTGTGTATTTAATAACTTGTATGCCTAAAGTAAGTATTTATCAATTTGGTAGTTTGCATAAATGTGAAACAGTGGGATTTCATAGGGACCTGGCTTAGTAATTACTAAGCTATTGAAAGAAGGGTAAAAATTATTTGAAAGGATTTTTAAAATCTCCTGGTCTTTTTTTTTTTTAAATTTGAAGAGTATTCTTTTATTCCCCTACATTAAAAAAAAAACCACAAACCTTAACATCAATTAGTTGTGCAAGGAGTGTTAAAGGATATTTTTAAAGAATATATTAAAAGACAAAGTTATCTACAGTCAAGATAAAAATCATGTTTAAACAGTGTAAGCATTTAAATTTTTTGATAATTATTTGAAATGTTTATGAAAACTAAAAGTATCTGACATAGTTGATCAGAAAGGATTTTTATTTTCAAGAAGTTTAAAGTCTTTTAATGTAGCTTGGTGACACAGGGCTTTAGTTTGGCCCAAAAATCTTAGAGAAATAATTTGGTTTTAAAAATCAATAAAACTCTCCAAACCTGAAGTCTGTTGGAAGCAGATTTTGTCCATGGAAAAAAAGCAGCTTTTCTTTCTCCACATTTAAATATTACTGTTATTATAAGAGTCGTATAAAATTTCTGTAACCTTCATTTTTCTGCATAGGAGAATTTACTTAATATGATAAGTATTTTTTCAAACTGGAGAGGAAAGATTCTTCTGTCAGTGTTGGAACTAGTGAATAATCACTCAAAGAGAAAATAAAATTACAAACCCCAAATAATGAAATGTGAATCTGGAAACAAAAAAATTAGAACTGCAGGAGAATTTCTTGTATAAGTGATAAACGATAGTTATGTCAGACATAATAACCCAAAGACAGAAAAGAATAGATTGATTTCAATTCAGGTATATTTATTTAAAAAGTCTCTAAGTTCCTATATGGCAGAAAGCACACGAAATGAACTCACCAAACTGGAAAAAAATTTCTGTAAATTGTACCTCAGATAAAAAGTTAATTTTCTTACTATATGAAAATACCCTGCAGACTAATTACTGAGAAAAGACTACTTGCCTAAAAGCATGAAAAGCTCTAACAAAATAGGAGAAAGTAAAAAAACCAATAAAAAGGGAGCCAAATGGGTGATAGAACAATTCACAGATAAATACAACTGGCTCTTAAATGGGTGAGGGGCGGGGGCGAGGGGACTCATAATCTGAACAGTAGAAGTTAAAATTATACTGAGATACTATTTTTCACAGTCTGTCAACAATGACCTAGCAAAAGATCTGTGATTTGGGAACATTGTGAAGCAAAACAACCCGAAGTTTATGAGAGAAATGGGCATTCTAAGGCACTTCTTCAGTGAAGGGCAGTGTGTAAGTTCTTCTTAAGATTATAACAAATGTAGATGTTAGCTTTAATTTAGCAGGTCTCCATCTAGGAATGTATTTTGGCATATGCCATTCATTGCAGGTTTTCATGGCAGTATTATTTGTATAGCAAAAGTTTGGCAATTACCTAAATGCTCATATTCCGGAGGAAAGCAAATTGTGGAATTTCATGCTGTTCAAAAAACAAAACAAAACAAAAACCAAAAAAGACTTAAGTAGCCAGATGCCAGAGGCTCACTCCTGTAATCCCAGCTATTTAGGAGACAGATTTGAAGATAGCGGTTCAAAGCCAGCCCAGGCAATTAATCACTCAGAAACCAGTGAAGCAAACAAAAGACTAAGGAAACAGTAGAGAACAGCCTATGTGATACTTTATCATTTGTGTAAAAAACGGAGAAAAGGGAATATGTTTCTCTTGATAATTAAAATATTAGGTGAACACAAAGGATATAAATACCAGTCATTTATTATGGGTTGAAAAGTAGGCTACTCGGGGGTGATGATGGGGCTAGAGGGAGATCTTCTCATTGTAAATGCTTTCACTCTGTCTTGTACACCACTTGAAGATACTATTCCTTTAAAAAGTAAGTTCTAAAAGATAAATTAGGAATGGTCTTGAAAAAGGAAAACTAAAATATTTTAGGGCTCTGAGTGTAACCCATAGATAGCATGTTTTGAGGATTTAGGTTAAATTCCCAGCACCACCAAAAACAATTAAATGTACATGCATGGTTTCAATAAAATGTTTCATTGCTTGCAAACTTGTTTTAGGAAGCTCATGGTTCCATGCCGTTTAGGGGGAGAATGTCTGTTTAATTAAATCGCCTCTTAAACGATATTAAAAATCAGTCAGTTGTGATTTGTTGAGGAATATATTAAAATCCTATAGAAGACTTGAAGTGCAAGATTTGCTTTGAAGTGGGAATGAGAAAAAGAAGGGGTTAAAGGTGTAATGCAGGTAAAGGAAAGGGTTAAGGGCATTATGCAAGCTGTTAAGTAAAAAGGAAGTGCATTACAAAATGCTGAGCTCAGGAGTCTGGCTGCCAGCCAAGCCTTTGCTTTCCTCACTACAGCTGAGGGCTTTCGAAGCTTCCCACCAGTGGGTTTGTCTGAACTGTTCAGGAATGCGGCCGCGGTCGCCAGCTGACGTCAGCGCCGCCAGTTCAGCCGCGGGCCAGAGCAGCCAGACTGACAGGGTTGGGGCGAGGGAGGGGTGGGATGGGGCGGGGCCTGTGTATGACTGACAGCAAGGGACGGCCTTATTGTGTGGCTGATAGGGCAGAGGGTTGTGTTCCCTTGAGTACTACATGCTGATTAAAGATGTTCTTTCTGATGAGGAGAAAGACTCTCCCTCTCTCCCTCTCCCTCCCTTCCCCCCTCCCCCCTCTATCTCTGTCTCTCTGTCGTCCCCCCCCCAAGAGTCTGCATTACTTCTATTTAAGTTACACTTAAATACCAAATTTTCAAGAACTTAGTGTCCTTTATTAAATTTTTGAGAGGCAGGGAGAAACAGTAAAACACTTGTTGATTTTTTTTTTTTTTTAACAGTTGGGCTTAGAGATGATTTTTGCTAGATAATGACATTCTCACCTAACATCTATTTGCCTTTCAGAACTGGAATGGGAAAGAAAGATCCACACTGAATTTTTTGTAAACATATTAAAACATAGAAAAGGTGGAAAATTGACAAAATTGAACATGTCTCTGTTCAAGCCATCTTTTAATAGTTTTCAATTATTGCTGCTGATTTTTCAGCCTTTCAGAAAATGTGAGCTTGGAGACATCTTACATGGTCATGTTTAAAGTTGTATTCTCCCCCATTCTATTTTAATGGTGATTTATTTTACTGTTAAAAACATTTGTTTTTCTTGGCTGTTTATTTATGAGATAATTTTGCTTGGCCCTAGCTAAATTTGTTCATTCTCTGGGTCTTAGTTAATGTGACTCTGAGTCAGGGATGCAAGTTTTATTTGCCTTTTTGTGGAGTGATATATGTGATGGTGAGACAGTACTACAAATTCACTAACAAGGACCAGAAAGGGGCCACCACACTTCCTGGGAAACTTTTGTTACTTGACCTGGCCAACAAAAGACTATTTTGAATGACTATTGAAGTTATCCTTTGCAGTTATTTTTAATTGGCTCTGGGCAATACTTACACAGGATCTCAGATTTGTAAAACTGGTATTATTATGACATTTGAAAGAAGTTTTGACCTTTAGAGAGGTAGATTATGCCTGTTTGTGTAACAAGTTCTTCTGTATGAGCTTGATCATTTCCTTAGTCAATAATTTTCAGCAAATGGAGTTAGTTGTTAGGATTTCACCTTTGTGTAGCAGTTCAGCTAAGGTGAAGTCAGGTTACATAGCAGTAAGAAAATAAAATTTCAGGACCATCTTTGATAAAAGGTAACATGCTCAGACCGGAACCTAACTACTCAGTTGTAGAGAATTTATTAGTTTGTAAACATAACTTGGCCTTCCCTCCCTCCCACCCTCCCTCCCTCCCTTTCCTCTTTCATTTTTTTGGTGGTGCTGAGGTTTGAACTTAGAGCCTTGTACTTCTTGTGCAACCACCATACCACTTGATCATGCCTCTAGCCCTTTATGATCTAGGTTAATTTAAAGTTTTATATTTTTCCTGGGGCAAAAAAGATCTCTTCCATGTACCTGGGACCACAGGAAGGCACTATGGTATACCACTATGCAACACTTACTGGTTGAGCTGAAGTCTTGCTGGGTTTTCTCCTGGGCTGGCCTGAAACCACAGGACTCCTGATCTTCGCCTCCTAATAAACTGAGATTCCAGGAGTGAGCTATCAGACCTAGTCTGGAAATCATATTAAGTGTAGTAAGCCAGACCCAAAGAAACACAGATTCCATGGTTCCCCTCATTTGTAATAACTAGTATAATATGTCTAGGATAGTTTTGGCAGAGGATCATAATAACCTTGTAGCTATGTACATACATATGACCATATAAAATGATGCTAATAGAAATAAACCCCAAGATATGGAAACTAGAGGTTTTTTTTTTTAATGTACTGTGTGAAGTTATTTCTTTATTCTTTCTCCCCCACCCCCCCCCTTTGGTATTATCTTCTGTTGTCACTGTTTTTGATACCCTGTGTCTTATTTATCTGATTTGGGGAAGGAAAGGAGAATAACAAACTGGTGAGACAAGGAAAAAAGGGTGAACTAATGCAACAGCAATACTCATAAGATACTATGTTGAAAATGAACTTTACAGTTTAGGGGAGTTTAGGGGAGCAGGAAGTCAAGGGCAGGGAGGAAAGTGGGAGAAAAATGAGGGAGGGGTAACAGTGTTTGACAAGAAATGTATTCATTATCTTAGTTTTGTAACTGTAACCCCTCTGTATATCATCTTTATAAGAAAATTAAATTAAAAAAATAAAAATGTAGATTAGACTACACTTCACAGATTCATATTACCTTGTTAGATACCTTTTGATGATAATGCATTTTATGCAGAATGATATTAACAGTGTCAGATATTAATGTCATTCATTTAGCACATGGAAAATCAAATGAAATGAGTTGATTGAACATTGAATTGAGAAGTGTGAGTTCTGCTCATTTTTCTTAGTCACTGATTATATGACTATCCTCTTTTAATCTCATTCTCCCTTTGTGGTTTCTCTAGAAGCAAATGCTTTTAAGTAGTTTCCCCATAAAGTCCTTAAAACAAAAGAAAAGGATATTGTTATGAAAAGATTAGAACCTTTTGGCCAATAATACAGTGTGATTTAGCATGTTAGGAAGATGATGATCTCGTGAGGTTCATCTCTGCTTGTCTGCAACACTGGGACACTTTTGCTGGGAAACGCCCTCTGAGAGTTTCTGCTCTAGGAATGGAGTTGTGAGTACATTTAGTGTGTACTTAGTATTACAGCTTCTGTTTGTTTTCTCCTTGGTTTCTACAAAAATGGGTATTGGTTCTTTTGTTCCTCAGAGTAATAGAGTGGATGCTTTTCATGTTTGGTGAATCTGTTGAAGAATAGTATGACTTGATTAATTATGTATCAACTGCTTGTTAAAGTTTGTTTTATACTAAGATGAGCACATTTTGCGCTATTAACCATGGGAATGCAGCAGAAATAGCTACTCAGTATTCTTTTTAAAAAAGAATTTATTGTCAAGGTGATGTACAGAGGGGTTACAGTTACATAATAAGGTAGTGAGTACACTTCTTGTCATATTTCTTATACCCTCCCTCATTTTTCTTTCCCTTCCCTAGCTCAGAGAAACATATGTACAATACCCAGTGTACCAAAGTCATATACAGTGACCATAGGGGGTATGCACTCAGTATTCTTGATGGTGGTGAAGAAGGATCTCTGTAATTGAAAGCTTTTACCCCAAAGCTGCAATGTAACTTTACTGCCTTTTTAATGTTAGAAGTTTTAACCTTGTCTTTATTTGTGTCTTTGTGTCTTTATTTGTGTCTTTACTTGTGTCTGGCTGGCACATATTCTGAAGGATCCTTTTAGGCTGATATAAAAAATACCTTTACCTGGATGCCTGTGAATAACAAATTTATTTTTCACAGTTCTGGAGGTTAAGAAGCCCAAGCCATGTATTGGCACATTCAGAGTCTAATCCATTGCCTTTGTCCAATCCAATCCAATGTCTCATGACATTGCCTTTTTGCTATATCCTCACATGGTAGAGGTGAAGAGTGAATGATCCCCTGTAAGGGCAGTAATTATACTCATAAGAATTCTTACCCCCTGGCCTAGTTACTGACCAAAGGTCCTACCTTGGAAATAAGAATTTCAATATTATTTTTTTTTGAAGGGAGGAACAAATATTCAGAAGCATAATGTTCATTTTCATTTGCAATTATTACATACTTCATTTTTAGAAAATTAACCAGACAATATAGCTGTTAGTGTAAGACAGCTTTAAATAACTAGTACAGCCCTTTTAACTTGATTTAATTCCAGCCCACAAAGAAAGAAAATTGAGGATTTTTAAGCTCTTGTTTCTTAGCCCTAGTAAATCTGTACTTTCAAGTAGATGGTTTGAAATTTGGGGCAAAGAATGTAGATGCTTTGCATTGCATTCAGTCAATCATGGAAGATTGAGACAGGGGTCCTTATGCTAAGACATCTTGATAAAAAGAGGAAAACCATTGGATATAGTGGTATACACCTGTAATCTCACTAGCTTGATCTTGGTAGGTGGATCTTGAGTTTGAGGCAGTAAAAGGAAATACAGGCAGTCAAGACTGGCCTGGTCATAAAAAGGGTTACTAGTCTCAAAGGGACTGGTAAAGTGGTAGAATATTTGCTTAGCAAGCACGGAGTCCTGAATTCAAACTCTAGTTCGAACTTTAGTTCCTCCCAAAGAAAAGTCGCTTGTCACAATCTTTTAGTATTTGCTTCTGGTTGGGCTTGAGTTAGCTGAAGTATTGTACATGCTATAGTGTACCCCGTAGGAATAGTTAGGTCTTTAAATATAAAAGCTTTTTATCTTAAGTGAGAACTAAGGGTAAAAGTCTTTATGAAGTATTTTTAATGAGAAGTAATGCATGCTTAAGTTATTCAAGATAAACTAAGCAGTGTGTGGAATACCAATAGTCTAATTTTACAGCAAAACCAAAATTAGAGATCATAATCAAAGTCTGACTTACTTTTATGAGGGGTAGATAGTAGTAGGACCATCCTAGGAATCACTGGAGACAAAAAATTGTCATATAGAAGTACTGTCTCTGCACCGAGATTGCAGAACAAAAGATTCATTTATTGTTCAGCTAATTCCAATTTGGAGAAGGAATAAAGAGAAAGAAAGCAGAAGGGTTTGATTCTCATAATGTGCTTCATCTTTTACTAAGGCATTCTTTAGACAATTCAGTTTTAGTAACCCTTGAAATTTCCTACTATTGAAACGTTCATTCATATAGCTTCATCATTTCCTCCCTAGGAGTTATGGAATTTAAAAAATAATAATTTTAGATACTTCGTGCTGCTTTTGACCATCCTCATAGCTGATAACATACCTGTTGGAGCAGATACACCTTAGCTCCTTCTGAGGATGTGATCGAATCTTTTTCTTGGATCCTCTCAGAAGTGATGAGAGTGGCCAGCAGGAAAGCCTTTTAGGCAAGTAATTAGGACCTCCGGCTCCTGAGGCATAAATCAAGAGTTTGATCTGTGTAGGTCAATGAATTACTTGGGTTAGCTATGCCCCCTCCTTTGGACTCATAAAGCCAATTAGCCCTAGCCAGCCACTTTTCCAGAAAACACCATTGGATGACAAGACTGAATTGAAAAGATGAGTTGGCACAAATATGGTAATAAGACTTAGGAAAACACAAAGCCAAAGTAAAAGAACAGAAGTTGAATGAAGACAGTGACTGAGATGGGTGGACATAAAGGTAGTACATACCTTTTATTAGCATCTGCCTTGTGGACTAAGTGAAATTAGATTGGAACTGTAGTTGTAGAAATGAAAAGTACTCATAGTTCATATACATACTAGAGGAGACATTCAAACCTTAGAAAGTATTGTTAAAGGATATAGGTTCAGAATTGCAGAACACAGGAACTGTTGTGACTAGAGTGTGTGAGTAGTCTGAAAAAGAAATGAAAAGCAAAAACTAAAAATGGTCCATGCTAGCATGTGACTTGGTGCTCCAGGTTGTCATACTGCAGATAATTAAAGTTTTATCCCAGGCCAGGCACTGGTGGCTCATGCCTGTAATCCTAGCTTACTCAGGAGGCCAAGACCTGAGATTCACAGTTTAAAGCCAGCTTGGACAGGAAAGTTTGTGAGAGTCTTATCTCCAATTAATCACCAAATAACCAGAAATGGAGCTGTGGCTCAAACCTGTAGAGCACTCGCCTTGAACAAAAAAAGCTTACAGACAGCACCCCGGCCCTTAGTCCAAGCCTATGTCCAGCCAAAGAAAAGAAGTCATACCCCTTCCTTCTTATTGGTTAAGGAAATTCCTCGTCGTCCTCCTCCCCCCCCCCTTGTGTGTGTGTGTGTGTGTGTGTGTGTGTGTGTGTGTGTGTGTGTGTAGACAGGGTGTCACTATTTAGTATAGGCTGGTCTTGTTCGGTGTAGTGCAAAACCACCCTCAAATTCAGATTACACGTGTATGCCACCACACCTTCTAGGACTGTATTATACTATAAATGCATGAATGTCTTTTTCTGTATTTAAAGAATTGGTTTACTTAAAATGTTGGAGAATGAATGGAGTGTTTGAAGCAGATTGTACATAATCCAGTTTTGCTATGTAAGAAAAATATGTGTATTTAAAAAGGTTTTTTCCTTTATTGTCAAAGTGAAGTACAGACGAGTTTTAGTTTCATATGTAAGGCATTGAGTACATTTCTTGTTCAACTTGTTACCTCCTCCCTCATTCTCGCCCCCCCACCCCATGAGTTGTACAGTTGGTTTACACCAAATGGTTTTGTAAGAATTGCTTTTGGAATCGTTTGTCTTTTTATCCCTTGTCTTTTGATATTCCCTTTCCCTTCCCTAGTTCTAATACATGTATATACAGTATCCAAGGTACTAAGATCAGCTACAGTGATGGGGGGGGGGGTGGTAAAACCACAGGAAGGGAATACGAGAGAAACAACAAAAAAGGTGCAGTTTCACATGGCATGCTGAAAATAATTACAACAATGATATAACACTTGTTTCCATAAGGTGGAGTTCATTGCACTTAGCATTGTCTTATGTGTTCATAAGGGCATAGCTATTGGGCTATTGTGATCTTCTGCTATCACTAGCCTACACATGTACTAATTATTCTCTATGAGGGAAACATGGACTCCATGTTTCTTTGGGTCTGACTCACTTTACTTAGTATAATTTTTTTCCAAATCCTTCCATTTCCTTACGAATGGGGTAATGTCCTTCTTTCTGATAGAGGCATAGAATTCCATTGTGTATATGTACCACATTTTTCTGGTCCACTCATCTACTGAGGGGCATCTGGTTTGGTTCCATATTTTAGCGATGACAAATTGGATTGCGATGAACATTGTTGTGCTGGTGGCTTTAGTGTGGTCTTGCTTGTAATCTTTTGGATAGATGCCCAAAAGTGGGGCTGCTGGGTCATAGGGGAGTTCTATGTTTAGTCTTCTGAGGAACCTCCATACTGCTTCCCAGAGTGGTTGAACTAGTTTACATTCCCACCAACAACGTAGTAGGGGTTCCCTTTTGGCCACATCCCCTCCAGCATTTTAAGGTTTTTGTTTTTTTTTGGCAATTAAGTTATACAACTTGGGGGTTGGGGAGGAGGGGAGGTGGGAGAAAAATGGGGGAGGGGGTAACAAGTTGGACAAGAGATATACTCACTACCTAACATATGTAACTGTAACCCCTCATACTTCATCTTGACAATAAAAATTTAAAAAGAAAAGAAGTTACAAGAAAGACATTGAAGCCAACCGAAAGCCAGTTAGAATATCACAGAATAGTAGTTTTAGGATGAAGGTAATTTAGATATAATGTAATCATTCCAATAATTTTCAAATGAGAAAACTGAAGCAATGAGGAATTAAGTGGTTTGAAGATCTTTAAATATATAATAGGTTGAAGAGTCAGAATCAAAACTGGAGAGTTTTGCTTTGCCACCCAGTTCTGTTATCGATACCAGTGAGATACTTTTGAACATAGACTTACACAAAGGAGTAGGAAATAGTAACTGCTTTTCTTTGTAACATTTACAAATTTATCCAAGAATTTTGAAAGGCTCAATTATTAGAACACAAAGAAGGATCAGATGCAGAATCCTGTCATTTTTATTTAACTGGAACCTAGTACCTTGCTAGGTTAATGAGGGGAAAGACCCTGAGACAAAAGTTTCAGGTGTGGATGTAGTATTGTAAGGACGAGAGACAAAGCTTTAAGGAGCATTTTAAAATTCTAACCATGGGCATAGTGTTAGTATGAGATAAATCATGTCTAATTTATTAAGAGAGCTTTGCTTTTCACATCTGTCAACTTGTGTTTGTAATTTTGTTGAGATATTTTCCATATAGAATGATGAATTCTCTAGTAGGAAAGTCGTTGCGGCCTATAGAACAGAGATGACTTCTGGTGCTATGTAGTTGATAGTATCAGCAGGCTTTTGGCTCTGCAGTCACTCACTGGAACGGCCACACAGAGAAGTTTGTTCACAAAGATCAACAGATAATTCTACCATTATCTTGCTGGATACGTTACTGTTGATGGTATCACTTTCATCCCACTTCCTGTAAACCAGTGCTGTGCTCTGGGTACACTATTAAGTTGATTTTCCTTTTCATTTTTGATCAGTGTTGAGCATTTAGGTTAAGCTCTGCTTCTAGTTTTCCAGGTATAAAATTTATTGCCCAGCAAGTTAGCCAGTAGCAACATAGATCATTTAAACTTAATTTAAGTATTGTTAAAAGTTCAATTCTTCAGTGTTATATTTAAGGTGCTAATAACAATGTGTAACTTATGTATTGAGCAGTTTAATGTAAAGAACATTTTACAAAATGACAAAGTTATAGTAGTCAGCATTAATGAAAAATAACATACAAGACACACAAGCCTCTCTGAAATGTTACCTGTCCCAATGAGCAAGCATATGGGTTGCATTAACTATACAGAAAAGTCTATGCAACAGATAATGGGTTGATCTAGGCTGGAGCAAACTGTGTGTAAAGTGGAATAAAGTGAAAGATCCTAGAAATGAGTTGGATCTGGGTTGGGATCAAACTTTCTGCTCTTTGCCCCTTACAAGTTGTGTGGACTTGAGTGTGATGAACTTTAATAACTTGTAAAGTGGAGATTATATCTCACAAGAGTGGTGTAAGTGTCAAATGAGTTGAAAAGTACTTTATAAATTATAAAATCTGTTCAAATGCTTTTATGCTTATTAGAGGAACTACCGTTACCAGAAATTTTGATTTGTAAAAGTAATTTTTAAGTTTTTTTACCTTTGCTTGGAAAAATCACATTGAATTAATTGATAAAGGAATGGGAAATGGTGGCAGAAAAGCTAACGTGTTTTGGAGATTAACATTTTGTTCAATGACAATGTACAATTAACTTCTGGTTGAGGTTAAAGACCTTCAAAATGACACTAATACCTAAAAATCTTACAATACATCTGAAAGTGTTAATGATGTTATAGACATTTCAAGTGCTCTTAGACCATTATGTTTAACATCAGATTGAAAGAAAAATAATCAATATTAAGGTTTTAAAAGATTTTCTATTAGTTTCTGGCATGTTTTTAAAGCATAGAGCCTTGTACTGGTTTGCAGTGACTTATGGCAGGGAATTTGACATTTTTCGTGTTATATACTGGGTAAATTACAGTGGAATAGATGATGATGGAGAGTGATGTGGGGGGTAGAGGGATGTGGATACTAGATCAGCCTAAATTAAGCACTGATTCAGAAGCAAATTTGTATTTGTGCTAGATTCTTACATTAGTTGAATAGAAACTAAGAAACTGAGGCAACTTTCTGTTAGTGAGGAACACGAGCAGAATCTTCAGCAAATGATATTGCTACAAATCAGATGGCACCATCCAGATGGTAAGCTTCACGTTATTTATCCCAACCCTACATTCCCCTGTCAGTAGGATAGTTATCTATGCATTCAGAACTGTACAAGTTGTACAATCCAGTGAACCTATTGCCCAGAGTCATAAAATGAAAGCAAGAATATTGGAAACCAAACGAGTTCAAATGTTTAAAAGTTAAGCATTTCATTTTCATTAACAAATTTGGGGGTAGAGATGGAGCTCCATGGTAGAATATTTCCATGGTGTATGCCAGGCTCTGCCCTAGCACTGTGAACCAAATATAACAACGAACATAAGAAGAAAGAAAAAAGTGGTAAAAATAGTTTCCCCCAATAAACTACTGAGTTTTGATACAGGCTGACAACATTTTATCCTTTGAAAGGCACTTCCTCAATAAATAGTTTCTTATTTCTTCCCCTCCTTTTTCTGTCCTTGATATACATATATATACATATATATTTGTCTCTATCACTTCAGTTGATGGCTGGCTGGACATGTTGCTTGTGAGTAGTTCTTGAAGAATAAGCAGTGCTGTGAAGCAGAGGAATGAAAACTTGCTGTTCATGCTTTGAGAATGGAATAGGACTAGAAGTTAGAAAGAGGAGAGAGACTTTTAATGGAATTTCCTCCTTTCATCTTTATAAAAATGAAAGAAGCTATTTAAGGTGAGGGTAGGTAACCACTTGTTAGTGATGTCACAAGGATAAAGGTATTAGGCAGCAGGCTTTTGCATGTTTTTGTTATTTGTTTATTGTAATTACTAGCTCTAGAGAATTATATTTACTAATTTGAGACTTAGGACAAACAAAAGTAAAGATTAGAGTACGTTTCCTAAGGTGGATGATTGAGAGGAAACCAGGGCTCAGACACAGGGTATTTCCTGAGAGAAAAAAAAATATAGGCCCTTTTCTTGGGAACTTCAAGATATGTTATAGTTTCACTGCATCTAATTTTGGTGTATTCTTTGCTACTTTCCCGGATCCTACAGATCTCATTGTTGGACTCTACCATCTAGCAGGTGCCAGTAGCGCAAACATAACTGAAGACTTATTGAGGAGGCAGTATAATGTGGTTTAAGCATTTAGTTTCTGGTCCTGCCTATCTAGGACTGAATCTTGTTTCTGCCACATAACCTTTAGTGAGTTAATGGAAGTCTCTTTTATAACTTAGTTTATTTGTAAATATGAAGATCTTGGAATTTGTGCTGTACCTTGACCATGATGACCCTTGATTGCAAAGTACATTATTTGCTTTATGTACCACTAAAAAAGCTCTGTCCATTTATTAAGTATTACATCCCAGCTTCAGAGAGATTAAAAATGGAGAAAACGGTGTATATTTATAGAACTGACAAACTGTGGCACTCTTTCTCTTAATATTGTTGGAAGGAGTTAAGTTGATTCTTGTAAAAGTGCTTTATACCTGACACAAAGTGTGTAGTTCACAAAGGTAGTTAGGTGTTTACTGTTGAACCTGTGCTAGTTAGGAAGAATACATTATTACTTAGTGTTTATTAAATGCTGTTTTAGGAAGACGCTGGGGTTTAGACCACTATCCCTTCTCTTGGAGTCCTTCAGAAACTCACATAAAAAAGAAATCTCCATATTGCACAGAGACATAATTCTGTGGGACTGGGGTATAAAGGAGACAGGTTTTGTTGTTGTTAAGGAAACTGGAAAGGCTTTAGGGAGGCAGTGCCATTTAGGCTCAATTAAGTGGCAGGAGAAAAGGCTCATCAGGAAAGCTATCAGAGAAGGTAGAGGGAACAGAAAATGCAAGGGATTTAGAAAGGGGATCAGCATGGGTCACTCATAAAGGTTGTGTGTGTGGACAAGGGAGCATCATATCTGAAGGATCTATGTACCTTGCTAGGGAGTTTGAATTTATAGTCTGCCCAGTAAGAAAATGAGCTGATAACTGGATATCTTAACAAATAGAGTGATATTAGCAGGATTTCTCTTTTTTTCTTCCTTTTTTGGTCATTATACATTTGTGTCTTGTAGAAGCAGGTGTATAACTTAGGCTCAACTGTGAAAATCTGGAGGCTGCTTTTAAAAGCTTTGACACATGTAAACACTCCTCTAGTACAGAAAGGGAGCTCGGGCCATTGTGTGATTTTTCAAGATTGTATAATATGATAGTCTTATTTTCACAGCAGTATTTAAATATAGACACTATTTTCAAGCAAAATGCACAACCTGGAAGTGTTTCATATATACATATACATCGGTATATGTATGTATATACAAACACACAGGTGTGTGGCAAAATATGACACGTGTGTGAAATACATACACTAATTACATATATAAAGCTTTTACACTTGTTTGTCGTTTGGTAATAATTTCAGCCTTATAGAAGTTGTAAGAATAATTCTTCAAAGAATACTAATGAACATTTACTTTTGCTTACTTAATATTTTACCTACTATCACTTGATAAGTTTTGGTCTCACGATCCATGTACATACATATATACATGCATATATATGTACATATATAGATGAGCATATTTTTTCCTAAACCATTTGATAGCAAGTTCTGTAGTGATATTACCTTACAAGATTACAGAAGAGTCAGGACTGTTGTCATCTTCAGTAAATTAACATTGTTTACAACTTTTAAGATAATTCAGTCTGTATTCCAGTTGTCAGTTAAGCCAGAAATTTCTTTATAGGTTTTTTTCCTTCAGTAATAGGATCCAATTTAGATCACTTATTGCATTTAATTCTTTCTCTTAACCCTCTTTTATTTAATAATATTTTCATAGACTTTCTTGAGCTTTATGACAACAGACATTTTAAAGAAAAATTTCTGATGGAACATTCCCTTTAATGATGTTTACTCATAAGTAGATTCATGTTATGTTTTTCTTACCTGAATACAACATAAATATGTCCTTCTCAGAGGATCACGATTAGACACACATGAAATCCATCTGCTCCTGATTGGTAGTGTTAATTGTGATCATTAGTCAAAATGTTTTCCAATTGATTCACTAATTAGATAATATTTTTTTCTCTTGGAACTAATAAGCAATCTATGGGGAGATATTTTGAAACCATGAAAATCCTGCTGTTCATCAAAATTTCCCCCTAGACTTGGCCTCTATTAGTGATTCATACCAGAGCTAATCTTTACTATAAATGACTGCAAAGTGTTTAAATGGTTTATATTTCTTGGGTTTTTGATAGTTACATGTATACCACTATATGTTTTTAATAGGGACCAAGAAATATTTATAATAAAATTCTTGTCTCAAATAGCCCAGATTTTCTGTATTTAAAATGAGTGTTTTGTACACTAACTCTTCTTTATTGAGAAACCCCTTAAGCCAGATACTACAGATGCCTTCCTTAGTTCCTATATGCTTTGTTGTGGGCTCTTAGGCAGCTTATGTATAAGTGTACTGGATTTTAGCATTTTTGTAGAGAGGACCATGAATCTAAGAATACTCATGTATGTGTAATTTTTTTTTGGTTTTGAGGAACAAAGACATTTGTTTTGACTCAAGTGTTAAGAAATGTCAGTCATTTCTTTTTCCCTTTGTTTTCTTTCCTTCTTTTTGTATAAAGGACTAAGATGCTGCTGTGCATATTATTATGAACTATACCATTTAGTATAATTTGGTTCTAACTGAAGTGAGTGTTACAGTATTTTTTTTTTTTGAGTTTTGAAGGCTGGTTTGCTGGTTCTTTTTAGGATGTTCCATTTTTAAAAAGTGTTAGTAATGCTAGAAACACTTAAAAGGTTAAAGAAAATGGTCACCTTTCACTAGCTAAGGTTAAAGAAAATGGTCACCTTTCCCTAACTATCTTCATATGGTAATTCCTTATGCTAAAACTTCTTAGTGATTTTTAAAAATTATTTCTCTATTTTTTCTTATCTGCTCGGACTTTCTGGGTAGCTTTGTGCTGTTAGACTTGTATCTCTTAGTTCTTTCGTTGGTGGACAGTTAATGATCAGAAAGAGAAGGGGAAATGTGAATGATTTATTATAGGTACTGCTGAAACAAATTTTCAGTAGTTCAGAAAACGGTTTAATTTTGGGGCCCAGTTAAATTTTTTTTATCATTTTATGATTTGAAACATGAGAAAAATCTCACTTACAAACAAAGATAAAAGAGGGACAGTCATATGTTACCAATTATTTGAGGTTTGGTTCTAAGATGTGTAGAGTACTTACTTTTGCTGGAGCACTACATACCCCCTAAAGTGCTTGCTACCTATAGAAAGACTATGTACTTACTGCCTTAATCAGGTAGAAAGATTATCTATCATCCATATTGAAATTAACTTAAAAAAATCCTAATTCAACTAATAGTTGAACTAATGAGTGCTGAGTTTATTTGGAAATTTGAACATTGAAATAAGTGATATACATCAGAATTGACCTGTTTCACATAACCATGTTATAAGGGAGACTCAATCAAGGAAAATTTGCATTTTCCAGATTTATTATAGACAGTGACAACTCTCTCTGTATAATATATATGAACAAGAAATCCAGGCTCTCAGTTTTCTTGCAGAATATAATCCCATCTTTGGCAGAGCATATAATATTAGATGGCAGAGCATATAATATTAGTCTTTGTGTAGGGCAGTGCTCTGCTGCTATGTGTTTTAGTGGTGCAGCTAGATTCTAGCAGCAGAATGTTGACCACAGAGGCCATTTATTCAAGCTGGATTAGGCCTGATTTTAGTGAAGAATATTCAGTAATGAAAAAAAGACAGTAAGAGAAAATTTAGAGAAAGGCCTTGGTAAGATTCTCTGTGGCCAAGATGTGAAAAATAAAGGCAGACATGGTCTGTTAGTGGTAGTATAGTAGCTTTGGAAAGTGATAAATTTAGCTGAGTAGAGTGTGGTATCCAGTGTGCAAATATGATTGAGGAAATGTTTGATTTGGGAGGACTAGTGATCAGAAGAAAATAGGAATGAAGATGGAGATTTGAAATAGATGTATGTGTGATGTCTGTGGGATGTTGTAGTGGTGGGTTGGAATTGGAGGCTATTGTCTAGGAAGAGGAAGCCTTAACTGTGATAAGGGGTTGAGGACAATCTTGGAACAGGGCCCCCCCATCACGAAACTTTTGGGACCATTGTTTTGTTCTTTATGTGGAGGTCATTCCCAGGTTTTGTGAAGTGGAGTAGATAGGCAGGAAAGGAACTTAAGACAGGATTTTTAGATGCAAGAATGAGAAAAGATGTCTTGAGAGATTAGAAGAGAGTCATGGCAGTGCAATGTTATAGAAGTTAGAAAAAGTTTTATGGTGTAGTGTCAGTTGCTGTAGAGATGTTAAGAAGAATGAAGCCTTGATAGTATGCTTTACATTTATTAGACCACTAATCTTGAGAGAACCCTGATCATTTGATACTTAGACTGGAAGTGATATTGCAAGGAGTTAAGCGGTGAAAAGAAGGATTTTGAAAGCCAGAGTTCACTGTCATCTATAGTTATCCTACTGTAATAGCATATACTGCAATGGAATTTCTTACTCCTATTTAATCATAACTTAGTACCCATTGGCCATTCTCTCCCCTGTTCTCTGTCCTTCTTTTCTTTCTAGCCTTTGGTAACCCCTAGTCTCCTCTTCTATGAGCACAACTTTTTAAGATTCTGTATATGCAGTGTTTGACTATCTGTGCCTGGCTCCATCCATGTTTTTGTAAATGATGGGGTTTCATTATTTTCTACAGAACAATATTTTATTGTGTATATGTAGTACAGTTTCATTTTTGCCTTTTTTGTCAAGGTGATGTACAGAAGGGTTACAGTTTCATGTGTAAGGCAGTTAGTATATTTCTTATCAAACTTGTTACCTCCTCTATTTTTCCCCACCTTCCCTCCTCACCAGTTCCCTCCCCCTAGCACAGTTTATCCATTTATTAATCATCTGATAGACACTAAGATTGTTTCCATGTCTTTGCTATTGTGAGTAAGTGGCTGCAGTTAACTAAGGGTGCACATGTCTCCTTGACATGCTGGTTTCATTTGGAAATTATTTTGAACTGACATAGTGGTATTTTATAATACAATTTAAAAACCTGTCCCAAAATTTTATATAGTATTTTTGAGAAATCACTTTTACTTCTGCCTTTATTAATTCATATTAGTTTTAAATCTTATGTTAAGTCTTTCTAAATCATATATTTTGCAAAATAGCATAGGCACCGTGTTATTAATAGTATATATGTATATTATACAAACTATAATGAAACAATATTTTTATTGTGATTAATATTTATACAGTTGAAGGCTATAATTAGTAATGATGATTTATACTTGAAATATACACATAGACCTGTGCTGTGAAAATAAATAGGAAATTAAGGGAAAAAGTTTGTGTTTGAAGTAATGTAATACTAAATGAATTAGGATGTCATCCTTATGTAATCTTTACTTACATTGAGGTAAAGATTATGAATAAGAGGGATGAGTCTTATTTATGGTCTTAAATGATATACTCTAAATCATGTTAGGATAATTAAATAGCCTTCCTTTTCCAATGGTCCTGATTTAGTTTGACTATTTCAGCCTCTTTTTTCTTTTGTTAAAGAATTAGTTTAAATAAGATGTAGTGAGCACATGTTGCTATGAACATGAAATCAATGTTTAGAGTGCCTAAGAAAAGTTTGGTTTCCTCTTTTCTCCTTTCTTTCTCTTTTTATTACTGTTTTTTGGCTTTTTATGGGGACTTGGCTAAGACTAGTGAATTTTTTTCCTTTCTCTTTTTGTGAACTGCATTAGCCATTCACAGAATACAAGCAAATAGCCATTTTTAAAATTCATGTCTTCAAATGTTAATTTGTTGCTTTGAGGCATAAATGACCTTTCTAGCCAGCCCAGTCTTGTCAAACAAAGGACTGATAGGAACAAGCTGCTGTTTGTTCTAATACAACAGGCTGTTTTGTTTTTAATAGAGAATTTGAAAACAATTTTGCTTCCCATTTCTCTAAAACCTTAGTTTGAATTTAGAAAGAAGTGTGTATAGTAATTGGTTGAATGGAATCCTGAGCACCTGTGCAACATGAACTATAAGATTCAGCTTGTAAGTTGAGCCATCAAAAACAGTTGTGAGCAGAGTGAAGTATTGCACATGACTTTGTATTATTACTGCATACCAACTGAAACGACTCATAGTGAACTGAGGTGGTTCTATGGAGTGACCACCAGAATGAACTCCAGAAGACAGCTTTTCTCACATCTAGACAGTTTAGCTGACTAGCTTTGGGCCTTAATGCTTGATATACCCACCTTGAGTTTGTGTCAGATGGGAATGGATTGCTCAACCTGTTCCACTAATAAATGTACAAGCCTGTATGTTTGAAACCTCTGTGAGATAATGGATATAATCCTTTTTGTCTCAGTTGTGATGCTAAATTACCAACAAGTTGACCTAGATGTCATTTACTGATACTGATATTTCCTTTTCCTATGTATGATGTAAATAATTACACAGAATACTTTGAGTTTGAATTTTACATTGGGTTCTCATGTTCTTAACTAAATGGATAGAAATTAGAAGCCAAGAAAGTAGACAACTTATAAAATTATTAACCATCCTTTCCACATCCCTTCAGATAATTTACTGTCCCAATTTTTCCCTTGAAGTTTAGTACTCTACAAGAAAAGTAGAACACATGCTTAGCTTCTGTAGTTGTTGCTAGCTTATTTTGTTTTTAGGAATTACAAAAAAGAAAGAAAGAGGGAACTAAATTTATTTTAAAGCAATATTGGCTCCTTAACACAAATAAGTTTTGAATGTTTCCCCTTATATTCAGGAATAGTTTTTCTTCAGTTTTATTAGAGAAATTTCTAGTAACGACAAAAGTTCTATATAGAATACCTTTGGCTCACAGTGTTTCATTCCCTCTTTAACAAAGGAATAGAAATTGGCTATATTAATTTGTATTTGGGGATTAGGTTTGTTTCAGGAAAGCTCTCAGTTGAAAGTTTGATAGTTTTAATTAGGAAAAGACTTTCTATTTAGAAGAAAGCATTCAGTATGTCACTTAAGTATATTATTGTGTGTGTATACTTAAGTGCACATATGTATGTAGAAGTTAAGAAATTAATATTAGATATAAAGTAGTGGCTTAGACTATTGATCATAGATACATAATTAATTTATAGAGATTTTGTGGAAAGGTTATGAGAAAGGATGTGAAATGAGAAAAATGGTTAGTAAAATTAAAATTCTTACAAATTTCACAAGATACCTTAAGTCTGATCAGTTAGGAAACTAGTGTAAGCCAAGCTTTATCGTGAGTTGTTAAATTTTATGGAAATTCTATGTACTCTTAAAATACTTGCAACCTACATTTATTAATGCTGTATTCCCATGACACATTTCATATCTTGGGTCATGGAATTCAGATGGAATAATTTTGTGAAAAGACCCTTGTATTGGAAACCTGTGATGACCTACATTCTGGACAGAGTCCAGTTACTAGTTGTAAGATCCTATATAAATCACTTGATTTCTATGGACCTGCTCTCATTTTTCTAAAGAGTAAAAAGTATACTGATCTTCCAAAATACACTTAAAATTTTATTGTTTCTGACCTTGGTAAGTGATATTAAAACTAGTAATGGGATTTATTTTAAGCATAAATTCAAAATGCTGTTATTTGTTTTTCCTTTGAAGAGTTTTCATTTAGCCAAATGGATTGATTTAAAGTTTTGACCACAGCTGCTACAAAAATGTGTGCACAGCTACTGTTTTGGTAAACACAGACTAGTAACCAGATGGTAGTAATATTTTTGAAGTTGGGCTGTATGGGCTGGGAACCATCCAAATGGAATTTTCAATGTTTTGCTTAGGTACCTTGGATTTAGCACATACTAAATGAGTTTAAGAAGGGTGTTTTATTACTGCAGCGGCTACAAAGAACAAATAAAGTATTATATAGAATACAAATAATACTTATTAAGCTTGCAGTTGATTTCTTTCTGATGATGTTCCAGATTGCTGTCACACTATATTTACTTACTCACAAACAGATCAGAACAACTATTCCAAACCTAGTTATGCATATTTTAAACAACTGTTAACAATTACATTTAAAAATTATTGTTGGTTAAATAAGAAGTTGATTTATTGTATTTCCAAAGTTGTTAGTTTGTGGTGATTGTTTTATTTATTTACTTCTAATGTTTAAAGATAGAGCCTCACAATGTAGTTCATAACTCATCAAGGCTCAGAGCTAGTGGACCCTCCTTTCTCAGGCTACTGAGTACTGGATTATGAGAACACTGACTGTTGGTGGTTGTTTGGAATGACAAATAACTTAGTTTGGCTTGTTATTTTTTAAAAATCTAATTAAAAGTAGAATATTACCAATTGAAAATTACTTTCTTCCTTCAATTTCTGTAATTCCTAATTAGTTTCTGCTCTGTAGGCCAATAATAAATATTAGAAGATTGAGAATATAGTTTTCTATACTTTAATACAGCTTTAGTGATCCTTAAGTGTTAAGTGATAGTGTTAGTAGCTTAGGTTTGTCTCCTAGATGTGTGTGTTTCTGTGTGTGTATGTTTGTGTTTTCCACCTAGAAGTTTTATTACAACTTACTTGTTAAGACCCTTGCCAGTTAAGTGCCACATTAATTATAGATCCATACATCTTTTATATCCTGAACTTCATGACATGATGCTATGGAATCATTTATTCCTGGGATCCCTCTGTGTTCACTGCTGACTTTTCTCGTCTGTTCTGCTTCAGTGAGCTTGTGTGATAGTTCATATTAGTTCTTAGATTACTTATTTCTAGCATGTATGCTCATGTTTTCACAAGAAATAATTTGACTCATTGTTACTAAACATTAGGTATTGTTAAGACAAAGCAAATGTAAACTTACAGCTGTGCTGAAGTGCCAGAAAGTAAAGATATTGGATAGTACTTGATTCTCAGAAATAATGTATTCATTAATTTAAAAGCGGTACAACTGGTCTGTCTTTTCAGCTTGTAATTATTTTCAGTCTAAATATTCCTGGTGATTTTGAATTATATCAGCGTGAACTAATTTCTATTTCTTATCATCTAACATATATTTTGCCTAGTGACTTAGAATCACTCTTAACATCTGGTTCTGTCTCCTGTGAGAGGAAGGGAAGGCTACATGAGTATGAGCATCTGCCTTAATGTGAAAACACTTTCAATTATATTAGCAGATGGAAGGTCCTTCTGAAACTTAAGTAAGACACTAAAACACAAACAAAGGGAAGAGGCACTACAGTGCCGCTAGTAAGAATTGAGAAGTAGTATAAGATGAGTTGCGATAAAAAAGCACACTGCGGAATTGTTTTCTTACAGCAATGGGACCTAAACTTAATGCATCTCCAAGGAAAATGGATTAAGTTTTTAGAAGTTAATTACCAAACTTGTAAGCCTTACATTTAGGTCCGGTGCCAGTTATTATTATTCAGTTTTGGCATCTGTGATGGCTACTGATATACATCACACTATCAAGCTTAAACCTAGCATCAGACTGTATAACTCCACTAGAATCTTCCTAGAACTTAAAGGGGATGTTCATCAACAAATGTGGAAGCTTTATAAAGCCAGAATAACCTGATTTATTTGGCTGAGCAAGTCATTAATTATAGCAGCACTTACATCCTATTCAGTGATCATGCTCCCCTTCCATAGCTTATTTAGTAACATATATTGTCATAATTTATACAAAATGACAACTTTTATACAGAGTAAATTGTTGGTATAGATGGACATGCTAGAAATATGACTCTTAACATAATTATGCAGATTTTCCATCACTAACAATTTTAATATCCTGAATTTACCAGCAGCTATTAAAAATTTAACACATCCTTTTTAGTTATTCTTACATCATAGTGACCTAATGTAAAACTCCATCTAGAAATAAGGGATTTAGAAAATTAATCCAAATTAAATTAAGTGAATTGTGTTAGTAATTGAAGGTCTGACACATTCGGTTATCTGCAGAGTCATTCTTTTTTATTTTTAATATTTGATATGGTATTTATGCCCTCTGTTGCAGACAACATAAGGGAAGAGATAAAAGGTCCATATTTTTCAAAGAGAATAATTTAGAATAATGTTACTTAAGAGTACATATGTTGTATTGGAATAGACAGGCAAAGAGCAACATATAATTCTATACATTATGCAGAAATTTCAAATATACATATTAGTAAAGTAGCAGATGCTTTAGTACAGAAATTGGCATGTAAAATGGCACTCTTTCTCTTCAGGGCTTCACTCCAGCCTATGCTTCTTCACATAAAACGAATAGCTAATTTCAGTCCTGTGGTCCATAGGAGACTGACAGGAAACTTGGGAGGAGGAAAGCGTTCCAGCTCCAAGAACAGCAGGATAGGTTGAGATATAGATTTTTAATGGAAACACATCTTATGACTCTTGGGGGGTAATTCATGAAGAGAGTTGTGCCAGTGTTTTTATATTTAAATTAAGGAATTATTAATATAGTTAGACAACTACAAATCTGGCAAAAGAGGAACAAGAGTTTGGCAACTAAACTGAGTTCAGACAAGTTTTGAGGAAATACGTATTCAAACTTCTGTGTATAAACAAAACAGACATTTATTTATTTTTACTTTCTTAACACATTTTTGTAAAGTTGATGTACATAGGGATTATGACTATATGAGAAAACAGACATTTATTAACTGGTTGAAATTTGGAGATGACTTTGGAAAACTGGTCTTTGCTTTTCAAGCAAAGGCAAATGACTTATTCTTCTGCTTCCAGTAGGTTCATGTGCCAGTTGAGACTTCCCTAAGTCCCAGAATTCACTCACTCATTTATCCAGTCAATATTTGTTGAGCTTCTGCTGTATACCATGATGTTCTGCTTGTCTTAAAGTGAATAAAATCAATCTCTACCCTCAAGTAGTTTTAGCCTGGTGCAGAGACACTGTGTGTAGACTAGAATATTTAAACTGGAAGGCTTTAAAAAAATTGTGAAGTATAAAATACATAAAGAGGATGGTGGATGAAACAAGTTACATAAGCCAGGCCCCAGTGTCTCACAACTGTAATCCTAGCTACTCAGGAGGCTGAGGTCTGAGAGCTAATTGGAAGCCAGACTGAGACAAGAAAATTCACGAGACTGTTATCTCTTATTAACCATTAAAAAGCAAGAAGTGGAGTTGTGGCTCAAGAAATAGAGTGCTATCCTTGAACAAAATGCACAGAGAAAGCACCTAGTCCTTGAGTTCAAGCCCCAGAACTGGCACAAAACAAAACAAAAAATGTATGTCTACAATGGAACATATAGGCATTTGCATTTTATTTATTGTTTGTGTTTCTTTTATTCAATATTCTGTGATTCATCTGTGTTGGTTTTAGATCAACACTGCTCTACTGCTGTATCTCTTCTACATTTTGTTTATGCATGCTACTGTTGGTAGACATTTGCATTGCTTTCTATTTAAGGTATCAGTCATGATGCTAAGATGCTAAGAATGTTCTTGATTATATCTTGGTACATGTAAGAATATTTACCTGTCATGGACAGTCTGTATAGTTTTAACTTTACTACATAGGGATTAGGGCCTAGGGATCTAAGTGATTAGGACAGGTTGTTCACATTAAAGAGTTACGTATTTTCTCAAAGAATTATTTTTTTCATGAGTATGTGATGTTATATGTAGCCATCATAAAGTTTAGCTGTTCTTTGCTCTAGCCTAAATTGCCAGGACAACACTTGAAATACCACATTATGAGTTGATATTTTATTTTAATTTTTTGTTTATTTATTTATTGTTGGCCAGTCCTGGGGCTTGGACCCAGGGCCTGAACACTGTCCCTGGCTTCTTTTTGCTCAAGGCTAGAACTCTGCCACCTGAGCCACAGCGCCACTTCTGGCCATTTTTCTGTATATGTGGTGTTGGGGAATTGAACCTAGGGCCTCATGTAAAGGAGGCAAGCACTCTTGCCACTAGGCCACATCCCCAGCTCCATGAGTTGATATTTTAATCTGCTATTTGGAATATTCTTTGAGGCATAATAGGAATATGGGAAATATTTTAAGACTGGAAACTATTATCACAGTTTTATTTAATGGTAGGGAAAAACTGAAAGAAAACAAATAGCTTAGTGATTAAAACTGTTGAGCCCATATTTTGAATTGAAATTCACTTTTATTCTCTTTCCTAATAGAAGTGAAAACGGTTTGGTAGGATAATCTGGTTTGAAAATTTGACTTTTTTTTTTTTTTTTGGCATCAGGCCTGTATTTTCTTTTCAGATTTTGTGTAAAGGAGAAAAACAACAGTCACTTGGTGCTATGCTATTCAGTGGTGTAAGAAAAAAAAAGTCTAAGGGTCAAGTACTAATTTATATAGTAAAATAGGTAAGAGATATTTCAACTCTGATCAACCTCTCTGCCTTCCTTGTTAGGAGAAAAATGTCAAGAATATTAGAATATTTAGCAAAACATAAATACCATGGACCTGCACCTTTTTCTTTGCCTTTAAATCCATAAGAAACATGAAGGATTTGAAAAAAGATAGAACTCTCTAACAGGTAAATTGACAAGATCCTCAAAATTTGCTTTTTCCATCCAAAACATGTCTAAGCATTAATGTTTGGAGTATTCTGGCCTCAATATATATTTTGTGAGTGAACAGGAAATTTTCTATTCAGTTCAGTGAATATTTAATGCGTGCCAGCTATGTGCCTGGTCCTAGTAGGTACTGGAGACACAAAGATGAATAAAATAGCTTAGTGTTCACTGAAACACACAGGCATATAAACAATTCACCACAGTGTTGTGTGCCAACAGTTCGATAAGAATAGTCTGCAAAAAGTACTTTACTGCACAAAAGAGAACAAATATGTGTGTGTGTGTGTGTGTGTGTGTGTGTGTGTGTGTGTGTAAGTGGTGATAAAATTCTAGGTAATAGTGACCTTCCACATCCTTGATTTAAAATAGGTTGTTTCAAGTGTCTAGGATTTTTATAGATAAAGAAGGGACATTTTTGGCAAAGGAAATTGTATGAGTTAGTGAGTTTATTTTGTTCATCTAAATTATAATTTACGTAAGATTATATTATGTATAAAAAGTTGATTCAAACTTGGAAGTTGTTGCTATTTTTTTCTTTTTCATTACTAAAGTACACATATTCAAACATTGTTTTCTGTTGGCTACAGTTGGGTAATTGGGAAGACCCAACTTGGACCCCTCCTGGATGTGAAGATAGCTTCTGGTGAGGCTTTTGTCAGGTCATCTTTATCCATTCAAAGCTACTTACTAAGTGCTTAATTTATCTTAAATCATCTTGTTTAAGATTGTCTAAGGAAGAACTTATAGTCCATGCTTTACAGGGCGGTTTTTGTCCTTCCCTGCCATATGTTTTGGACAGCTGTAAAAACAGTTTTAATCTACATAGTTTACTATTACCATCAAAGATAAATAAAAATGGTGGATACAAGCCAGGTGCTGGTGGCTCACACCTGTAATCCTAGCTACTCAGAAGGCTAGATCTGAGGATTGAGGTTCAAAGTCAAGCCCGGGCAGAAGTCTGTGAGACTCTTATCTTCAATTAACCACCAGAAGTGGTGTTGAAGCTCAAATGGTAGAGTACTAGCCTTGAACTGAACACCACCCAAGCCCAGAGTTCAAGCCCATGACCAACCAAAAAAAAAAAGAAAGAAAGAAAGAAAAAAAAGTGGTGGAGACAGCTTTCAAAATTGTCTGTTCAGCCTTCCACGTTTGATTTGTTGGGAACAACATGTTGGTTAAATGACTTGTTAAAGACCCTACATCCCATTTGCAGGCTGGTACTAGGTAAAGACAAGGAGCAGAGAAGGTTCAGATTCTCCTCACCCAGGCCCTGGCCTTTATAATGTGGGTAAGAGTTAAATGTTATTTCTTGGTGTTAGTTTTGGTCAGTCGTGGGGCTTGAACACAGGGCCAAGGCACTGCCCCTGAGCTTCACTCAAGGCCTTGTGCTCTACCACTTTGAGTCAGAGCACCACTTCTCATTTTTTGGTGGTTAATTGGAGATAAGAGTCTCATAGACTTTCCTGCCCAGGCTGGCTTTGAACTGCAATCCTCAGATCTCATCCTTACCGAGTAGCTAGGGTTATAGGCATGAGCCACCAGCATCTGGCCAGATTTAAAATTTTTATACACACAAGGCTTAAGTATGTCATAGGTCAGTTGTTCCATGTTTCCTGTAATTAGCGATTAGAAAACTTAACAGCCTAGCAGCAGAATTGTAGTAGGAGACCTGGTCAGATGAACTGTTATTTAGTATTACATTAACATGATTTCTGAGTTTCCCTTTTCCCTCTCTATGTAAAGGAATAAAAAGTAAGTCCTTTACTGAATTGTGAAACCTAAGTGTGAAAGCACCAAGCATGATGCTTGGCTCTAAATTGCTACTCATGTCTCTGTCTATCTTATCTATATCTATCTGTCTGTCTGTCTGTCTGTCTGTCTGTATCAATGGATCAACAGGTAGATTTATAGGTAGTAAAATAGTTTTAAATACTATCACATAGGAATGGGCAATATTGATTAAGATGCACTATACTCCTAAATTGATATGTTGAAACTCCTTTATACAACTAATTAAAAGATAATAAAAAGAAATGTTATGTCTAGACTTAGTTTTCTTCTCATTCTGTTTCATTTTTTCCAATTCAGTTGATTTGTTGAGTGACAATATTATTTCTTAAAATGGTTGTGAAACTTAATTCACATAAGTCTCTTCTGAGTCAGTGTGTAGGAACATCAGTATATAGCCAGTCCTGGGGCTTGGATTCAGGGCCTGAACACTGTCCCTGGCTTCGTTTTGCTCAAGGATAGCACTCTACCAAAGCCACAGGGCCACTTCTGGCTTTTTCTGTTTAAGTGGTGCTGAGGAATTGAACCCAGACCTTCGTGCATACCAGGCAAGCACTCTACCACTAAGCCACATTCCCAGCCCTCAAAATATTCTTGATATTCTTTTTAGTGGAGAGGAGATGAAAGTGCATTCTGGAAAAAAAAAAAAAGCATAAGGGATTTGAAGCTTGATACTGTTTCTGTTTTAACCCAATTAGATGCAGCAAAATAGAGAAGACTTATGTATAAGTCAAAAGTGGTATATTTTAGGAATGACAAGAAAGGAAAAGAATAGCTGCAATTGCCAATCCTGTTAAGCTGTCCTTGACTAGAAAGACAGTTCTAGGGGCTGGGAATGTGGCCTACTGGTAGAGTGCTCTCCTAGCATGCATGAAGCTCTGGGTTCAATTCCTCAGCACCACATAAACAGAAAAAGCCAGAAGTGGCTTTGTGGCTCAAGTGGTAGAGTGCTAGCCTCGAGCAAAAAGAAGCCAGGGACAGTGTTCAGGCTTGAGTTCAAGCCCCAGGACTGCCCCCCCCCCCCAAAAAAAAGAAGACATCCCTAGTCTCAGGAAAATCAGGTTGCCAGCTGGGCACTGGTGGCTCATGCTTGTAACCCTAGCTATACAGGAGGATCAGATGTGAGGATTGTGGTTCAAAGCCAGCCCTGGCAGGCAAGTCCATGAAACTCTTATTTCCAATAAACTACCCTTAAAAAAGCTTTGAAGTGGAGATCTGGCTCAAATGTTAGAGCACTAGCCTTGAGCAAAAACAAACTCAGGTACAGCACCCAGACCCCGAGTTCAATCTTCAGGAATGGTATAAAAATAAAAACAACAACAAAAAAGAAATGTCAATTGGAACAGAAAATTTTAGATATATATTAGATATTTTGGCATTATCTACTTAAAGTGTCACCTGCAAGGGAACAAGGTAGAAAAATTCATAAAATCACAATACAAGTTAATATTAGTCCTTGTAACCAGGAAATCTTTTTTTTTCTCCCTCCCTTAATGTCTTTTAGCCATCTTACAGGTTTCCTGTTTGGCATTTACATCTGTGAATATGATTCCTGGTGTTTGGTGTAGTCATGGGTTTATCCCAGTAATGCAGCAGAGTGGTAATTAAGAAAGAAATGGGACATATGTAGAATATGCTCCTTATTTTGTAGTCACATTGTTTTCTCTCAGGCTGAGTTTTAAGAGAAAAACTTTTTTGTGTGATTTATGAAGCTTAGTTTTTCACATAAATAAGTCCACAATGGCTTTAATGTTTAATATTGCTGAAATTTATATAATAAAATATTCTTTAGGCTTATTCAACTTTTATGCAGCTTCAAAAAAATTTACTTACTTGGCTTGTGAAAGTTTTAATGTTTTATTTTATAATAGACTAATTTTGAATAAGGCCATATACACAGTATCTTCTGGTAAAAATCATGACAATCTGGTCACAAAATAATTGGTAGTTCAGTTTTATTGGAATTGTGTTGATGTAGTTCCAAGAGTCACAGGTCCAGTGTAGCAGAGGTGGACAAGTACATTGTCTTGCTGATTGTCCAAAGCTTTGTAGAAGACATAGTTCATCCCCTCATCCCTTTTATGCTCTTTCTCTCTCCACTTGTGAGTGTGGATACCTGAGGACAGGAACAGAGTGAAGCAGATAGAGGAGGACAGACAGATGAAACTTCTGTACTTGATTGATCTCTAGGTGTCAGTAGGCAGCTAAAATGGGAAGGTTGACCAGAAACAAGTATGAATAATTAGTTAACCCATTGCCATCTTTCCAGAAAGGCACACAGAAATGGGATGGGGAACTGAATAATCGGGACCAATTCTGCTAAATAATTCAGTGGGATGAATGGATAGCTTCCATTTTAGGAACGTCTCTATCCGCCACTGCTTTTAGAAATGAAATATAAATAGCAATGTAGGAGCCTCTTGAGCCTTCTGGCACCCTCAGCACCCTTTTTGTTTCTGCACTTTTTAGATTCTTTCCCATTTATTTTTTATTTTTTAGTTTTTGGCCAGTCCTGGGGCTTGGACTCAGGGCCTGAGCACTGTCCCTGGCTTCCTTTTTGCTCAAGGCTAGCACTCTGCCACTTGAGCCACAGCGCCACTTCTGGCCGTTTTCTATATATGTGGTGCTGTAGAATCGAACCCAGGGCTTCATGTATATGAGGCGAGCTCTCTTGCCACTGGGCCATATTCCCAGCCCTTCCCATTCATTTTATCCTTCTAATGTTCTGCAAGATAGATGTGGGAAAGAATGATGACTTGTTCACATTTTTTTCTTTGTCCCACAGGTGAAATGGGCATTGCTGAAGATAGGAGAAATGAATATTTAAGTGCTTTGATAATGACTCTACCACGTTCCCATGCTCCTGGGAAAGGGATAGGGCAGGAATAAATTCATTCCAGAGATTCATATACTCTTGCTTTAAGTGATTTTTTTATTTGTGTGAATTGTAAAAAAAAAAAATAGCTACACTAAATAAAGACTACTAAGAAGTAAAATACTTTACAGAATTGCTACATTGCCACATTTCCCCCTAAAGTAGGTTAATAAAACTTACTGATAGGGATTTTTACCATATTTTCCTGGTACATGAGGATACACTTTTCTGAACTCTGAATACTTAATTTGCGTAGTCAGTTGATTATATTTTTAGGACTTTAAATAGTAATATTACTTCTGGGAAGTAAGGAAAATGACTTAGGAATGTAAGAGACTTTTGGCAATGCCAAACATGAATGCAAGGGAGAAATAAATGATCATAGGAGGAGGAACTCCAAGAAAATTTACCATTGGTCATTTGGGGAACACTTGAAGATACTCCATTGTATTTTTTAGAACTATTTGTAATTTTATTTAATGAATTGAGGTTTATTTATTTAAGAATAATGTGGTTCCAAGGCATCTGTTTCCTAGGTCTATAGTTTGAAGCTCCTGTTACTTCAAAAGTATGTCCTGGTTCCTGAACACTGCCTGTCTGGCTGTTGTGGTTGTTGCCATTGTGATCAATAAAGACTGTGTTATTCTTGAGTCGTTTATTCTGCTTAGAGCTGCACGGAGAGGGAGATCATGTTTTGGCTGCTGTTTTGCTGGAGGAACTTGAGCTTCCTTAGTCCTTTCAGAAAGCCTGGCTAGGAAGTTGGCATCATAGCAAGAATGTTTTAGT
Organism: Perognathus longimembris pacificus; assembly: GCF_023159225.1. Lineage (NCBI taxonomy): Eukaryota > Metazoa > Chordata > Mammalia > Rodentia > Heteromyidae > Perognathus > Perognathus longimembris. The sequence goes on from NC_063179.1 coordinate 37,389,630, forward strand.
TAGAATCAGGAAGTCAGAGTATAAATGTTGGAGTAATTAGATTTACAAAATCACTGGATTATTATTATTAGATCTAAGTTGTGCTTCAAACTATGATTGTAAAATGCAATATTTGAAAGTTTGTTAGTAGTTTTCAAGAGACCTTGGAAAATACTAAATTCTTTTATAAGTTGTTTTTATTTCTCCAGTGTTCTTAATTCCTGTTTTACAATTTTTCAAAAGCAAAATTTCACAATGCTATGCTAATTCACCATGAAAAGAAATGTGGCTTTAAGCATTACCTTTGTTACTTTAGTATTTTCTAGGTCATTGAATTTTTTCCTTTGGAATCAGAACTTGACTGGAAAACATCAAGTGAATGGTCATTTTCATGTAGAATGATGAAGTATTTATCACTGATATTTCTATTGTAAGTTAGACCTGTTTCAATATCTTGCTACTTCTCATTTTACTTTAGACAGAAGAGGCAAATATATTTTCATTATTAGCAGATTTCAGCTGGGCACCTGTGGCTCACAGCAATAATCTTACCTGCTTCAGGAGGCTAAATTCTAAGGATTATGGTTCAAAGTCAGTCCAGAAATGAAAAGTTCATGAGACTTATCTCCATGTATCCACAAAAATCAAGAAGTGGAGCTGTGGCTCAAGCAATAGAGCACCAACCTTGAGTGGAAAAGCTAAGGGACATACCTAGGATTTGAGTTCAAGCCCCCAGTACTGTTGCCACCAAAAAAGAAAAAGAGGCCATGTACTGGTGGATCATGCCTATAATTCTAGCTACTTAGGAGGCTGAGATGTGAGGATCATGATTCAAAGCCTGTTCAGGCAGGAAAGCCCATAAGAGTCTTATCTCTAACCAACAGAAAACTAGAAGTGGAGTTATGGCTGAAGTGGTAGAAGTGCTAACCTTGCACACAAAAAGCTCAGAGACAGTGCCCAGGCCTTGAGTTCAAGTGCGTAGGACTGGCACCAAAAGAAAGAAAAAAGAAAATAAAAAGGAAAAAAAGCAGGATTTATATTTTGCCTAATAAATTATTTGAATTACAATGAAACTTTTTTTTTTTTTTTTTGCCGGTCCTGAGACTTAAACTCAGGGCCTAGGTTCTGTCTTTGACCCCCTCTGTGCTCAAGACTAGCACTCTATCACTTGAGCCACTGCTCCACTTTTGGCCTTTTCTCAGTAGTTTTTTTGGAGATAAGAGTCTCAGGGACTTTTCTGTCCAGGCTGACCTTCGAACTCTGATCCTCAAATCTCAGCCTCCCGAGGAGCTATGATTACAGACGTGAGCCACCTGTGCCCTGCTGAAACATTTGTTAATGTGTTTGACTTTAAATATGTTTCTGATTTTTCCTCAAAATTCCAGACTGTAAACACAAATCTCAATCAGATAATCGTTTTAGAAGAGTCTTTTTTAAAAAAAACTAGACTAGCACAACACACATACACACACAAACACACACATCTATATATATTTTGTCTGGAATCTTATATTGTTGACGTTCTGGAGTTTTTGTCTGCATTTAATATGTATGTAATTGTATTTTATAACAGAACAGAATAGTAATCAAAATGGTAGTAAAATAGAATAGTAATCATAATAGTAATAGAATAGTTAATCAGTCTTTGATTCAATATTCATGATATCAGTTATAATCAATCCAATCTACACCTATCCAATATACATGATATCAGTTATAATCAATCCAAATCTACATCTATATCTATTATATATGTTAAATTATAGATACTTGAATAAATATTTTAATAAGATAAGTTCAGTCTAAGTAATTTATAAAATGTCCTCAACTATCAAAACTGAAGAAAAATAAGGGCAAAGGCCATTTTCATTATGTATTTTGAATACAAGCATGCATATTTTAGAAGCATTTGACTTGTTTGGAATCTAAAAGGTTTGAGTTCTTGAAGGTCTTTGGGGGAGGTCTACAAGGATGCCTTTACCCTAAAAATAAATGAGTTCCTGAAATACTCAACTTCATTTTGTATATATTTTGGAAGGAATGTTTATTGCCTTTTATCTCATACAGGGATCTCTTCTAGTACTCCTCCCCCACCATCCCAAAGAAGGTAAGGGACTACCAGTCTGGCCTTTGGCTTCTTTGGCAGATAGGAAAATTATGCTGAAGACTTTAAAGCTAAACAGTTAATTACTAGTGAAGCTGGAATTAAACTCAAGTCTATTACCCAGGTCAGTTCCCAAACCATTATATTGCCATTTCTCAGACACAGATTTTCATTCTGAAGCGTGGTTAAGCCACTGTGTACGTAATTGCTACTTAATTAGTATGCCTTTAAATGTGAATCCATTTTGTTTCACATTTCTTCTTAAAAATGAACAAAAGTAAAACATATGGCATGACAATTATCTGTTATGATTTTTTATAATCCTAAATTCAATAATGTGAGGTCATTATTCATAGATAAGTTTATTTAACAATTATTTGATATTGAAAGTACAATTGTTGTGGTTAGATCCTTGCACAAATAGCTGTTTTTTTTTCCTGTAACATCACTAACATCTAGTGGGATGATAAAATGGAATATATCTTCATTTCCATTATAAACACTTTGCTTTAAAAGCAAATGAAAGCAAATTGTTATTTACAGTATTATGCATTTATAAGCTATATTTTTGCAAGATTTTGAAAAAGCCATTTATTTATTTATGGCAGTACTGGGGATTGAATTCAGGACCTCGTGCTTGCAAGGTAGACACTGTACCACTTGAGTCATACCTCCAAGAGTCAGACTTCTAATGAGGGATATTATCTATAAGAGATTAATTCTCACTATCTTCTCCTTCAACAATGCTTCCTGGATAATTACACATATATCAGTTGTTTTCAGATTTTACTATCTGACAGCTTCACACAAAAGGGCAATCTAGTATTATATTAGTTTTATAATATTAGTCTAATATTAGATATTAGTATTATAACCTGTTAATAAACAAAATTTCTACTTTGTTTACACAGTATTGTGTCAGATGTCAGTTACTTACATTTTAGCTATTTCTAAGTGCCATCAAGATGTTAATAGACCACGTTTCATCAGACCATGGCCTTCCTTGTTATGTTATGAAATAAACTGGAATGTAGCGTTTGTGTGTTAGATTTTTTCAAGTTCCTTCACAAAGGCATATTGAAACTGCAGAGATACAGATAAGAACTTTGCTAATAAACTTTTAATGATTTGGCTATCAAACACTATAGAACTTTATTTGACCCTTGTGGGTAAAGAATATAATGGGTACATGGTTATGGTTTTGGTTTTTAGGGTCACCGTACATGAATAGGTGTGTGTGTATGTGTGTGTTTTGTGTGTGTGTTTCGTGTGTATGCACTGATTGGTCCTGGGCCTTGAATTCAGGGCCTTGGGCACTGTCCCTGAGTTTTTTGTTTTTTGTTTTTTTTTCTCTCTCTCTCAAGGTTAGTGCTTTACCACTTGGAACCCCAGCACCACTTCCAGCTTTTTGGTAATTAATTAGTGATTCTTCAGAGTCCCATGGACTTTTTTCCCTGGACTACCTTTGAACATAGATCCTCAGATCTCAGCTTCTTAAGTAGCCTATGATTACAGGCATGAGCCACTGGCACCTGGTTTTGTAAATAGATATTTCTAGTTAAGAGTGTACCAGATGAATGTGTGTGTGTGTGTGTGTGTGTGTGTGTGCACGTGGCAAATTATATATGTGTATGTGTGTGATTTAACTATATACTTGTGCAAATAGCAATTATATTTTCTTTGTTATTGCAATAATCACTTTTCACAAGCTTACCTCTCCTAATAAATAGTTTGGGTTTTTCTTATTGTGGTGGAGGAGTATATTTATGATAAAGCATCTTCAGCCTTTAAAGAAACATACATTTAATGTGGCTTAACCCCTTGGAGGAAGAGTCATAAATCCTTGTAAATTTGCATGTGCTGATGTGATTTCCAAATATTCTGTTGAGTTCATTGGCCTTTTTAGAAGTTGTACTGCCCATCCAGAGTTGTTTACATTTGCATTTTCTAAAGCTATTAGATCTTTTTTTTTCTGTCATTCTCTAAAGATCTAGTAAACAATTACATAGTAGTCCTTACTACTGTACATTGAGGTTCTTGTAGCCATTGCCATTGTTGCCATTTCAGTGGGCTTTCTGAATCTCCAAAAGAACTCCCAAATTAAACAGATAAAGTTAATCGTTGTTATTTTCAATGAATGATGTGAAATTATGCCTTTTTCTTCCCTATAGTTTTACCCCCAGTTGTCATTGTAACTGATTGTGGTAGCCTGGGTTTTTTTTTTTTTTTTTTTTTTTGCCAGTCCTTGGGCTTGAACTCAGGGCCTGAGTACTGTCTGTGGCTTCTTTCTCCTAAAGGCTAGCACCCTACCACTTAAGCCACGTTTATGTGGTTCTGAGGAATTGAATCCAGGGCTTCATGCATGCTAGGCGAGCACTCTACCGCTAGGCCACATTCCCAACCCTACCCTGGGTATTGTATATACATTTATTGGAACTAGGGAAGGGATGAGGAATTTCAAAGTGCTGAGACAGATGGTAAAAGGCAAACCAATGCAACAGCAGTATTTACAAGACAATATGCTGTAAACCAACTATACAACTGGGGAAGGGAGGGAATTTGGGAGGAGGGAAAGTGGGAGAAAAATGAGGGAGGAGGTAACAAGCTTGGCAAGAAATGTACACACTGCCTTATGTATATGATTCTAACCCCTCTCTATATCACCTTGACATTAAAAATAGTAAAATTAAAAGAGTAGTTTTCTGTAGCTTCTCTATCCACATGTGACATCCAGTATGGCAAGGCACGTCGACTATCATACCTTGCTGTGTGGTCATTACCACTTCCTTCCAAGGATAATGTACATCTCAAATTCTTTACTCAAGAATCCCTTGAGTACTTCTTCAATTTTAGTGAAACATCTTTTGTCCTTGTAAGGAATGCACGGTTTTTTCCCTGTAAGTAATATAAGTTCACTGAAGTTCTAGAAGGAAACACTTTCTCTAACACCAGTTAACCAAGAAAAATAAAAAGGTGTCTGTAATTACACTGTTCTTAAGGTATAGATGACAATGCCTTAGTAATTTCTAGTACATTTTGAACTGATGACCTGTCTTTGCTTCTTTAATCACTGTGTATTTAAGAGGAAAAATATACCATTACCCAAGGAATAAATATATCTGTTGAAGTTGTCCACAGAGAAGGGAGTATAACTTGCAGTCAGTACTGGCAAAGGCCAGTTTCTTGAGATTTTTGAGGCAAGCAGGAACTCTGACTTCTCTTTGTTTGTGAGGCCACAAATTACCAAAAATAAAACTCTGTGGTTACTTTTTTCTTCTACAACAAAAATTGCAAGGCTTACTTTTACATACAACTTTCAGTTCGTTTTCCTTTAGAAAAAAGACCGACTTGAGTTGTAAAAAATAATTTTAGATAACACCTGGAAGGCAAAGCTTAGTAATAAAAGGTCTATTTTATGTTTTAGTAGTGTGATCTTCAAAGGAAAGTGAAACATTTACTTACCGAAACTGAGAATTTACTTTGAGGCAAAATTAAGACTTCTTGTTTCCTTTTTTCTTTTTCTTTTTTTTGAATCAAATTACAACTTAAGAATGTGCTATGTGACACAATAAAAAGTAATAGTAGTTCTATTAATTTGGAAGTGCAAATATAATAGAATATAAACTATTAAAAAAGCTAACCCTTGTCTGTTATTTTAACAGGATGACAGCATGCTCTTGGGAGCTTGGCATTTCCAACTGTATGTGCCTCTAAGAGGCTGGGGGTTAGTGCACATGTTGAAAATGCCAACCTTCCCAGAGCACAGCATTTGTACTACAGTAATGATATTACAGCCATTCCATAAAAGGAGATGTGATGGTGGCTTGCAGTAGCTGCTAGCTCTCATTTCATCCTGGAGGCAGCCACGCGAGATAGTTATTATTATCCTTTTTGGTAGGTCATTTAGTTGAGTCATGATGAAGTTTTAAGGAAGAAGGATCTATTTTTTACAAAGTTCTGATTCTTTCTAAAATCCTGCCCTACCTTGTGCAGCTTGCATTCTCTGGCCTCTGACTTTCTCATGTAGGGTAGACGGTACATTATGCCAAAAATGTTACTAAAAGAGTTGCCAGTATGTTTTCATTATTTAAATGATTTCTGTTATACAAAAAAAACCCTCAATTATGGAGGGTCCCATGGGACATTGTACAACAAGCCTCTTTCGTGAAAACAAATATGACAATGTACATTTTTTAATATTTTGTTTTGTATTCTTAGGATAGTTTATGAAATACGATTTTAAATGGTTGTATAGCAAATTATCTGAGAAACCACATTTTGAAGGATGGAATCTTGGAGCCTTTACTAAAGCATTAGCAGTCTGTAGGCAGCCAGTTGTTACAAATGCCTGCAGACCACTAATACACGTAACCCTATCAGGAAACAGGCAAGAGAGGAAAGCAAGAACATAAACAATACCAACAAACCAATTACGCTTCAATGGAGAGCTGACTTGGGATGCCATGATGACCAGAGACTAGACAGGAGACAGAACACAGGACAGGAACATGGAGACATGCGGCATGGCGTAATGACACCCGAGCTGTCCTGACCCTAAATAGGGTCAGATCACGGGGCTGGGTCACAGGAAGCACCCAGTCCCAGGCACTTGACTGACTGGTTCAGTAACCTATAGGCCAAGTGCCCATCCCTGTCTCTAGGGATTCAGGAACACCCATCACCTGGGGATGGGATTTCCCTTGTAGGAATTCAGGCCCACCCATCAAGACAAGATGCCAGATAGTGCAACTCACCATGTGGCCAATGATGGCACTGGCTAGATCTGACCTCCACACTACAAAATAGCTGTATTAAAAATACACTGAATTTTTTTAGCCTACATGCTTTTATCCTTATACCTAACTTCTTAAAAGTTGAAACATTGATTTAAAGAATTTATTTAGAAATTTTGTATATTTTTGTCTTAATATTCTTATTTATATTATTATCATCATCATTGTTGTGGTATTGCTGAGTATCAAACCCAGAACTTTGAGCATACTAAATATATGCTGTTTCACTAACTCCTCCAGCCCCTGTATCCAGTTTTATATCACAAATTATTTCACTGTCACTTACTATGTTTATTACTTAAATGTATTTTGACTAGAAAAGCTTTATTTGGATTGTAAATGTAATCATCTAAGTTTTAACGTTGTTTCTCAGACCATCAGCAATAATATCATTACCACGTGGGTTGAATCAAAGCTGTGAATCCCAGCAATCTGTGTTATCATTCGTCCTCTTGTAATTCTGATGCACATTCTGTTCAAGAGCCGCCAGTCATTGTATGCTTCACATGCCAAGAATATTTATATTCTTTCATCTAAAAAATTTTTAAGTACCTCCTCTGAGACACTTGTCTGTGACTGAGATGTCTCATTGTCCAAGCTTCCAGCTTAATTCTGAATGTAAGGAGTGGACTTGTAGAACTAATCTTGAGTTTTAAAGTATCTTGGGCAGTAGGCCAAAGTGTTTAGATTTTTGTGACTTCTGTAAAGCATAGAACGCATTACTTTGAAGACCTTTATAAGTTCCCTCATATAATATAGTTTTAGGGCTCTAGCCTATTTCAAGAACTGTCCTGGATCCTTGGACTCTTGATGAAAGATGCTGCCCTTTTTTCAGCGGTGTTTGACAATGTTTATATACAGTGTCTGGATCCACTAGTTTACTTTTTTTCATCTTTTAAAATCATTTGGTATGGAATGGTTTTGTCTGTGCATGTTTATCAATTATATTGTAGAAACTCCATATTCCTTCTGTTCCTTAAGAGGCTTATTTAATTAGAGTATGTTCTACCACTGTTTATCTGAGAGAACTTCAGTTTCTCTATTTGTAAAAGGGAGACTGTCATGTCTACTTTAATATTGTGGTGGAAATGAAGTGGATCAGAGGCTGAGTGTGGGATAAGACATTAGAAATGAGTTAGGCCAACGTATGAGGGTTCCTGCTGAGGTTAAAGTCTGTCCAGAGCTGCAGAATGTGGATTGAGGAATTTGGCTGTCAAGACGTGCATACTCCCCTCTCCTTGATCTGGTAAACAGATGTTTGTCTTCAGAGTTATCTACTCCTAAACAAACATGTAAGCATTACTGAAAGTTGTGAGCAGCAGCAGGAAATAAACAGGTTAAAAGATTTTCTACCTCTTCATCTAGATCTTTGGTAGGTAAGACAGAGTTGTGTAGGTATGTTAAGACTTGATATCTGGGCAACAAAGGGCCCCCATAAGTTTCTGTTTGCACTTCAGAAGTTGAGGACCCAGAGGTCAGAGTTAGAGAGTACTGAAGGAAAGAGGCTCTGAAAAGGCTCGGTCCTAGAGAGGAAGGGCTGTTGTTGGGATCTCTTCTTTTAAGAAAGGCTGCTTTGCTTTGCTTATATTAGAAAAAAAAAGTTGACATCAGAGAAAGCAGCTTAAATTTAAAAGATAACAGCAAATTACTTATGTTTCTAAGCATTTTGCAGAGTTATAATTATGAAAATACGAACTGGAATTGTACCTAATTTTTCATTTCATCAGAACCCTTTGCTGGCTGTCCACCCATGATCTGAGGGTAGACAATGGATTGTTTCCCTCAGACATCACATGCTACAAATGCAGAAATGATCCCTGGAAAATTACTTGGTGTTAATGGAGGTGGGCCCACATACTGTAGGATTTGGAATAACACAGCGTGTGATAGGCTTTTTTCCCCCCATTAAATAAAATTCAGTATTCTCCTATAAACTAGTACTACTTCTTAGTTCGCATTTGCAGATAGTCAGGTTAATAGGTAAGTGTCTTACTTTCAGAAATATTCTTAACTAATGCCACTTATATCTAACACAAGCATTCTGATTAAGAGGATCTTTGTATGAAATGTTGTAAAACTCTAAATTAATGAGAAGCAAAAACGAATAATGAGCAAAATGCTGCTGGGAACTCTTGGTTGGTCCCATCTACTGCATGCTCCGTAAATTTTTATGTTGTTTGTATGGTATGCTGCAGTTTATAGTCTGGCCTTTGCATTAATTTACCACTGTCTTTCTCAAAATATTAATGAAGTGTAGGAATGTTTTCATTTCAAATAGACATTTTAAAAGTGGACCTAAACTAAAGCTTTTGCTTAAAAATTAATTTTTCAGAAAGACAAACTGCTGCTTCATTTGTGTTTGCCAGCAAAATATCCTAATGTCTCTCTATAAGCTATTTAAGCTTAGCATTAGAAAATTAGGGCTAGAGAATTTAATTAGCAAGCTCACAGGATGTAGTATTTTTAATTTAGGATTTACTTTTGAGAAAATTGCGTGGTTGAAGAAGGAATATGATATTTTGCTTAAGTTGGTTCTTAAGTTGAATTTTTTGTCTTTCTCTTGGGCCTTCTAATGTCTGTATGTTTGATCTGGAAATTGTGCATGATTTAAGTAAAATGGTTTGTTTTCACATTGATGACTAAATTCTGGGCTGTTGGATTGCATTTACGTTTTTGGGAGGCAACTATTAATTCATGTACTTTATCAGGAACACAAAATAAGTATTAGTATGCTTCCAATCCAATCTAATGTACTTAATGGATGAATGTATTGTAAGAATGTTAAATGTTCCTACTTTTGCTCTTTTAGACTTTGCTTTAAGAAAACAACAACAAAAAACCTTACAACCCTTGCTGCCCTTTCAGCCATAACATTACATTGCCTTGGTTTCTGCCTTTAATTTCCCTGGGGGTTCTTTTTATTTAGGAAAGGGGTGGAAGATGTATTTTTGTAAGTACTACACCATTGCCTCTGTTACATTCTTCAACAAAGGATATTTTACCTGAGAGTCTCATGCACAGGGTGCATATTTTTCTGAAAAGAATGCGCCATGAAAGAAATAGTTTTTAGCTTGTATATTTATTTCACGTTTGCCTGTTTATTTTAACTTAGAAAGTTTCTAACACTTGGGGTTTATATATCCATTTTGTAGTAAACTGAACACATATACAAACAAAATGGTTAATCTTTACAATTTATTTTAAAAGTTTCCTTTCTATTCTGATATTGTAGATGCCCTTGTTCCCTTTAAAATAAATTACACATTTGCTTAGACCTAAAAAACTTGCAGTTAAGGTGAGCTTTCTAAAAAGTATCAGCAAATAACTAAATATTTTCTTTTTCTTTAAAAAGTTTTATTGTAAAGTTTATGTACATAGGGATTATACTTCTAAATGTTTTCTTTTAAGAAACTTTAGTCATGTATTAAATGAAGTTGATGACAAGAATTGAATGTGTTTATGAGTAACATACTTGCCCCATGTATATTTCTTTACTGAGTCTTACTAACTTCTGACTGCTACTGTAATCCAAGTGCATATAATGCCCTAGCAAAGACAGTTTGGAAAACAATACTTGTTCTTCCATGTCTTGGCAGTACATTTAATAACAGCTCTGCAACCTTACAATCTCCCACTTACAGAGTACCACTAGTGCTATTGCTTATGGGAATTATACCCATTGGTACTTAGTGAATTTCAAGTTAAAACCAAGAAAAATGTATTCCATTAAATAATAAAAAATAATGTTAACAGAAATTACACACTTTTAGGAAAAAGGGTTTACTACTCAAAAGAAATAATTTATTGAGAAGAGCAACTTTGTTTTATGTCTGAAAATTTCTCTAATGTCTTCAGCTAGGTTTTCCTATTTGTGTCATGGCAATAGTACATGTTATGTAATCTCTGGGAAGCTAAATGTACACATGAGAGACAGTTTAAAAAGTCAGTAATGTTTAGGTATCATTGTGAAAATTTCAATATCAAGGGACACCTCCCCCTCAAAGTGACTTAGAGGTCTCAGAATCACATTTTGCAAATTACTACATCATAACAAACTGTAAGCCTAAGTATATATGGTTACAAGAAAAATCTCTCCCTTCTAGTATTTTCAAGTTTCTCTGTGTATGAAATGAATACTTAGAAAGACCTTAATAGGAAAATGGGGAAAGAACTGGATTCGGTAGAGGTACAAATGATTGAAGTTTTTTCAATTTGCTATTAAATACCAATGATTAGTGTTCTAGTGTTTCTCTGCCTATGACCCCCGACATGCTCAGTCATCCATCCCTCTTATTTTCCAATCTACCTCATGAATGAGACCTCCTCCCCTCAAATTCCATTAGCCTAGAAAAAGAAAATCTTATGGATAAAGGAAACGTGTCCACACCCCTCCCGTTTCTCCAGATGAGAATGGAAAGAGAAATAAAACTTAATGAAAGCTTTCACTATGTGCTAGGTGCTTTGCATATGTTATTTCATTTTAATATTCAAGCAATCATGTATCTCTATGCATGTTCTTGCATGAATGAAATGAGACTCAGAGAGGTTAAATAATATATATACATATATGTACATTATATATATATATATATGGCACACAGAGTTTAAGTGACAGAACCTGATTGTGAACCAAAATTTTTATGTTCTCAAGGCCTATGCGCTGCTTTGCTTCTCTTCTGTTGTTGCAGATTGTGAGAATATTGACTCACTGATAGAATGGTGATTTGAAAAAATATTTACTGCCCTATGAAGTTTCTTGTGGAAAGTTTTCATAGGTTATATTTTAGAGAATTAAAGATTTTAAAAAATTCATAATTTATTTCAGTTTTAGTTCACTGAAAATAAAACATTTAACTTATCATATCTTACCAAAAACATGGAAATTCTTTTTTTGTGTGCTCAGTTATTACCCTTCAATAGCTGGTCATTACAGCTCTTTAGAACTGCAAAAAGATAAATCTGTTTTCAGGAACATGATTTTGTTTTAAGTTAGTACCTTAGAGATGAGAGATGGATTGACTGCTAGAGGAGAGGATGTGGTCTTGTCTTACAGTCCTATTAGTATTGTTGTAAGTAATATTGTCATTTCTCAACTAGGTGCTCTGATAGAAATTGGGACTCACAGAAAATTAGAATTTCAAAGCTTCTTGAGTTGGAGAGGCCAAGACATACTATACAATTCTGTAGTCAAGTTTGATGGAATTCCTTCATTTTGGCTCAGTACTGTATGGCATTAAAAATAATTTGATATAAAAATACAATTTTAAACAGTTTGAATACTTAATTGAAATTATTTGGACAGATGAAGTGGTAATCTTTGGTGGCATCAGATTAATGGAGTCGTATTAAACTTTGAGATAATTTTTTCATGCTTTTGAATATTTCTTGGATTGCGCATACTGCATAATTTGTAGTTTGATTTTTAAAACACAAGAATAGGAGTTTGGAGATGTGCTTAGTGAAGAGCACTTGCCTAGCAAGGGAAAAGCCCCTCAAGTTTGGACCTCATGATTGGAAAAACAAAAAATGAACAAGAATAGTAATGTTCAATGTGACATCAGGTCATATGTGGGGTTCTTTTCACTCAGGATTGATTGTACATTATCAGGATTCAATTATACACTACATTCTGACTTGTACTGAACAACTTAGATGAATAGGGTCATTCTAACAAAAAATATTTGACAGCTCTACCAGCTTTTCTAAGGACTTCTTCTTTGAGAGGTAAACCAATCTCTTTTGAGTCACTTACTATGTTATCTCCTTTTTTTTTAAGTTCTTTTTTTTTTTTTTTTTTCTTTTTTGCCAGTCCTGGGGATTGGACTCAAGGCCTGAGCACTGTCCCTGGCTTCTTTTTGCTCAAGGCTAGCACTCTGCCACTTGAGCCACAGCGCCACTTCTGGCCATTTTCTATATATGTGGTGCTGGGGAATCAAACCCAGGGCTTCATGTATAGGAGGCAAGTACTCTTGCCACTAGGCTATATTCCCAGCCACATGTTATCTCCTTTTAGACTCGTTTTTACAATTGTTAATTTTTTTTTTATAGTACCAAGCTTTAAATCCATCAGGACATCTAGATTGTTCGGCTGTGTTCTACTGCTGAGCTACACTCCTAACCCTCCATGCAAGTCCTTTGCTGTTGTTACTCTTTTCAATAGCATATTGTACAAAATAAGAATAATATTGTGATATTTTCATTCATGCATATAGTTTATGTTCATTGTATTATCCCTAAATTACCCTCTCTTTTCCACCCTCCCCCTTCCCGCCAGTCCCATTCCTCTTCCCAACTAGTCCTTTCCTGTACCTTCATGTTTTTTTTAAACAATCTGTGTTCCTCATATTAAAGAATCCTTGAACACTTTTTACTAACTAGTTTCACACATTTGACATCTTAATTACCTTGATTACACTTGTGATTCTCAATATTACTTTTGTAGACAAAGATTGTATCTAGTAAAAAGTGTTCAGGGGAAATTAAGTGGTAATGTTAAGTGGAAAGAGGTAGATTTTTACAAATGGTTAGTTTTTTTTTTTTTTGGCCAGTCCTGGGCCTTGGACTCAGGGCCTGAGCACTGTCCCTGGCTTCCTTTTGCTCAAGGCTAGCACTCTGCCACTTGAGCCACAGCGCCACTTCTGGCCGTTTTCTGTATATGTGGTACTGGGGAATTGAACCCAGGGCCTCATGTATACGAGGCAAGCTCTCTTGCCACTAGGCCATATCTCCAGCCCAAATGGTTAGTTTTTAACTATTCTATTATGATATCTGGTTTCCCTGCAAGCATGTATGTGATAGCTTGAAAACAGTTTTCTTTAACTAAGTAAAGAATGTACCTAGGAGTTTTCTGGACTCTTTTTATTTATTTATTTATTTTGCCAGTCGTGGGGCTTGGACTCAGGTCCTGAGCACTGTCCCTGGCTTCTTTTTGCTCAAGGCTAGCACTCTGCCACTTGAGCCACAGCGCCACTTCTGGCCATTTTCTGTATATGTGGTGCTGGGGAATTGAACCCAGGGGCTCATGTATACGAGGCAAGCACTCTTGCCACTAGGCCATATCCCCAGCCCCTCTGGACTCTTATAATCTACTTTTAATTTTTGTCTTAGTCTTTGTCTCATAGATTTTTAATTCTGTAAACTTTAGAGTATATATGTTAGAGAATGATTATTAAGTCAGGACTACTCTTACTTTTTCTTCATTAATCACATCTTTTCAAGGACTTTACTTTTACATGTAATGTTTCTCATGAGAATATAGACATAAATTTAAATAATGTATTTTCTGTGTATCTTTTCTTTTTTTATAGTCTTAAGTATATTTCAGCCAGAGACATTTCTTCTTTTTTTCCCCATTTATTGTCAAAGTGAATTACAGAGGGGTTATAGTTTCTTATGTAAGTCAATGAGTACATTTCTTGTTCCACTTGTTACCTCCTCCCTCATTTTTTTCCCCTCTTCCCCCTCCCCCTTTCCCTCTCCCTCAATGAGTTGTACAGTTGGTTTTGTTAATTATTGCTTTTGGAATCGTTTGTCTTTTATCCTTTGTCTCTCGATTTTGGTATTCCTTTAAAATTTTTTTGGAGAAAAACTGGTGTATCTATTTTGAAAGAAGGATAGTGTTTATCATCCCAAATGGTTTATCATATGATTCTTTTCAAATTTTATTATTGTGAAGCAATAAGAAAATAATTTACAAAATGCTGTCTTTAAAGTGATACCTTTGGTAAAAATGACTACATTTTATAAATGTTGTTGAATATCAATTATCAGGATGAAATTAAATTACTGTGAAACATTTGAGTAGTGTTTCTTCCATCTGTGGCTTGGATAGCTTCTGTTGGAGAAAAGTAGGTACAGAAATTCCATGTGGAAACCATTGGGATTGTCTGTTCTCAAGTCACATCCCTGCACTTCATGTGTACTGATTCTCTCAGAGGTCCTTCCTTTTTTTGTGAACAAAAGAATTTGAAGAAGCAGTGGGTAGTTTGAGAGATTTTTTTTTATTATGAATGTAGCACAAACAGCAGAATGTGAGAGAGAGCCAAGGACCTCATTGTACAACACAAGTTTCTGTCTATCACTTGAACTATTGAGGTGTAAATCAAGTCCTAAATGCTCCCAAAGGGATTCCCTTCTCATTGCCTTCAAGTTTACAACTTGCCATGGAATATTACTTTTAGAAAGAGATGAAACTTGATGCTGTTCACCCGACCACCCCATCTTTCCCATGCATTCAGGGCAAGGTAGTGTGGAATGTACAAGTAGTCCAGGATTGATTGATACAGAATAGTGGTGGGTGACAGTTTGTAGTTGACTTATCTAGAACTTGGCAAGTAGGAAATAGATGCCTGAGTGTGTTAAGAATTATAACTCTTGCTGGGAATATGGCCTAGTGGCAAGAGTGCTTGCCTCGTGTACATGAAGCCCTGGGTTCGATTCCCCAGCAGCACATACATAGGAAACGGCCAGAAGTAGTGCTGTGGCTCAAGTGGCAGAGTGCTAGCCTTGAGCAAAAAGAAGCCAGAGACAGTGCTCAGGCCCTGAGTCCAAGGCCCTGGACTGGCAAAAACAAAAACCAAAACAAGAATTATAACTCTGGATCCTTATGGACAGTGTTTAAATGTCCATTGGTCAAAGAGCCTGTAGAAGATTGTTGAAAGTTTGAGATACAGAGCTACCAGTGTTTTGTTTTGTTTTTTCCCCCTTTGAGATGCGGAGAGTGGGTGTAGAGTTTAACCTTGTGTCTGAATCAGACTCAGACTTTATAGTATGTATGACATATATAGTGAGCTCTATGGTTCTCTTAGCAATTGCTACTCACACATATTGTAACATTGGGGCATATGCTGTGTATTTTACAGGAAATATTACTAAATTTTTTCTCTAGTCAAAATTTGTGAAAGGGATTCCTGTAATTACAATGTAATTTGACAGACTGGTGGCTGCCTAGAATAAAGGAAGAGAGAAGGAGGAAGTACTGAAAAAATTGTTTTAGAAGAAAGCTAAGCAACTTGGCTTTTATGTTAAAATTCAAAGATATTTTCTTTGGTCTTTAATACCACAGACTCAGTCAGAGTAAAGTAATGACTTATTAGTGTTGTGATCTATTTGCTATACACATTATCATGATGTTCTCCAATAATCATTTTCTGCTAGCTGGGTAAAATATAAGTCAGTGTTGATTACCATTTATTGATTGATCGATTGATTGTTTTACCATTTGAGAGGGGGAGATGCAGTGGCCTGAATGCTATATTTGAGGATAAAAGCTGTTGTATCTTTTTTTTTTTTTTGCTGCTATCCAGTATAACTTGTTTTTAAGAGAACTTTTCATATAGCATCAGAATACAGAAACTGAACTCCTTTTTTTTCCACATAGGTTTCCACTTGAGCGGCACGGTGACAGAACCTGCAATACAGTCAGAGCCAGAAGCTGTTTGCAACGTGGCCATCAGCTTTGATCGTTGCAAGATTACCTCAGTGACCTGCAGCTGTGGAAACAAGGACATATTTTATTGTGCCCATGTTGTGGCACTGTCTTTATATCGAATCCGCAAGCCAGATCAGGTCAAACTGCATCTTCCCATTTCAGAGACTCTCTTTCAAATGAATAGAGACCAACTACAGAAGTTTGTACAGTATTTGATCACAGTGCACCACACAGAAGTTTTGCCAACTGCTCAAAAATTAGCAGATGAAATTCTTTCTCAAAATTCAGAAATCAACCAAGTTCATGGTAAGTACAGCCATCTTATTCTACAAATTTCTCCTCTGTATTTATTTATAAGCCTGATTCTGTGTAAATGAATATAAAGTGAATAAGCCTGAGCAGGTAGGTCTTGAATGCTTAATCATCCTGGGTAGGGTAGAGGAGGTGACATTGATTCAAAAGGCATGTGCTCATATATTGACATTTTGAATTGAAACATCTTTGTAAACCTACTTAAAGATAATAGAATATAAATTAGAGAAATCTTTCACACATTGAAAACTGGTATTTATTTGTATAGTATTTTATACATTCCAAATATGTCAACTCACAAGAATATGTGCAACTTTTCAGAAATATACATGCTACTTTTTCATGTAGTAAACTAATATAGGAAAATAATTTTGTCAAAATATAGGTAGCTGGTGCTTTTAAAACATTTGGACATATTTTATAAGGTAATGTTTTAAAGATCACCCAATTTGCCTGTTTCTTTTGGTTAACATTTCTTTGAGGTAAAGATAGAAGGATTGGACTCAAGGCCTCCAGCATTCTACTTGTGTCATGTCTCAGTTGTATATAATTTTTTAAAACTTAGGAATTTTGTTGAAGAAAGTAACTCACCCTTGTCTAAGCATCTTAGGTGTCTAACATTGTTACATTTGTTTTATTATATTTATTACAAGTCACTCTACCCTGTTGTTTTAGGGTTTTTTCAAAGTCTTAATAGAGTAAATAGAAATGTCAAAAGAAAGCAATTTGAGGTTTTAAAAAAATATTATGAGGTATGAAACTCAGAAAAGTACCAACTATGTGAATATGCAGATCAACAAATACAGCAAACCACTACCTTTACCAAGAAATGGCTTTCAGCACTTTTTAGGGCTTCCTATGTCCTCTTCTGGTCATAGACTCTTCCTTTTTCCCCTTGCTAACAAACAACCCTGGATTTGTGTAGCAATAATTTGGTAATGGTTGTCATGTTTTAATAATACTGTTATATACGGTGTTAGTTTGAATTGTTCTTATATTTTATATATCATAGAGTATGATTCAAATATAATCAATCAAAATTAGGGTGGTAGAATTTTGTTCATATTATTTCATGTATCTGTAGTTCATTTTATTGCCATAGATCTGGAATAGCCTTGCCCATTATAGTGTGAGCCTTGCCTGGGACTCCCACTTGTCAATCCTGGCTATTTAGGAGTCTAAGTCCTGGAGGATCTTTTGTTTGTTTGTTTTCTTGCCAGTCCTGGGGCTTAACCTTAGGGCCTGGGCACTGTCCCTGAGCTTTTTTTGCTCAAGGCTAGCACTCTGCCACTTGAACCACAGCACCATATTCAGCCTTTTCTGTTTATGTGGTACTGAGGAATCGAACTCAGAGCTTTATGCATGCTAGGCAAGCACTCTACCACTAAACCACATTCTTAGCCCCGTGGAGGATCTTAATTATAAGGCAGCCCAGTCAGAAAAGTTCGTGAGATTGCATCACCAAATAGCCATCAAAATACCAGGCTGTATCATGGCTAAAGTGGTAGAGTACCGTCTAGGAGTCAGAAAGCCAAGTGACAGTGCAAGATCTTTAGTTCAAACCTCCATACAAGCATACTTAAGTTACACACACACACACACACACACACACACACACACACACACACACACCAAAACAAGTAAAGTAAATTTTAATAGAATGTTTTCTTTAACTCAGTATATTCAAAACATCGATTTGATCATCATATCACTGTACTGCTTCAGCAAAAGTACTGATGTAATTTATGACTTTTTTTTAGATGATGTCTGGAATCTAATGTCTGTTACAGCACATCTCAAATCACACTATAGCTACACTGTAAGTGCAGCTCAACTACTGCTAGTGGTTACTAAATCAGATAGGCCAGCTCTAGAGTATTCTAGGTATGAGAATATCACTATTTATTTATTTGCCCATTCCTCTGTTGATGGGCCTGTTTTGAATAGAACTGCTATGAACATTCTTTTACAAGTCTCTTGGTACTGTGAAATGTGGTTTTTATGTCAGAGGAAAATCCTCATAGTTATATTTCTTCTAGTGCTCCTCATATCAGGCTCAGCTTTATTAAAGTAGCATTATAAGGTGTATAAAGCATTTTACTGGTTAGAGTCTTCCAATGTTAAATAACGTAAGAGCAAATAACTCTGTCATAGACGTACCTGTGACCCACTGAAAGCACATGTATTCAAGGACTTTTCAAGTAGACTTCTTCTTTGTCATATTATCTGTCTAAAATCTTGCTGCCTTGTGAAAATTCAAACTAGCTAACAGTCATCTCAAGATTTTTAGGAACCTATTTATGACTTATTATTCAATAAAGGCAGAAAAATAGGATATACCAATTCTCCTGACTTTAATGCGTACTTCCTCCCCACCCCACCCCCATTTTTCTTTATTTTAGTTCATGTAATCCAGTTAGGGTCACTTTGTTCTCTGAATTCTAGTTTAACCAAAGGTCCACATCAATGACTAGATACTTATTGTATTTGTCTTGCTATTATAAATGATTGCAGCCCCATTTCTTACCTAAAGGATTTTAAAACGATTTCTGCCTTGAAATACTGTCACTAATGAAATAATATAAACTGGGGTTACATGTAAGAATATGTTCACATGTATTTATATTTCTTTCAGTTTCTAAAGGTAGAAGAAAAATGTTAGGGGAATATTGACCAAACACAGATTGGCTTTAGACTATATGATTTTTCAGATAACTTCTTTGTATGAACAACATCATGAGGGAAGTTTAAATTGCCAGCTTTTCCTCCACTTAATTTATCATCAGATTCGCTCCTAGCCTGGACATGGGCCAGTTATATGAGTTGCCTTCCTGTCTTCTATTGCAGTGTGACAAGTGGTAAAAAAGAAGAGAGGTAGGAAACAGGGCCATGATCTTACCTAATGAAGTGGGAAATCAGCTCCCTGGAGGGCCTAACTTTTAACTGTTAGATTAATGGCAAATAGGGGATGGGACTAAAAGTGTTTTGCTGTTACTTGTCTATATGGTGCCACTGGCCTCCACACATCTATAAAGCCATTGTTTTTATTAAATCTGTTTTAAATCAGTACTTCCTGGTATGTCTTCTATTTGTATTTTGGGAAAGAAAGGCACAGTGCAATTTACAAGAAATATGAAATCCCTTGATTTCAGTTCTTTTCCCTTTCATTGAGAAAACCTACCTGAAGCTTCTTACAATTCTTTAAATTGGTTTTCCTTATTATTTTGAAATATTTTAGAAGAATTCTATCCCAAGGAATTGTTAAATTGAAAATTTATCTCACATTTTTTCTCCCAATTTTCTTCTAAACGAGGTAGTAAATTTATAATTGCCATAGTTTTGCACACAGGTATTTGGAATATAGACCTCGTCATCATAACAATTAAGTCTTTCTCAGTGGATCTTTCTGTGTTTTCATAAAATTTCTGTTAATTATGTTATAAAATTAACCCCTGAATGCTGTCAGTGTCTGCAAGATAGTGAATGGGTCACTAAGGAGATTGTCAGTTTTAGTTCTGTAATTTAATCAAAATTGTTTGCGCATCGCTTTATATCTGAACAAACCTTCCACTTTCCATATTGGCAAAAAAAAAAAGGAAGCTAATGTCTTTGCTAAGAGCTTATCTCAAGATTTATTGATTTTGAAGTACTAACTTTATTCTCTTGCATATTTTAATTCAGACTCTCCTAGTCCTTTATGTTTCCAATCAAAGGAGATGTATTATAGATTGCTAAATTGTGGTTTAGGGACAGAATATTGAGCCTCTAGAAGTCAAAAGGTCCAGTGTTTCCTATGTGACTTTGAGTAGGACTCAAATTTTTCTCATTTTTAAAATTATTCAATCTTCTATAACAATATAGAAATAAATTTAATATGTAGATTTATATCAAAGTAATATTGATGCTAATGTGGTAATAATAATAACCTAATAATAATAACCATATCTACCTCATTGGGTTAGTCATGCCATAGTTAAGAAGAAGTTAATAGAAGCCCATTGAAGAATGGGTGATTAAAATTAGAGTTGGAGGTCAGCTTGCTTTCTCCATACTTTCTGCATACATTTTCCCCTCTACAACTTTTACTACTTTCTTTCATGCTTTTTCTTTTCTCCCTGTGGGCTAGCTTGAACAAGGCAAACTAAAAGGGACAAATTGAGAAGAAACTGGTGTTGCCATTGATTTGGAACAGAGGAAAAAGGGTTTCACTATAGTTACCCTTTTACTCACAGAACCTGGACCAGTTCCAAAAGGTGGCTAGGTCCATCCCTCATTTCCTTACCAAGTACAAAAATATACCATCGTAGCCAGCCAGATACTGTGAAAATCTACTCACATGTCAGGTGAGATCTGACATTTGACATCCACAGTCCCTTCTAACACCTATTTTTCATCATTGATGGTAATATATCTGCAAACACTGGAGCCATCTAGGATCTGTACTGCAAAAGTGCATCATCTGTTTTACCCAAGCATATATCTGTGTGTTGTTTAATTTCAAATTGAGCATTTTTTTAATATAAAACAATATGAATCTACTTGTGCTTACCTTTTTCTTGCCTACCTTCTCCTCAAACTGCATGTCAGTGTTTTGGGGCATCTTCTAGCCAGTAGCATACAGGCAAGCAAATGTACTCAGCAGTCCCCTTTTCATTGCATCACTCTTGATTTTTTATTTCATTGTAAGCTCCATGGGAGCTGATATTATGACCTGTGTCTCTTGGTAGTGTCCCCAAACAAAGTACTTAAGAGCTAGTAAGCATTTATGTCGGTAAAACATAAAGTAACAGTGTTGTTTACTTTCTGTCTTGTCCTTAGTAGGCACTTGGAGATTTCACCTTTGAAGATTTATCCACATATATGTTTCATATATACCAGTGAGTGGCAGTTGGAGTTGCCTGATACAGGCCTCATGTCACATTTTACTTCCTTTTATTTCCTCATGGGTAGTTAGTTGTGCTCATTATAATTGGGCTAGCTGTAGCAACCAGGTTTTGTAGGTATTCTAGGGAAATAATTTGATTATGATTAGCATATTTTTTCTATTGTAGAACATTCTGATTTTGAAGGTGAAACAGAGGTAAAATCTAGTGGTGATCAGTATAATTAGCAAATATATTTTATAGGTGAAAATTAAAGCTATTCCATATATTTTCATAGGGCAGTGTTATAAAACTTAAAACTAAGAATGCATATTGAAATAAATATGGTAGTGCAAATGTGTCTCAAGATAAAAAGGCAAGTCCTCACTGGCTCCCTTAGTCAGCAACAGCATCTCTGTCCCACCAAGACAGGCAATGCTGTTAGCTTGTTTGTGTCTTTGAAATTTTCTTTCTTTTTAACAATAGAATTTTATGCAGCCATAAAGAAAAACAATTTCTTTTTCAGGAAAATGGATGATCTGGGGATTATCATGTTACTTGAAATAATCTAGACTCAGAAAGACCAGACATTATATATGTTCTATCAAATGTAGGATTACAGGATAGTTAAGGAAAATAATTTGCCAACCCCTTTTGTTGTCCTGATCATTTGTTTTCTGAGTTAGGGTCTGCCCAGGCTTACTTCACACTCTATTATCTAATTTTAGCCTCCTGCATGCTGGGATCACAGGTGTGTGCCACCACGTCTGGCCCTTGAATCAGTATTTTAAATACCATTTAAGCCCTCTGATAAAATTATTCTTAAAGCTTGCAAGCATAGCAGATCTCTTTAATAAGTCTGAAGAGTTTGATTTGTAAAATTAAGACTTGGTGAGAACTTTGCATAAATACTGTTTTATATCAAGTAATTTTTAACACATTTGTTAGGTGATAATGGAAAATGACTTCTGTAATGCACTGTGTCTGTTTATATTGTGCATTTTTAATGAGTATTGTAGAATGTACAAATACTTTATTGCTTTTATCCATATAAAATATGTCATTATTTCCATACATGAATAAGAATAGTATTCAATGTCTGAAGTAAATTAAATGACAGTAGGACATGAATAATGAAGTCAGAAGAGAGGAAAATAATGGAGGAAGGCCAATAAACCCTGACAGGTCTATTTGAGGTCCTTGAGATATATGCTGATGGCAGTGCTCCTTTATTTACTTTCTTGGCATTTAGCTGTAAGGAAGGGAGTTTGTTGGGGGGATCAGAACCTGGTGTGTGGCAGGGCTAGGGCTTCCTCTGCTATTACCCTCACAGTTAAGAAAATGGATTGTCTTCTAACAGCTTCTAGAGAAGACACTACTCTCCTGTGGCAGCCAGATTACATGGGCTCTGTAGGGAATAATGGTGATGTGATGAAGGCCCTGGCTTTTTCAACAGTTCTATACATTGAAATGAGAATTTAATTAAAATTAAATTTTAAATCTTTTCTAAGGTGTGTGTTTATTCAGTACATATTATTTTTTAGTACTTTCCCACTTTTCTTCTCTGCTCTAAGAATTGCATCTGAATCACTAACATTTGTTATCTTGCCTATTTCCTCACAGTGCAATGGATGATGTAGGATTTTTCCTTTAGCTTGTAAGACAGGTGTATTAATGCCTTTGTAAAGCATAGTCTTAATGTTTTCTAGCGTTAACAGCAGACAGTAAAACTGTGGAAGATAGCATTCTTCTATAGGTTCCCCCCAAAGAGACTAAATTAATTACATCTGCATTGTAAGCATCTGCTGCTATATCTGCCTAAATAGGCTGAATTTGCTAATTCCAACCAAAAGGAACATTGCAAGTAAGTATAAATGATTAAAAGCATTATCTAGATGATAGTGTTTTGGGCACAGTTAGGTCATAGTCAGGCTGAAGATATTAAACATGTTAACAAAAGGCTTTCACTATGTGATTTTTTTTGAATTTGTTCTATAATTGATTAAGAGAAAGGATTACCGTCTTACCCCACATTAGCAGCCTAAATTTGTGTGATCATTTTTTCATAGGTTAAAATGTGCAGAATGCCTTAATGTTGTCTAATTCTTAGGAGTATATTCATGACATAAAGTAGTTGTTTCGTTATGTATGTCTTAAAATATGCTGTATTCAGTACACTGAAATGGTGTCTCTGTGCTTCCTTAACACCTTGAATGCTTCTTATTATTAACGTTCAGAATGTCCCACTGTACTTAACATTCTCTTCAAAAACAGAATCTAACATGTCTGTACACATTGTTTAAGTGTATTTCTTTATTGTCAAAGTGATGTACAGAAAGGTTACAGTTTCGTATGTAAGGCATTGAGCACATTTCTTATCCAAGTTGTTACCTCCTCCCTCATTTTCCCTTCTTCCTTCCCCCCTCTTCACCTCCCTCCCCCACATGAGTTGTACGGTTGGTTTACAGCATATAGTTTTGTAAGTATTGCTATTGCATTGGTTTGTCTTTTCTCCTTTGTACTTCCATTTTGATATTCCCCTTCCCTTCCTTAGTCCTATACACGTATATACAAAATCCAGGGTACCAAAATCAGTTACATTGATATCAGGGGTAAAATCATGGGGAAGAAAGACAAAATAAAAAGGCATAATTTCACATGGTATGTTGAAAATAACAACAATGATAAACCATTTGTTTCCCTAACTTGGAGTGCATTTTGCTTAGCATCGTCCTATTATTCATATGGTCATAGCTATTGAGCTATTGTGATCTTCTGCTAAGATTATCCTAAACGTGTACTAATTATTCCTGATGAGGGAAACCATAGAGTCTATGTTTCTTTGGGTCTGGCTCAGTTCACTTAGTATCATTTTTTCCCCCAAGTCTTTCCATTTCCTTATGAATGGGCCAATGTCATTCTTTCTGATAGAGGCATAGCATTCCATTGTGTATATGTACCACATTTTCTTGATCCATTCATCTACTGAGGGGCATATGGGTTGATTTCATATTTTAGTGATGACAAATTGTGCTGTGATGAACATAGTCAACTTGTTCAACCACGCTGGAAAGCAGTATGGAGGTTCCTCAAAACACTAAACATAGAACTCCCCTATGACCCAGCAGCCCCACTTTTGGTCATCTACCCAAAAGATTACAAGCAAGACCACACTAAAGCCACCAGCACAACCATGTCCACCTTTTTTTATTCCCAGCAAATGTTCTTATTCAGTCAATCTGAGGTGGCGACTTGGCATCTATTTTTTCAGTGCACTAACTTTTAGTTGAGAGAACAGTTGGGATAGATAGGTTTTGATATTGAGGGACAAGGCAACAAACAGTACAAGAAATGTATCCAATGCCCAACGTATGATACTACTGTAACCTCTCTGTACGTCAGTTTGATAATAAAAATTTGAGAAAAAAAAAAAACAACCCAAGAAGCAAGAGATAAAGACTTAGATAGTGCATCTTCCTGTCTGTGTGTCTGTGGATTCCTTTTTGCCCTCCTGTGGTATCACATCAAAGGTAGGAGGTGAATCTGAATCATATGCCCGTCTGGGAATGAGAGACAATTAAATTGTTTCACTATTTCCTCTACAAGATAATTTCACTTCTCCTGAAGGCTTGAAACTAAAAAATTAAGCTTCAGTAATAAAATCCCCACAAAAATTAATTCTGCACTTGTAAATATTATAGCATTTACAAATATAAATATAAATATGAGTAAAAAGTGAATAGGGTTTAAAACATTTTAATGGGACATTTGATTTATATACATAGTGATTCTGGTAATTGCCCAAGTCTGGGCATATTTTGTAACAAAAGTTTAAATGCATGAACTATGCTTTTCTTTGCATTCCTGTTTTAAAGTTGAATGCTAAAAGATTTGTCTTTGATTATAGGTGATGATTACCAAGTAGAAATAAAGTGTGCAAGCCTTATATTTCACCTAAGGCTCAGGCAACACTTTAATGTATGCATTCAAAACATATCTAGGTTTTCAATAGTTAAGCCTCAGCATTAAAGTTAAGCACATGAACTTATTATGTGTGGAAGGTTGTTGTGGAAATCTCATTCTCTGGTCTATAATGTATAGCACACATACTACATTCTTAAGATGTTGAGAAGTATATAGAGCAAATATTTATTTTATAATCACTAGTTATCTTTGCTTTTATACTTACAGCTAAATTGGAAAGCTTTCTACAGGGCATCAGAAGACTTCTAATATGTATTGCCCAAGTTTTTATTCCCCAAAGCAGAATTTAGAGTTAAGGAGATGGAGGCCTTAGGAACTTAAGTAATTTGCCAGAACATGCATAATTTTTCTGAACTGTGCCTAAACAGAAGTCTTCTGAATTCTAATGCAGGCTCAGTACCTGCTTGTCCTTGCAACTCCTGTGTAGACTCCATTGATTATTTGTGATGAAATGTTATACACAGGCCATTTTTCTCCATCAGTGCCTTCTTTCCCTTAACACTCTGAAGAAGTAAGTTAATTCTAATAATCTCTTACCGAAAAATTTAACCCTAACCAATTTTATTAAACATTACATAATTCATATATTTGTTTACTATCAGATACTTGTCCACTTGGACAAAAAAAACAATTTATAGTATGTAAATTAAATGATTTATAAAAGAAATTTGAAAATGTAACATTTTGAAAGTCTATATATCCTTTTCTGTCTTTAAGGTAAAATGTGCTATCTAAATTGAGTCATTCCCTAGATTATTCTTCCTGTCACTTTGTGCTCTTAGCCTGAAAATAAGAGTATTTTGGGTATTGAAAGGTATCTGAATGTAGTCCACTTTGCCAGTTCGGCCCATAAAAGAAGACTTGGATTTTTCTCCAATTCAAATTTAGATCTACTTAAAATATTTGGATATCTTTGTGCTCTAAATCTCTCTTCCGGCTTTGGCCCAAGCAGCTGAATGCCTTCAACCATGCCACAACATAGCTTCGGGCCAAGCAATCCTGAGGCTTGACTCTTAAGAACTCTTTTGTGATGGAAATCCTAACAAAAACAAGCATAAGAAAAGATAACAAAATTTGGGAGAGTAGCCATTGTGTATAATAAATTGGATTTATTTATCTCAGTTCTTCATAAGGAACAGTGGAAATGAATGATCAGTAGCTAGTTGAAAATTTCCTTAAGAAGTAGATATAAGGCTTGTGTCATATTTACAGAGTTCCAAGTTGTTGGGAAAAATAAAAAGCTTGGATCCTGTAGTTGTTTGGAAAGTTTCTTCCAGTACATTTATATAGAGAACCTGTAGTTGTCTTTCTGCAGAAGGCCGTGTAATGAAAAGGTCTTTAGAATCAGAGAGTGAATTAGGGACTTTGAATTTTTTTAATGTTTTTTTTTCTGAATAATTATTTATTGTCAAAGTGATGTACAGAGGGGTTACAGTTTCATATGTAAGGCAGTGGGTACCTTTCTTATACAGTTTGTTAACTCCTCCCTCATTTCCCCCCTCCCCCTCCCCCTCCTCCTCTCCTCCCATGAGTTCAGTTGGTTTACACCAAATGGTTTTGTAACTATTGCTTTTGGAGTCGTTTGTCTTTTTATCCTTTTATCTCTCAATTTTGATATTCCCGTTCCCTTCCCTAGTTCTAATACCAGTATAAACAGTATCCAGAGTACTCAAATGAGATACAGTGATAGCACGGGGACAGCCACAGGAAGGGGATACAAGAGTATCATCAACAAAAAAAAGCTATTTTTTTACATGGCATGTTGAAAGTAATTACAACAGTGATATAACATTCGTTTCCATAACATGGAGTTCATTTCACTTAGCATCATCGTATATGTTCATAAGGGCATAGCTATTGGGCTCTTGTGATCCTCTGCTGTGACTAGCCTAAACCTGTGCTAATTATTCCCTATGAGGGAAACATAAGAGTCCATGTTTCTTTGGGTCTGGTGCACTTCACTTAGTGACTTTGAATTTTTCTAAGGTACATTTGCAGACCAAATAGTTGACTATTCACAGCATTGTATAGCCTAACTTCTTATGAGAGAGAATCTACTAGTGAACACATTGTTATTTACATTTGTCTTCGATTTAAGTTTCTTTGATGACCTTAGGTTCAACTTTAGCTCCAAACTCTGGGCTGTGTTCATTGGCAGGGAAGAGAAACTTGACAGTGTAGCTGTAGGACAAGCCATTACCACTTAGAATTTGTTTTCCTGTGGAATGGGGATTGTGATCTATAGTAACCCCCAAGTATATTAGGAGGGGGAAATCAGGTCCTGTGTGTCAGGATACTATCAAGTACTTCTTATCCTTTCATATGAAGTCCTTTCCTTAGGAGGAAAGTAGTTCCATGAACTTTTCTGTTCTCCTTTACTGCCTTTCCTTTGAGTATTTGGTTACCTTATAATGATTAGGTGAAAAGAACTAGTGGTGAACAGAGTAGATAAAATTTTTGCTCTTAAGGAGCTTGAATATCTGCCTGATTTCCCAGTCCCTTCTTAGAACAGCCCTTTCCTCCTTATTTCTACGAAAACCAGCCTTCTCTTGCTCATTCTTTTAAAATAGCTTCCCTTGAATTTTTTCATTCAACAGTATATCTTAGACATCTTGCTATTGTAGCATATAGAGACTCTCCAATTCATTTTTTATGGCTGCATAATTAATATTTCATGGTAGGAGGGTTGAAATGGATGCTTATAAGGCAGACATTCTTTCATTACAAAGTAAGGAACTTTTTTCTGCCAAAGTCTATTTGGATAATATCACATTTGTGGCCCATTATCAATACATGTGGATGGGCCAGCAGAAGCCAACAAGAAGCATACATATCTGTCCCAACATGAATGAAGCACATGATTTTGTGGGCCTTATAATTTAGCCTCAAGGCCTACATACCCCACTTCTGGTCTAGTGTTCCATTCTCCCACTTTAGATAACCTTCTGATCAATTCGCATCCATTACTCTCAAGGAAAAACAAGAAACAAAAACAAAGCTCCTCAGTAACAAAGGCCTTGAGAATCTGGCTTCTGTTTCTGTAGGAATGCCTTCCCCTCATCTTCTACTGTTGGGTTTCTTCCTCCATGTTGTTCTTTTTTTTGTCTCATAAATCATCTCATTTCTCCTCCCTGAGTTAACTTTCAATCCACTTAAGACCTCTAGTTCATTGCTACTTTTGGTGTCTTACCCTAGCAATTTGAAAACCAACTAAGAGTTGTCTGATAGGTTCTCTGGGCCCTGACTTTTTCTCTAAGCAGATGCTGTCATTTATCATTCTATATAATCATATGACTATTAAATTAATATCTATCTCATGTACAACAGTATTTTCCAGATTCATGGTTGCAATTAAGCTATGCTATGAAATCAGTTTCAAATATTGTGATAAGTACTTTTTTTGGAGATTGGGTCTCACAGTGTAGCCCAGGCTGATTTGAATTTGTGATTCTCCTGCCTTAGCTTCCCAAGTGCTGGGATTATAGGCATGTAACTCCACAGGTTCTTTTAAAAATGAGATAGAATAGAAAATATCATACTGTTCACTTAAAGTAGGGTTAATATTTTTCCACTGAACATTTCCTTCAGATTAATAGCACACATACAAATAAACATATTTAACATGCTATAAAGTATATTTCTTATTTGAGTCTTTGTAAAAAGAAAAACAACAACTTTGTTAAGCCTTTGTACTAGACAGTAAATTTGTTAAGATCAGGAATTCTGTCTGTTTTCAGTACTACTCTATCCTCAAGTCTAGAAAGAAGCAGACAGGAACCAAGTCAACATTCATGCTCACTGGCTGAGTGAATGAATGAATGAACCCTACTTTAATCAAGTTCTTGTCCTGCCTTCCTTTACTAGGGTTTTGTAGGCCCCGTTTCTAAGCAGATATTTGTGGTTATTTTCTTTGAATAGTTGAGGTTGCATTACCTCATTAAGGGACAAGAAAATTATCTTAAAACCACACCTACAAATTGATAAGGAGATGATACACTAAAAGTGAAAAGCTTTTAGAATTTTTTCAATTCCTTGTGAATCTTAGGCTTTAAAATACCATTTAGTTGTATTTTTAAGCAAATAGTAAAACTTAGTTATTACGTATGTATCTTGATAACATTTTAATTTCTAATATAGTCTACATACCCAGGGCTTATTACATAGCTGTTATCTTTTGTGTGTACTTCAGCAATAAAATATTTATGCAGTTTGGCAAGGTGATACTACAACCTGGTGTACTACAACAGCTGCAGTGCCTGTTCCCATGTGGCTTGATTTCCCTTTTTAATCTTCAGTTTTCTGCAACTAAAGACTTATGTCAGCATTTATACAATGGCAGGTAATGGTTAGGGCTTCTTGAATTAGCATAGTAAAAAGTGAAATACTCTGCTGAGTTCTAATGTCTTAGAAAACATTATTATAGCATGCCCTACAAGTTATTTTTTAAATAAACATCACTATAGTAAAACATTTCTGTAACTTGTTAATTCTTTAGAAAACCTGTAAATTCATCTCTTTAAAGAATCTGATATTTAAATATAGAAATATTTCAGTTCCAAAGTCATCTACATTTGGCTTATCACAAATCAGGAAAATTTTGGAAATAAAAAATGACTATTTTCAGTCGTAAATTTGTATGTATAATTGAAATTAAGATTGGCTTTTAAAGTGTCTAGGCAAAGATAGACAATTTGAATCATTTTCAAGTTTGTTATCAGAATCTTTGGAGTATAGATTTTTTTTATCTAGCACATGTGTTGCTTTTTTCTTTCTAGGTGCTCCTGATCCAACAGCAGGTGCTAGTATAGACGATGAAAACTGCTGGCACTTAGATGAAGAGCAGGTTCAAGAACAGGTTAAACTGTTCCTTTCCCAGGGCGGGTACCACGGATCAGGGAAGCAGCTTAATTTGCTCTTTGCCAAGGTATGATTGTTTATTTTTAAAGAAATCTCTATATTTGTATACAGTAAGATCTTTGTTTATGGTAGGATAAAGACTTTTAAAATTAGAGAACATAGTCTAAGTAAATGAAACAATTAGAAACTTTTGTATGTAATGCAAGTTTCATTTGATTAAGTGACCTTTGACAAAGTGTGGGACATTTTTTTGTCTTGTTCCGATTAATAAAATTATAATCTTTCAATAGTAAAAAAATGAATAGCTTATCATTTAACATGCCATCTTTTTTCTTTTTCAAATTATTTTTTCAAGAGGAACATGATTTTAAATATGTTCCTTTATATGTGCCTTATATATTTGTTCTAGTAATGTGAGCATCTTTATATTTCATAAAAGTATGGCTTTTAGAGTCATACAGATTTCAGAGTTCTAATTATACAGACCTTGGCAAATTATTTAAGTCAGTTTCCTTACCTATAAAATTAAAACTGATAGTGACATACCTCCTAAAGTTATTCTGAGTGCATGTCTAGCATTCATTCTCACCATCAAGAATTGATAGCCTAAAACCTACAGTTAACTTAGCCACAAGGTTTTGTAAACAGAACCCATGTCTTTTACATTAGATAGTTGTTTTAGTACCATAAAAACATTCTAAATACTATATAAAATACCCTTCTAAGTAATTACTGTAGCAGTCTGTTTTTCATTGAGGGCATAGTCATTTAGTACATTATGAGTAATGTACTAAAATTGATTTTTTTTCCCCCTGCCAGTCCTTGGGCTTGAACCCTGGGCTAGACTGTTGTCTCTGAGCTTATTTTGCTCAAGGCTAGTGCTCTGCCACTCTGCCATATCACTACTCTGGCCTTTTCTGAGTAGTTTATTGGAAATAAGTCTCACAGACTTTCCTGTCCTGACTGCCTTCAAACCATGATCCTCAGATCTCAGCCTCCTGAGTAGCTAGGATTTACAGGCATGAGCCAACAAACAGTGTCCAGTTTAAAATAGATTTTAAGGGAACAAATAATTATGTTCATTGATACTTTTGTTGAATATCTTGTCTAATATTCACAATAATTTTATTTATTTGTTTTTAAATTTGTTTTTAATTTAGATGTATCAGTGTACATTTTGACTAGATATGGCCAGAAAATAATGTAGTCTGGTAATAAAGATTTATTCTCCAGGCCATATGTAGATTACCAGTTACCCAAGAACTAGTTTACAATGAAATACATTTAAGTAGTTCACATGATTTAATCATCTTTCGGTAATAAAGACACTTCAGATTCATGTAATATCTTAAGAGCCAAGTCTGTAAAGACCTATGACCTATAGGCAATAGACTTGAGTTGGATGAATGGAGTGCTCTAGTTTATATGTTTAATAATAAATCCTTTATTTCATTTCTATGAAATAAATTACCAGTTAGTAACTCATAAGTTGCCCAGTTAGTAATTGGGTAACATATTGGAAATATATAAGAAAAATACTAATTAAATCCATTGACATACTGATTATGTAAACTATATTATAAAGTATACTCAAATGTATGGGAAGTATTCCAAGTGTTCTCACAAAGCACACTGACCAACTGGGAATAATAGAAAACATTTATTACTAGATCAGTTTACATTATCTATTTTTGTTCCTTTATATTTTATGCATATTATAAATGCTGTGTGAAAAGCAATAACATCTAATTTTGGAAATGGCATAATCTTTTATGGCAGATATGGGTTCTGATTCTGGCTGTTACCCTTCATCTTTGGGCAAGTTATTTAACTTTTCTGAGGCTTAGTTTTATAATTCATAAAATGGGGGTTATAATCTTATCTACTTTATGTATTTGTTTGAAGATGACTAAATGGTATTCATAATTGTATATAAAACTCTTTAACACAATATCCAGTAAATACTCCATTTTTTTCCTCCCACGCTTCACTTGTTTTTGTTTTTGACTATACTGCTTCCATACTGGGAATAAATTTGTAGGAGTACTAAAACAACCCTCCTGTGGAAGCACAACCTTTGTGGGTTCTTCACAAGACCTTCACTCTCAAATGGCTAAGGAAGTTCCATTCTTGATTGGGGTTCAAGTTTGAGGGAGGACTTGTAATCTCCTAAATTTGGGCTGCTTTACTGCAATCCACTGTTTCCTCCTTCATTTGGCTTTCTCATAGAATCCTGGAAAAAAAGAGGTTCTTGTTTCAGTTAATTTCCCACAAAGACAAATAGTGTTCTGTTGGGATTCTGATTTTTTGAGTACATAGAAGTGCACAGACTGGGAATAGATGGATTATAGTTTCATGCAAAGATTTATATTTGTGTTGCTTTTCTCCTTTTTTATTTTGGAAGTATAGAACAAGAGAAATAGGGACAATAAGATCTAGCTTGACTCAGAGAGAGGCTGTAACATATTCAGATCAATTTAAAAGATTACTGAAGAGTTTTCAGTGGTCTGTGCTTTAGGTTCTGCTAAGGTACAATTCGTTGGAGGGCAGGAAGGTGGCAAACTTGTGATTTATTGTTTTGATGTTTTTCTGTAGGCTAGTGCAATCATGCCATCTCATCCCCATGAAGCAGCAGCCAGCACCTTGCTAAAACCTGTTTTGGTAAACTAGTTAGGTTCCGATACTTGTTTCCAGTGCCAGATTTCTTTTTTCTTTCTTTTTGTTCTTTTTTTTCTTTTGTTTTTAAATCTGTCATCAGTTTTGAACTCTGGGCCTGGGTGCTGTCCCTGAGCTCTTCAGCTCAAGGATAGTTCTGTACCAATTTGAGCCACAGCACCACTTCTGGTTTTCTGCCGGGGATGAGTCTTGTGGCCTTTCCAGCCTGGGCTGACTTTGAATGGTGATCCTCAGATCTCAGCCTCCTGAGTAACTAGGATTGCAGGCATGAGCCACCAGTGCCTGGCAACCAGATTTCATTTCTATGGTTTGTTATATCATGAACTGGCTAGTTACCTCTTTTGTTAGAATGTGTGTGTGTGTGTGTGTGTGTGTGTGTGTGTGTGTGTGTACATACACACACACATTCTTGGTTTAGATAGGTAGAAGCTTTGATAGAGACCTCAAGAACATGTTTTTACCAGACATATGGAACACAGTTTAATTATTAACCCTGATTAGATGTGTCAAACACAACCAAGACTTCTTTGGAATTATTAGAAAGTTAGGGAAGCTTTCTTTCCTCATATGGGTTCTAAAACATAATAAAATGATGAGTAGTTATTTCTGTGTTTAAATTTCAAGTTAGGATAGACAGTGGTTTTAACTATTTTGGTTTGCTTAAGAGGAATATATTGAGGGTATGAAGACTCAGAGTATAGGATCTATCTTCTGTGTTTCTGAGTTTAAAAAAAAAATGTTTTCATCTGTTTTTTCTCCACTAGGTGCGGGAAATGTTGAAGATGAGGGACTCCAATGGGGCCCGCATGTTGACCTTGATCACAGAGCAATTCATGGCTGACCCTCGCCTATCACTTTGGAGGCAACAAGGCACTGCAATGACTGACAAATACAGGCAGCTCTGGGATGAATTAGGTAAAAAAAAATATATTTTTTTGACAAATTACCATTGAGCTGTATGTGGATGAAGACCATAATTGAATGTTTTAAGTACATGGTCAAAGTATTGCTGAAGGGGCTGGGGATATGGCCTAGTGGCAAGAGTGCCTGCCTCATATACATGAGGCCCTGGGTTCGATTCCCCAGCACCACATATACAGAAAATGGCCAGAAGTGGCGCTGTGGCTCAAGCGGCAGAGTGCTAGCCTTGAGCAAAAAGAAGCCAGGGACAGTGCTCAGGCCCTGAGTCCAAGCCCCAGGACTGGCCAAAAAAAAAAAAATTGCTGATGACAAAGATGCTCATCTGAAGATGTTGCCAATAAACACTGATTAGAAGAATAGGAGGAGTAATGACCTGGGCTAGCTTTTGCATAAAACAATCTTGGCAACATTTTGGGATAGAAATAGTCTGATCTTGAAAAAAGTATGAGCATGAAGGATTTTAAAGGTTTTTTTCCAAACCCTTAAATGTTTGGAAATGAGCTGCATTATTTTAAAATAGCTGTTTAATTTAATGAGATTGTTACTTACTTAGCTAAAATTTGGGATTCTGCTTCTCTTCTCCACAGAATTATTAAGGGTGGGTATGATATTCTGCGTTATTTCATAAACCCTTGTGGCTATTGGTGCACAAATATAGCAGGTGGTTGGAAAAAATAAGAAATCCTCTAGTCTTCTTCATTAAAAGAACACTGAGAATTTTTTTTTTTTTGCAAGTGCTTTTTCCCCCCTTTATTGTCAAAGTGAATTACAGAGTGGTTACAGTTTCATATGTAAGGCAAGTACATTTCTTATCCCTTGTTACCTCCTCCCTAATTTTTCTCCCACCTCCCCCTTTCTCATTCCCTCCCCCCATGAATTGTACAGTAGTTTATACCAAATGGTTTTGTAAGTATTGCTTTTGGAATCATTTGTCTTTTTATCCTTTGTCTCTTGATTTTGATATTTCCCTTTCCCTTCCCTAGTTCTAATACACAGTATCCAGGGTACAAAGATTAGCTACAGTGATGGGCGGGGGAGAGGGGGTGAAAGGGAAAGGGAATACAAGAGAAAAAAAAAGTACGGTTTCACATGGCATGTTGAAAATAATTGCAACAATGTTAGAACATTTGGTTCCATAACGCAGAGTTCATTTCACTTAGCATCATCTTATGTGTTCATAAGGGCATAGCTATTGGGCTATTGTGATCTTCTGCTACGACTAGCCTACACATGCATTAATTATTCCCTATGAGGGAAGCCATAGAGTTCATGCTTCTTTGGGTCTGACTCACTTCACTTAGTATAATTTTTTCCAAGTCCTTCCATTTCCTTATGAATGGGGCAATGTCATTCCTTCTGATGGAGGCATAGAATTCCATTGTGTATATGTACCACCTTTTCCTGATCCATTCGTCTACTGAGGGGCATCTGGGTTGGTTCCATATTTTAGCAATGACAAATTGTGCTGCGATGAACATTGTTGTGCTGGTGTCTTTAGTGTGGTCTTATTTGTAATCTTTTGGGTGATACCGAAAAGTGGGGCTGCTGGGTCATAGGGGAGCTCTATGTTTAGCCTTCTGAGGAACCTCCATACCGCTTTCCGGAGTGGTTGAACAAGTTTACATTCCTATCAACAATGTTGTGGGGTTCCCTTTTGGCCACATCCCCTCCAGCATTTGTTATTATTAGTTTTCCTGATAATGAACATTCTTACTGGGGTGAGGTGGAATCTCAATTTTGTTTTGATTTGCATTTCTTTTATGGCCAGTGATGTAGAGCATTTCTTCATGTGTCTCTTGGCCATTCTCATTTCTTCTTCAGAGAAGTCTCTTTTTAGGTCTTACCACACTTGAGGGGGGGGCGGGGGCGCGTTGGTTCTTTGAGGATTTGTTTGGAGGAATTTAATTTTTTTGTGTTCTGTGTATATTTTAGATATGAGACCTTTGTCCGTTGTATGGCTAGTAAAGATCTCCCAATCTGTGGGCTTTCTGTTTATCTTGCAAACTATGTCCTTTGCTGAAGCTCTGCAGTTTGATGCAGTCCCATTTGTCCAACCTCTCTTTGATGTTTTGTGTTTCTGGGCCTTTAAGGAAGTTTCATCCTGTGCCAAGGGGCCCAGATGTTTGTCCTATTCTTTCTTGTAGTGTTTTTGGGGTATCTGATTTTATTTCGAGTTCTTTGATTCATTTGAAATTGAGTTGGGTGCAGGATTATATATAAGGATCTAGTTTTAGTTTGTTACAGGTGTTGATCCAATTTTTCCAGCACCATTTGTTGAAGATGCTTTCTTCCATCCTATTTTTTTTAGCTCCTTTATCAAAGATTAAGTAGCCATAGTTCTTTGTTTATTTCTGAGTCTTCAGTTCTGTTCCATTGGTCCAACACTGAGAAATATGTTTGGATGAATCTCATCATTCAATTCTCACTGCTGAGCTGAGGAAGTAATGATGTCTTTTTGTAAGTGAAAAAATGATACTTTTTGTAAG
The DNA here is from genome assembly GCF_023159225.1 of Perognathus longimembris pacificus. NCBI lineage: Eukaryota > Metazoa > Chordata > Mammalia > Rodentia > Heteromyidae > Perognathus > Perognathus longimembris. The sequence continues at coordinate 37,426,034 of NC_063179.1, forward strand.
TGACAAAGTTTTTTTAAAAATATATGTATCCCTGCCTGTTTAATTTTGTGAAAGGAAAATGCTAGCTGTATTTATCATCTTAATGAAGTTCCCTGTGGCCAATGATGGACCATTTCATGCTTATTGATCACAGGTCTAGACTACATCAAGAAGAGCTGTTATCTGTGATCATAATTGAAAGAGACTTTTGGGATGAACCATTTTACAGATGACAAAGCTGAATTCAAGGAGGCTAGGAGACATCCATAAGTTGACATTGTGTTATTTAGAGTTCTACAACAATTTGGTAAAGGATTTGACATTAATGCTTTCATTTTATCAGTAAGTATAGGTGTTCAGGAATAGAACCTCTTGGTTCTTTTTTTATATGTTTGTCATTTGCCAAATGTTGGATATATTTGTTAATGTTTTTAATCTAGAATTTCTTAAAAAGTATTTTATAATGGTCTAATCTTGGTACTTCACTTCTGCCTCTTGATATAATGGTAGTAGTCTCTCTCCTAAGGAATTTAAATCAATGTATAACTATAGTAGATAGTTTCCATATATTGGAATGATAGTTGAGGAAACAATGTACTGTTTAACACAAAAGTAATAGATTTAAAAAAAATCATCATCATAGAATACTAAGTGATTTACTTTTCCAAGTAAACTCTTTGTAGCTTGTCTTTCTGTATTACATGTTGAGCTGACTAGTGGGTTTATGAAGTTATAAAGGATTAACATTTGATGAAGGGGATCATTTAAAGAAAGAGTATTGGAATACTATTACATGAATACAACTTAATAGAGCTTTGATGCTTAGAAAGCAGAATTACAAATAACTGATTAGGAAGAAAATAGCATCTGGATATTTTGGCTAAGAAAAAGTACAAATGATAGAGTCATATAAGACTTACAAAGTGTTCACATGTGATTCATAGTCACAGCTCACTTTTCCAAGTTCTGAAAATAGTGTATGTCAGCCCTTCAATCAAAAGTATAAGTTTTCACTGGGTGAAAGTTTCTACCAGATGATTTCAGTCTTATGCTCTTGTACTAATTAAGAACTAATTTTTATACAAATGATTTGATTTCAGATCAGGATGAAGAATAATTCTTTTCTCCACTATCTTTCTCCTAATACCTCCTTCCCAATCATTATTAGGCTGTAAGAAATGCTCCTGTGTACTCTGCTGGCAAGCAGATGTCACTTGCTATATTAATGGGATCTAAGTCCTGTGAAGAATCCCAATAGAAGTAACAATAGCTCTCGCATCTTAATATTCATTCACCAAAAAATTAACTAGAAGTTAGACTATGAAAGAAAGGCTTTGCTTCTTAATAAAATGGGAGAATTTGACTTTGTGCCCCTACACAGGGCTCACATTGCTTCAAGGCTCTGCTTTGGAATTAAATGCTGAGCACTGCCAGATGCCAGACATTGAGAAGAGGCTGAGTTTTGTCGGCAAATGGGATCTGCAAGTTAATTGGTGTTTTCTGCAGGCTTCTGGCTGTGAAATGAAATTGGAAGCCCTTTAGCCACATGGATAATACAGGACCTGAATACAAATGTCACATGTCACCATCAGGACCCACTGTGAGACAATAGTGTTCCCACTCCAACACTGCACCATTACAGATCATTTAAATATGGGGATTACATTTAAACTAAAAGCCCCATTTGCCTTTTACTGCAATTTAAATGTCCTCTTAGCAAAAGCTAAGTGACAAATTAAATGAAAAAAGTGCCCACATTTTTAAAGCTGTAATGCAAAACAACCTTTTATTGCTTCTCATGTGCCACGAATGAATCATTATACTTGTCAACCCTAAACCAAGCCATAATTGGAGCAGCTACTGTTATCAAAGTGGGGCCGCTCTGTGACAGCTTAATAAAGCTGAAACTGTTAAATTAAATCTCAGATGCTTAACTCCTTAGCACCAGTGGATTCGATGAGTCCATTTCTGGCAGTGGCCAATACACTAGGAAAAAAATGCAAAAGTTCTTGGCATGTAAGCCTTCATGTGATGAAAGTGTACAGTGAGAGTGTCTTAGCCAAGTCACTCTGCTTCTTGGCAGAGGGATTTGGACTGATTAGTTTGTCAGCCAGAGACTGCAAAATCTTTTCATACAACCAGATAACTCTCCTCCAGACTTACAGTTTTATTACAAGTGATTTATAAAAGTTTAAATATTAATGTTTTTAAAATTAGTAAAAAAAATATTTTAGCTGTTTTCTTTCACCAGATACATACAAACTTGTTTGTAGTAGCCACAGGCCCATTTTTTATCCATCCTCTAGCTAACAAAGGGACTGATTATTCTTAGTTCTTCTTTTCTAATATAAGTGCCTATGATATTCATTTGGTCTGAGTTAATCTATGTGATTTACTCCCTGATTTTCATAATGTAGTATGAAATAGATACAGATGCATGTGAAATAGATACAGATGCATACTATTAAGATCCTTGTTTATTGCATCTCATTTGCAGATGCATTTATCTTGTACATGAATCACTTTTCAGATATTAATTTTACTTTGGTACATGATGTTTATTTTCCCAAACACACGGCAGGGTTCTCAAGATGAATAATGTTGCATAAGAAATAGCTATAAGAAAAAGTATGTATTACAGTCTTAAGGCAGAATGTCTTATTGTATTGGTGTAACAGCTGCACATTTGATAGAAGCTGTGCATTGGGAGAAGCTGTAGAGCATACACTTCTGTAGTTCCAGTCCTTATTTCGTGATGTGCATATTTTCTGGAAAGCAGATCCATGAATTCAAAGAATAATCCAATGCTGACTGATGGCAAGCATACCTACTGTTACTTGTAATGGCTGTCTGTTCCATATACTTAATTACTGTGAGGGTCTTCAGGGATGAGGGACTATATTGTAACCTCTCGTGCACTGATGGGTCTCTTTCCTTAAATGCCTTCCTAAACTGTAATTTTACTTTGCTTCATGAAACTATAAGTTGTGGCTGCCAGTCTATTAAAACGTAATTAAAATGGCTGTCATTAGAGGAAAGAGTTCAATAAAATTTAATTACAATTTCATCACAGGGAAAGATTCTTAAATTTTAATTTTCAGGTGTTATATAATATTGTTTAGCTTTCTCTCTGAGCTGAGTAATGTGCTTTACTCTTTAGCATGTGAATCCTGTTTCTTAGGAAAATGAGTTGTTACTACAAGCTTCTGTCTATGCTCAGCTCACTTATTTCATAAAACAAAATGGTGGCTCTTAGAGATTTTTTTCTTTATATCTTCTCAGTTCTTTGCGAAGAAAGAAAGACATAGATGTCTCTTTCTAGTTTGAATTTCAGTGTAAGGATTAGGCAATAGCTGTTATTTTCTAGGGGCAGGTTCTAAACTGTGTAGTGCACAGGGTCATGACACTTGGAATCAGGGAATGTTTTACTGTGGTCAGTGGTAGCAAACTCAGCTTACCTATTGGGAAAATAATAAAAATCACCTGTTCCATAAGCCCACAATGCTGTCCTGTCTTCCCTCTCAGATACAAATCATCAGGTTTCCACATCTACCCACATTATTGGTAAATAAGGTAGAAAATACGTTTAAGCCACACATTCAAAATGTTACTCTTCAGTAATTTAGTAGGGTCTTTGTGTACACTAGAAATCTGCTGTGGAGATAATTGTGGAGAAATTTCTGGGGAAGGCTACCTTAGATTTCTGAAAGCAGTAGACTGAATTAACTGCCTATATCTAGTCCTTTAGTTTCACATTTTAAAGTAGGTGAAGGTTAGTAAATGGTTTAGAAGTCACTGCTTCTTGTTGAGACCTAGAAAGTATTCCAAAGTGGTTTCTCATATAAGGAATTTTACTTCTTTGCTACTTCCTGAAGAAAATAGCAATTTTCAAAACTTTGTTGCAGCAAAAGGATGCGAGTAACTTGGACAGTTCCAGATAACTGTGAATATACAATGCATTCCTGTTGAACTACATAGCAGGGATGGCTTGTCATCTACTAGATTGTCTTCCTATAGGTACAAGGAGATTATAGACTTATCCCTACTATATCTCACTAGTGATGACTTTGTGTGTGTATGTGCACATGCATGTGTGCACACGTGCACATGTACACAACAATATCGGGGTTTGGACTCAGGGCCAGGGCATTCTCCCTTAGCTTTTTCAAGCTCAAGGATGGTGCTCTATCGCTTGAGCCATACCCTCACTTCTGGCTTTATGCTGATTAATTGGAGGTAAGAGTCTTTTATATTTATCTGCCTGAACTGGCTTTTGAGCTGAGATCTTCAGACCTCAGCCTCCTGAGTAGCTAGTACAGAGGTGAGCCACTAGCACCAGGCTTGGTCTCTCAGTTGGTAGTCAATAAGTAGTATGTCCAGAGGAATAAAAGTATTTGGTGTTTGATTTTTACTATTGGTGGTGGTACTGGTGGTAAGGAGGGAGTTAGATGGCAAACATGAAGAGACATGATAAATTAATAATGAATTGAGGATACCTTGATCGAATAATTTCTATACAAATTAGTACAAAGATTGTTATAGCACTGAACTTAATATAGTTTTTACAAGGTATTCATAGGGCTGAGTTTTAGGGAAGGAAATAGTGATAATAATCCAGAAAGGAGGAGTATCACGGAGAAAGACAAAGGGAAAGAATATTCATTATCAAAAATATTACATGTAAAATTTTCAATCTAACTGTATTTGTCTTTGTACTTAATTTTAAAAAGGAGAAGGAGATACTAAACCAGTAGCATAGGACCTAGATTTTTGCTTTGAGTTCCCATTTGGTTCAGCTACTAAGAAGAACATAGTTACCAACACTACATATAAAGTACTATATTCATCAGCTCTTAATTGCTTGTGTTTATTTTGTTGGTGCTTTTAATCCTTAAAATAACACTAGGACGTAGTTACTTGCCTTCATTTTGAAGGTAAGAAAATTGAAGCATAAGAAAGCTACAGAAATTGATCTGAGGTGACAGTAACAGGGCAGGGATTTGACTCCAGATTTAAGTGACTTAGGATACTTGACCACCGATCTAGACATCATCATCAACTCATTTTCTAAGACTTATTACATGCTTCTTTCTACTCTAAAAAGACTGTGGAATGAAGCTTACCTAGATGGAAATAAGCCTTGGTAAAGCTGCCTGACCTATCGACCCATGGTGCCACCATCCTGATGGTACCAGTTGGCTGAGCTTGCCTAGTATAGTCTAGCCAACCACCTGGTACCATATGTTCAGGGACTTCTTAACTTTAGATTCTTTGGGAAAACAAATACATTGATGGAGAATAGCCAGATGTATGCAGTTGAGAATGATATTATATAACAACTTAAGAAGATTATGATAAATACAGATACGACATGCTACTGTGAAGACCTTTTGCCCGCAGTTTGTTTGCTCTGGTCTGTATCTAATCCTAATTATATTATGTCATATGATCTGTAAGATCTGCAGATCCATCTTGCACAGGGGTATGTCCTGTTCTGGAATGGAGTATGCACTCTTATCTTGGTTTCCTTTTCTTCATTACAAGGACCAGAGTTTTTTTTTTTTTTTTTTTTTCCTGTTGTACTATAGCTCATGCTGTACTATAGCTCTAAAACTGACTGCTTCGCTTTCCTGGGTCAGAAGACTCTGAGTTCTTCCTGTGCTGTGGGGACAGAAGTTTATTCTCTACTTCTTTACATAGTAAAGTAACTTCTAGTTTGTATCACAAAGTTAGCAAAAACAATGTATATTTCTGTACAGCAAATGAACTTAGGATAAATTATTTCTATGTAATACTATGAACTGTTGAAGAGTGAAAATAAAGAGAAAAAAATAAAATACATACTGATAGAAAATAGGACTTTCTTAGGATTAAAGGAATTCATTACAGGTATTTGATTCTAATACTTAACCTATTGGACATTCTTAAGATACTGTTTATTTAGGTGTACAATTAGATAATTTGTAACAAATTTAGATGACTTAGATCATTTGTCTTAATGATCTGCCTATTTATTGTATGTTTTTGTAAAATTCTATTGTAATAGACTGGTGGTTTGGTTAGAAATTAAGATGCCTGTGGTTCACTGTAATATACTTTATTGTTACCATGTATATGTAGCATGCTGGGAGCATTATTTATACCAAGAATGGGTTTCAGTTACATTGTTTTATGTTATATTGTTTCTTTCTACATCACAAGTCCATCTGCTAGTAGATACTCTTCTTACATTAATGACTAACAGCAATCAGAGTTGGTATATTGTGTCCTTTTTTCTCTCACAGGAATTTCAAAAAAAAGTTCTCTCCTTTTCCCACTTCCTATGTGTCAGTACTATTCTTTCCCTCTAGAAACAGCTACCAAAGGGGAATCTGGCAGGGGAACTCTTCCTTGCAAGATTGTCAATCTAGACTGAGAGGAGGAGGATGGAAATGAAGAAAGACACTTCTTACCTTGATGTAGCATCATAGAAATATAAAAGAGGTTTAAGAATCCTCATGTTAAAGCCTCTGGAATTTCCAAGGACTTTGTTGTGGAATCAAGGATGCCAAGAGCTGGAGTGAGAACAAAGGGGAATGTGCAGGGAAGAAGAAGCAGCTACTTAGGCCGCTCTAGATGGCACAAACAGGGTGTTTTATAAATGTTATCATTGTTGACAGAAGCTTAGGTAGATGCATATGGGGGGAAGAAACCCCAAGGGAATGAAAAATGATTGTTCTGAGGTAGCAGGTGGTCAGCTCTTGTCCAGTAGAATCCCTTGCAGGAGTAGGGAACCTTTGTGCCAAGGGAGATTTGGATATTATGACATCAATTGTGAGCTATTAAGAATTATCAGTACAGGCAGATTGGCCTCAGGAAGCTGATGAGAGGCATGTGTGTCTATCCTGTCATGTACCAATTGATTTTGCTGGCCTTACATAGTTCATGGCTATTTATTTCCCATCCCTGCTGTTCAAGAGGGTAGAGGAAGCAAGTACTAAGAAAAGGATACAGGGTCCTCTTAAGCACAGCAGCATGACTTTTACCCTGGTACATATTAGCCTTTCCATGATCATTTCTCTAGAATAAAGTGTTCTGAGATGAAAACTATGCACATGGAAATCACTGACTTCACTAAGCTGTTAAATAGTCACTCCTTTTGGGTAGTAAAGAGTAACATGTTAATAACTATTTCTTATGTTGGGGGGGTCAGGACACTGAATAATTTATGGTAAGTGAATAATTGTGAGGTTGTTATAAACTTGCCTGATAATTGCCTTACCTTATTTTTATGATTTGTTTAAAAAATCTGAGAGCTGGGCACCAATGGCTTACTCCTGTAATCCTAACTACTCAGGAGGCTGAGATCTGAGGATCCAGCCCAGGCAGAAAAGTCCCTATGAGACTCTTATCTCCAGTTAACCACCCCCAAACCACAAGTGACACCGTGTCTCAAATGGTAGAGCACTATCCCTGAGTTCACGCCCTACAATTGACCAAAAAAAAATGTACGAAATTGAAGTAAGCATAGATCCCTCTGTAGTATGATACAGATGCTTTTTGATACTCACTAAACTGAGTTAATAACTAGTCTTCAGTTTACTTTTCAAACTCCAACCTAGTGACCAGGAATAAATAAAGCAACCAGAAATAGTGATGGTAGCTTTCAGAAATGTGGCTAACTCACTCAAATCTATTGAGTTGCTTTCTGTTACAAGTATTACCTTTCAAATAGAAAGCCAAATTGCTGGTTTGGGTCCATGATCAGCTAGCCCTTGATGTAGTGCTTCTCCACCCTTTCATTCTGAAGACATTCCTAAAGTTCACTTTTTTTGTTGTTGCTGTATCAAACTTTCAGAGTATGAGAAGTATTTATAAAGTAAGAGTCAAATCTTGAAGTTTTATTTAAGACTGAAAGCCTCAGTCTTTCTTTGCGGATGAGCAAGGTTGAATGGTTGAAAGGGAGGATGCCAAAAAGGGCACTTCAGTGAAATATAAGCTTGGAATGGACAGGAAATCCTCTTAGGGAGAATGCTTCACAATGCTGCTTAGAGCAAAAAAAAGTGACCCCTGCAATGAGATTACATAATAGGCCAATCCAACACAGGTGTTTTTCCCTAAACATGCTGACTAAGTAGAACATGAGATATTTGTTTTGTTTTGAAATCATTAAAACGCCTCTTGTATTTAATACTGACAGTCTTGTCAGTTGCTATCTTTATTGAGACATTAAAACTAATTTCTTCACTACCTTCCCCCTTATATTCTTGGTGTTACTAGGTTTTGAACTCAGGGCCTTTAACTCAATATGCAAGTGCTCTACCATTTGAGCCACACTTCCAGCCCTTTTTGCTTTGTTATTTTGGAACAGAATGTCACTTTTTGATCAAAGGCTTGATTTTTCTACCTATGTTAGGATCAAGGTAGCCACATAGTTCAGCATAGCCTCTGAATCTCTGCCTCTTAAGTAGCTGAGTTGTTTTATTTTTGTTTGTTTGTTTGTTTTTGCATTGGCCACCCTGTCTGAACTCCTTATTACATTTTTTTACCCAGTGTTATCCACTTGAACATCTCACTCCCCTTTGACTAATGAGATAGAACACTGAAAGAAAAAATATTTTTCCTTATAAAGATAACAAACAAAATAAAATAAACCGAAAGCATATCTGGCATAGTTGGTTCTCATTAAATGTTTGTGAATGTGAATGAATGAATGATGCTGTATACCTCTTTGGAAGCATAAAGAGGCATGAGGCACTAGCAACATTTTCCCTGAGCTTGCCTTTCCACTGCTTTCCCATAAATGGGGGTAGAGTCCTAGTAAACCTCCATTTTTTCCTACTTACTCATCTTGGTAAATTTCTAATTAGTCTTTATTTTTCTGTTGAGGAAAAAGAGAGGCAGCACAGATATTTTTGATAACAGCTAGAAGACATTAATCTTCACTGTCCTCTATTTTCTTTTCCACTCTGTGCTTTATCCAGCCTTTTCTCTCCATGTGGGAGCCCATATGTGCACATGCACACACTTATATACTGAAATAAAAACAGTTTAAAGTACAGAAGGGCACTGATTTTCCTCTTGCCATCAGTGCTGCAGGTAATCTATCGCATTAATCAGCCAGCTAGTGAGAAATGCATGGGGAGTGATTATACTATCATACACAATACAATCAGCATGAAACACTTGTCAAGACCAATACATCAAAGTTTAATTCAGTAATAGAAAGAATTAGAGCAAAATGAAACATTCTGTTGTCTAAGAAACCCAACTCCCATCTTAAATTCTTTCTAAATTCCTTAGAAAAGTCAATGCATTAAGAAATTGGTTTTATGGTCAAAATTATACTTCTAATTACTATACTGCAAGAATCAACTTTTCTTGGGATTCTCAGACAAGTATAGGTCCAAAAGGTTTACTGGACTGTCAATACTTCAGAATGATAATCATGAATGGAAAATTTGATTGTATTTTAGTAGGGCCTTTGATTATCTTTTGTCCTAAATTGATTCTTCATGGCAAATGAAACGAAAGTCTTTGTGCAGTAGCTCAAGGGAGCATTTATATGTAAACAAGGATGGTGGACTGTTAAATGATTTGCCAGAATAGTAGGCAAATTAAAAAGAGCCTTATATTTATAGTGTTCAGTGGTAAATACTTCCATTGGTACCTTTGTCTTACTGTCTGGTCAAGTAAGGGGAAGACATAAGTGAGAAGTAAAAAACAGCATATGCTGAGTGTTGGTGGCTCACGCTATAATACTAGATATTCAGGGGGCTGAGATCTGAGGATAGCAGTTCAAAGCCATCCTGGGCCGGAGAGTGCATGAGACTTTTCATTTAACAATCAAAAAATCCAGAAGCAGAGCTGTGGCTCAAACGGTAGAGCATACCAACCTTAAGCAAAAAATCTCTGTCAGAGATAATGCCCAAGCCCTGAGTTCAAGCCCTAAGACTAACACACAAAAGAACAAAAAAGTTATTTTAGTACTTTCTCAGAACTTGATTAAATGAAAGCCGATTGTATGTTATTTAGCCTTGCTTGATTTAAGCAATCTCAAAACTCTGTAGTATCCCTGAGATTTTATTTTGAAAAGTTCCCCCAAACATGAAGAAATGAAACTAACATATCAAAATTAAAAAAAGAATGTTTTTGCCAATTAGACTTACTTTCCAAGCATGAGGTGACTGACAGATTAATACTGCATTATACTGATAACAATACTGTAATAATTAGTTGGGGGGGTCACAGTTTTGGTGTGATCTGACCCAAGAAATTTTGTGACTTTAGTTTTGCCAGCATAACTAATTACACCAGTGAACTATTTGTGATTGCAATTAGGCATTTCATGACCTATAAATTGGTACAATTTGTTAATTAGATTACACATGAAATTCTAGATTATTGTAATAGCCTCTAAGAACAGAAACAAATAATGATAACCATTATAAATTGCTTAGTAAATGCAAAACACTTGCAAATACTATGATTGTTTTACTTTGTCTATTACTATTTCATAAGAATATAATCATGACATTAAAATATAAAAATCCTACTTTGCAAATAACAGCCATAATTTTTCTACAGTTGCGACAGAGGTTCATGTAACCATTGACCTTTCTTGCTCCTGTTAGAAAAGGTGGTATTGGTTGTTCTATCCTTTTGTTCTCCATTGTTCTGTCCTACTGTTACTGTCCCTGTGGTTTTTGTTTGTTTGTTTTCCCAGTACCATTAAGTAATATTTAGTGTAATGTTCCTGGAAAATGGAAGAAAACATTTATAAACATTTCCAAGGGTATTATTTATAAAATATGCGCTATTCTAGTTAATCTATTCCTCTCCACAAAAATGTATAGCTTTTCTCCTGAAATGATTTAATTTTAACAAACAAACATGGAGAACTTTCATTGAGTGTGAGGGGTATCAATAGAAAGAGTCACTAGCTGATTTACTCAGTCACATCATGACTCTCTGTCTAGCAATATACTCCTTCTAGGCAGAAATTATACTCAAATCACATATGCATGTGTTACATCAGAAATGCTGATGTGGTCTTAACTCTAACAGATATGACTGCAGTATTTTCAGAGATAATAGATATCTCCCAGTTTTAATAAGTTGAGCTTTTCTTTGTTCATCTACTGTTTTACTCTACAGTGAAATTACTTATTTTCTGAGTTTATCAGTCTTGAAAAACACAGTTTTCTTTTGTTTAATTATAAACTACTTTTATATGAGCCTTTGTTCTTTGTTGGATATATTTTCCTCCATGTGAGAAATATGTTCTAAGTACATGAGAACACATGGTAAATGAAGTAGAGTTTATTAGGTGTACATTAAAGGATACATCATAGTTTTAGCTTAAAAGTACACTATTTGTGTTACACTACTGAAATATGAGAAATGAGATAATTCTGCTCCAAACACAGATGATTAATCTTGGAATCTGTCTATCTTTGAATGAATCTTAACTTTTAAGAACTTTATTACCATAGAATGCTAAACACCATAGTGTTAAAAGAATACTGATTTGGGGGAACATGAGCCTTGGACTAAATCTTGGCTTCTTTTTTAAAAAGCAGTGCAACCTCTGCTTTAATTTGGTCTTCAGCTTTCTTATGTACAAAATAGTACTTGTTTGATTTTTGTGAGAGTAATAATGAATGTATAATATTTTAGTAAGAGCTAATGCGTGATAAGCAGTCAGTAAATGACAGCAGTTATTGTCAGATAAATGTAGGTACCACTCACTTTTAGAAATATTAGTTAAATTAGACCTACTAGTCTCCATACCATAACTATAGGCATTTAAAATTTAAAATGTAGTATAAAATTAGAAACCTAATGTGTATATCTTGATATTGTTAGAATTTCCTTGAACAGATAAAAATTAGTATACAAACCAGCACTTAATAAGATTGCAGTGTGTTTTTGGATACTGTTTATGTACTGTTAGTTTTTTGTCAATAACTGGTTGTTGTTTTTCTGTTGTTTGGTTGAACAGCTCATTTCTCTGTGTGTATGTGTGTGTTTAAGTAGTTATACAAAGAAATTTCATGTAAACACATGTTATTTAACTGTTTTCAATTGTTGAGTAATTTGCTTGAACTTGATTATTTTAACCACATACATATATAAATGTAGCATTTATATATATGTATACTTTCACATCTTTACACATACATATTTATATACATTAGACTGAATATTTGTTTTGGAGGTCTTACTGTATTACTTGTTTAACCACATCTTTGAGTCTTACACATTAAATGCTATTAACACATCCCTTCTTTCATGATAACCACAATTGTATCAGATATTGCCAAATGCTTCCTAGGAATTGCCAGTTACTTTTAGTTGACAATCACTAGTCTACAAAATGAGGCAATGTTATAGAGGGGAAAATGTAACATTGGGGAAAGTAAATGTTTATAGTAAGCGCCACAATAGGTTGTGGAATGTGTGTGTGTGTGTGTGTGTGTGTGTGTGTACTTAAAATTTCCCCATAAGACATCTTTCAAAACTTGGCATACTATATTGCCAAAGGCTATCTACAAATTCAATGCAATACGCATTAATATCCCAACACCATTTTTTAATGAAATACAGTAAGCAATCCAGAAATTCATCTGGAACAATAAAAGACCCAGAATAGCAAAAACAATCCTAAGCAGAAAGAACAGTGCTGGAGGAATCACAATACCCAACTTCAAGCTGTATTATAAAGCTATGGTAATAAAAACAGCTTGGTATTGGGACCGGAACAGGCCTGAAGACCAATGGAACAGAATTGAAGACCCAGAAATGAACCCACAGAACTATGCCTACTTAATCTTTGATAAAGGAGCTAAAAACGTCTGGAAGAAAGATAGCCTCTTTAACAAATGGTGCTGATAAAACTGGTTCAACACATGCAACAAACTAAAAGTAGATCCTTATATATCACCCTGCACCAAAATCAATTCCAAATGGATCAAAGACCTCTAAATCAAAACAGACACCCTGAAAACACTAAAGGAAGGAGGAGAAACACTTGGGCTCCTTGGCGCAGGACGGAACTTCCTTAACAAAGACCCAGAAATGTGACAAATCAAAGAAAGTATGGACAAATGGGACTGCATCAAACTGCAGAGCTTCTGCAAGGCAAAGGACATACCTCGCAAGATAAACAGAAAGCCCACAGATTGGGAAAAGATCTTTACCGGCCATACAATGGACAAAGGCCTCATATCTAAAATATATGCAGAACTAAAAATATGACGTTCCTCCAAAACAAAACCACAAAGAACCAATAGCCCTCTCAACAAGTGGGCTAAAGACTTAAAAAGAGACTTCTCTAATGAGGAAAAGAGAATGGCCAAGAGACATATGAAAAAGTGCTCTACATCACTGGCCATAAAAGAAATGCAAATCAAAACAACATTGAGATTCCATCTCACCCCAGTAAGAATGTCCTATATCAAGAAAACTAACAATAACAAATGTTGGAGGGGATGTGGCCAAAAGGGAACCCTACTTCATTGTTGGTGGGAATGTAAACTGGTTCAGCCATTCTGGAAAACGGTATGGAGATTCCTCAGAAGGCTAAACATAGAGCCTCCCCTATGACCCAGCAGCCCCACTTTTGGGCATCTACCCAAAAGACCACAAACAAGAACACACTAAAGCCTCCAGCACAACAATGTTCATCACAGCACAATTTGTCATAGCGAGAATCTAGAACCAACCCAGATGCCCTTCAGTAGACAAATGGATCAGGAAAAGGTGGTATATATACACAATGGAATTTTATGCTTCTATCAGAAAGAATGACATTGCCCCATTCGTAAGGAAATAAGAGGACTTGGAAAAAATTATACTAAGTGAAGTGAGCCAGACTCAAAGAAACATGGACTCTGTGGTCTCCCTTATAGGGAATAATTAGCACAGGTTTAGGCTAGTCACAGCAGAGGCTCACAAGAGCCCTATAGCTATACCCTTATGAACACATAAGATGATGCTAAGTGAAATGAACTCCATGTTATGGAAACGAGTGATATATCACTGTTGTAACTACTTTCAACGTGCTATGTGTAACTGTAGCTTCTATTATTGATGATCTTCTTGTGTCCCCTTCCTGTGGTTGTACATACACTATCTCTGTATCTTATCTGAGTATTTTGGAAACCATGTATATCGGTATTGGAACTAGGAAATTAAAAGGGAATACCAAAATCGAGAGACACAGGGTAAAAAAAGACAAACAACTACAAAAGCAGTACTTGCAAAACTAGTGTAAATGAACTGAACAACTCATGGGAGGGGGAGGGACATGGGGAGGAGGGAGGGGGAATGAGGGACGAGGTAACAACAGTACAAGAAATGTATCCAATGCTTAATGTATGAAACGTAACCTCTCTGTACATCAGTTTGATAATAAAATTTTTTAAAAAGTTGCCATACATTTCTTAAATTTCAGATCTTTAAGATGGTATATTATCCTTAAGTATTATATGATAATGGATGATACAGAAAAATAATTTATTCCTTTAAAATGTTTTATAAATTGACTTGAATAATTCATTTCTTAATCCTGAAGAGTTAATTTGTAATTTCAGACAAGACTATAGTTAATGTTTATTTTATCAAGAAATAAAGCCAATAAATCTTATCACACTAAAAAAGAATGTATATGCTAGAGATTTGACTTAAGTGGTAGAGTGACTGCCTAGCAAACATGAAGCTATTGGTTGTCCTGGTACCACCCAAAAAACAAGTTATAAGCTGGGCTTGGTGGCTCACACCTGCAATCCTAGCTACTCAGGAGGCTGGATTCTCAGGATTGCATTGAAAGCCAGCTCAGGTAGGAAAGTCCGTGAAACTCATATCTCCAACCAGCCACCAGAAAAACCAGAAGTGGCACTGTGCTCATAGTGGTAACAGCTCAAGCCTTGACTGAAAAAAGTCAAAGACAGCACCCAGGCCCTGAATTCAAGCCCCATGACCAACAAAAACAAAACAAAACCAGTTACGTAGAAAATGAGTGACAAGTAACTTAGGTTGTCATTTCATCATCTTAACAGATTTTTAATCTTTCTTGATATTGTGATCAATTGGAGCATGTCCAGATTCTTTGCTGGATGAGATGAGATCTATGTTTTGCCCCCAAATCTGAGCAAACTTTTTAAGTACTTGACCAACAGAGTAAGGCCAAGCAAGGTACATTTGGGCTAGTTTCTGAGTCTGAGACTTAAAGTGACTTGGCAGCATGTACTTCTGTCTCTTAAAAGGATCAGTCCTGAAAGACAGCATAGAATTGAAGCATTGCATCATTTGCTCATCATTTGGCAATGGAATTATATAGAAAAGGGACCTTTTTGGGTCTTATGGCTGATAATCTGCTTGTTAATCAACAGTTTATGTTGGAAATGTCAAATAATAATAGGTGAGATGGGAGGAAATGCTGGTGATCATTGTACATGTAAATATTTGATGGAAAAGACTGTTGGAGAATGCCGTTAATTCTTGTTGCCTTCACTTACTAAAAGTTGTAGTTTGGCACTCTGCTATCAGTAGAATGCAGTAGTAACTAAAAAGTTTTCTGGATGATTTTGTTATGATTCTGCTCATGTTGTCTAACTTTTATGGTCAGATACAGAATGTGAATATTCTTAAAACCACTAGTTGGGCAGGAAGTATTTACTCTAGTGAAAATATTTGTGTTTTTTTTTTTTCTTGAAAATAGGTTTGGTTTACTTTGTCTCATGTTATAGTGCCTTTTTTGGCTAACATTGAGTAGAGATTAGGTGGAGTAGTGGGAAAAAAAGAGTAAAAGCATGCTGGATGGTAGAGAAAAATCTCTGAAATATGCCATGGATAATTAAAAAACTAGATAATGCATATAGCAATGATTTGATAATTCCCATTACGGACACTGAGGTGTTGAATCTAGAAAAACCAATTTATAAGCACTGAATTTGTTTACATTTTTATTTCATAGCCAATAATAAGCAGCTGTTTAAAAGAACAGTAGTTACTGTATTAGGTGCCACGTGCTATGCTAAGTGCTGAAAATGCTAACTTCTCATGAAGTTCTCTGGCCTGTTATTTGTGTGTTTGTTTTCACTGAATCCTTAAAAGTGTTATTATATCAAGAGAAGTAGCAGAATGAAGTACTTAATCATAAAAATTGCTTCATTTTTTCACCATGTTAATATTTTATTAGAATGAGATGCAAGAACACATCATTGCAAATCATCAGCCTAGACATCACAGTCAATCACGTACTACCCCATCCCCCAGTTTAAAAACATCCATGTCCACCAAGTTATATGTAATTTAAGTTACAAATACTTCAGGCATGTTAGCGAGAAGGAGATAAATGCTCAAAGTGGGACTCTGAATTAATAAAATTTGGAGAATGACTTACTCAATTGGCTAACTTGGTTATTAAGGCTAATTACAGCTTTTGTAGTAGTGACTTGAGATAAAAGATGGTATCTATTATGGCACTAACCTTGGAATCCAACATTAAGATAAACATTCTTTCAGGATAGAACTCTTTAGGGAGGTGAACAATAAAGGAATGTTACAGGCAAATTAATAAACACTTTTAAAAACATTTCTCATTCTTCAAAATGAAAATTTTCTAATTAGAGAAATGTAAGCATGAAAATCTAAGATAAGTTTCATGAATTTGTTTTTTTTTTTCATAGAAAAATTTGCAAAGAATATTCAGGATTTTGCATTTATTTATTTATTTTTCCATCAGCATCCATTCATTTAAGACATACCAATAAATACAACAAGCTAAGAAATTCCTTGCCCATTTGAAGACAATTAGTATAAATTTTAGTACTTTAATAACTGTTCCAATAATAGCAAATTATTTCACAATTTAAAAAATCTTGGATTTCAATTATCTTGCTTATCATTATGTTCATAGTGCCAATAAAAGCTAGTTTTAGAGGCATGCCTTTACGTTTAGGGTCCCTGCTCATTTGTTCTTGTTTTTGCTTTTAAAAATTTAAACTTCACCTCGATTTTATCTTTCTCATTGCTATGATCTGAATTCTGTGAAACCACCAAATTCACATGGTGACATCCTAACTCTCAAGGTGATAGTATTAAGAAATGTGGAACCTTTGGGAGGTGATTATATTCTAATGACTTGTGAATGGAAGTAGTGCCTAAATGACAGGCCTCAAGGGAGACTGCCTCTTCTGCCATGTGAAGACACAGCAAGAAAGCACCATCTGTTAGGAATAAGCCTTCACTTGATGCTGAATTTGCTGGCACCTTGATCTTGGATACAAGCCTCCAGAACTAGGAGGCTTATAAAACTATTGTATATAAGCTACACGGTTTATGGTATTTTGTTACAGCAACTTAAGTGGACTCAGATACTCAACTTCTAAATGGAAATAGTAATTCTATGGGAAATTATCATAATGAATTGAGGAATGACTGCAAAACTCTAAATAAAGTGCCAATTGTATACATGAGCACTCAATAACAGGTGACTTAATTATAACAATTATTTAATTTTCAAGGTCGTACAGTTCTTACTTTACTACAAGATATGCCATAAATGCATTAAAGTAATTCTTTGTGCATTAAAATACTCTTCTGAATGTAATGTATTTGAGATATGTTTTAGATTTTTGTTATGGCAAACTGATGTTCTTTTATGTGAATAAACCACAGTTTATCCATTCATCAGTTGAAGAACACTTTCATTCTTTTTCATTGACAAATGAAACTTCTTCAAGCATATTTATACAGGTTTTGTATGAATGTAAATTTTAAGTTCTCCTGGGTAAATCGCTACAAGTGGACTCAACAATGATGGTGTTGTGAATGTACTACTTTCCTGAGTGGATATACTGTTTTACATGCCAGACACAACTTATAAGCACTACAGTTCTTACCATTGTGTAGAATTCTTGTCAGGTTAAAGTCTGATTGTAGACATTATAATAGGCCAATAGTAGTATTCATTTACATCTTCCTAATGAGAAATATTTAGCATATTTTTATCTGAAACTTGCTAGCATTTTTTCTTCTTTAGTGCAATGTCTCTTTGTTCCTTATTCTAGACAAAGTATTTTAAAGAATGGTTTCTGGTTCACAGAAAAAAATATTTCCCATGTAATACTTTTCTCCCTCTATCTATCTATCTATATATCAGTCTCTCTTACCAAAATAGTTGGTACATTTGCTGCACTTATTGAATCTACCTTGATACAATATTATTATTCAAAGCCCATAGTTTATATTAGAGTTCGTTATGGATATTGTATAGTCCATGGTTTTGGGTGAATGTAAAATGGTGTATGTCCTCCATTTATAAAATTATATATACTGAGTAGTTTCAATGTCTGAAAAAAATGTTTTCTGCCTATTAATCTTTTCTGTCTCCTAACCTCTGGTAATCACTGATTTTTAAAAAAATTTTCTCCATAATTTTGCCTTTTCCAGAGTGTTACACAATTGGAGTCATACATATGTATAAATCACAGTATGGAGCCTTTTCAGATCAGCTTTTCCATATAGTACTATAAATTTCCTCCACATACTTTCATGACTTCATAGCCTTTCTTTTTTGATGTATTTAATCAGTTTCTTCTTTTTTCTCATTAACTTTTGAAATAGCTTTACATATAAATGTATGTATATATTATATATATAATTTGTCACATACATGACTTTACAAATATTTTCTCTACAATTTTTTCTTAGTTTTCTTCCCTCCCTCCCTCCCTCCCTCCCTTTCTCTCTTTCTCTCTCCCTTTCTCTTTCTGTGACCCCACTTTGCTTCTTTTTTTGTGCGAGTTCTAAGACTTGAAGTCAGGTCCTATGAGTGCTGTTCCTGAGAACCACAGCTCTACTTATGGATTTTGTTCGTAGTTAATTGGAAATAAGTCTCATGGGCATTCCTGCCTGGGCTGGCTTTGATCACAGCCTCTGGAGTGGCTTGGTTTACAGGCATGAGCCACCAGTCCCCAACTCTTTTCTTACCTTTTAAACATTAAAAGTTCTTTATTTTAACGAAACTAATTTATCAATTTTTCCATATATCTTTACTATCTTTACCCTCACAATTTTATTGTTTTAAATTTTATATTTATGTCTGTGATCCATTTTGAGTGGATTATAATAAAGTGAGTAATGTAGATTAAATTTTTTTTCCTCCATGAGTTTCTAACTATCTCAAGATAGATGTTGAAAATAATAATACATTGCTTTTCATTAAATTGACTTTGAACCATGAATTGAGTAGCCTAGCCACATTGATACAGCTGATAGTGTGAGAAATATACAATGGGTAGCAAGAAAGGGAAATGGCTGGTCCTAGTTAGTGATCTGAGACTAGCTACAAGAGTTAGAGACACTAGTTTATTTTTTTAATTTGTTGTTAAAGTGATGTGTACAGAAAAGGGTTACAGTTTCATACATAAGGCAGTGAGTACATTTCTTATCAAACTTGTTATCTCCTGCCTCATTTCCCTCCCATGTTCCTCCCCTCTCTCCAGTTTCCTCCCCTCCCCCTGAGTTGTACAGTTGGTTTACAGCATATTTTCCTGTAATATTGCTGTTACATTGATTCTCCTTTTACCCTTTGTCTCTTCATTTTGATGTTCCCCTTCCCTTCCTTAGTTCCGATAAACATATATTTATAGATATAGATATTTACACACACACACACACACACACACACACACATATATATGTATTACTCAGGGTACCAAAATCAGTTACAGTGATATCAGGGTTAAAACCATAGGGAAGAAAGGCAAAAGAAAAAAGCGTAATTTCACATCATACATTGAAAATAACAAAAATTAAAAACCACTTATTTCCATAACTTGGAGTTCATTTTGCTTATCATCATCTTATGTGTTCATATGTACTAGCTACTGAGCTATGACATTGCACCATTTGTAAGGAAATGGGAAGACTTGGAAAAAAATCATATTAAGTGAAGTGAGCCAGACTCAAAGAAACATAGACTCTGTGGTTTTCCTCGTTGTTAATAATGAGTACATGTCTAAGATAGTCCTAGCAGAAAAACACTAGTTTATTATACTACCTTAACACTGTAAGTTTCCCCTATGAATAAAACTCTACCAAAATGCTGAGTGGCTAATTCCAGATAGGCTTCTCTATGTGGAAGAGTAATCAAGTGGAATGGTGGTAAATTGTATGAGATACTTTGATATGCCTCTGGTCCTTTTTGAGGATCAAGGTATTTAATTTTCCAGCTTTAGAGTATTGACTATTGACAACTCAGACTTCCCCAGCAATTTGTGTAGGCCTTTTTTTGAGTTCATTGTTCTGATGCCTTTATTTGCCTAATCCTGCCAATAGAGCACTTTTAAAACTTCATAGGAAGTTTTGAATTTATGTACTCTGAATACAGCTTTGTCTTTCCTCTAAAATTATTTTGGCTATTATATTTTTATTCTTGTCAGTCGGTATACAAGCACCAGCTGGGGTTTGAATGAGGTTACATAGACTCAGTAGATAATTTGGAAATGATTGACATTTTAGCAGTAATGAATTTTCCAGTCCATACATGTAGTAACTTTTCACTTAAAAGATGTAAATTTTTTTGATCATTATTTCATAGCCTTTAAAATAACCTATACACCTTTTGCTAGAATCATAAATCAAATATTTTTAGAGTACTTTCCTAATTTTTGGTGGTTCTTATATAAAAAAAACCTGCAGTTTTTGTTTGTATTTGGTTTCTGCTCTGAACTTAAATATTACTAGACCTTTTACTATTGGAGCTTTATTTGGGTTAGTTGTCTGTAAACAGAAGCCTTTTCATCTTCTTTCCCAATCTGTCTAGCTTTAGAACAGATTTCTCACTTTATCTTAAAGGAGTTGCATTCATAGTAAGTTTTCTTCTATTCCTAGTCTTTTGAGAGATTTATTATAAGAAGATATTGACTTATGTCAAATGCTTTTTTCTGTACTTGTTGATATGCATGCATGGATTTTTCTTCCTTAGTCTGTTAATGTTAGTAATTGCAGTGATTCATTTTGAATGTTGAGCCGGCCTTGCATTCCTGGTATAATCCCTATGTGGTTATAATTTATTTACCTTTGAAAAATAATTTTGCTTAATTATACATGCTGTTATTTTGTTAAGGACTTTTAAAATTTTCATGCTCACCATGGATATTATAGTTACTTATGATGTTTCTGTCTGGTTTTTGAATTAGTGCAATGCTGGCTTTACAAAACAGGTCGCAACCATTGCTGCTCCTGTTTTCTGGAAGATACAATGTAGAATTATTACTATTTCTTTTCTTAAAGACTTAACAGACTTTTCCTTGAAAATGTGTGTTTTTGTTATTAGAGATTTTCAAATGCAAATTTAATTTCTTTGATACATATATATACAAATATATAGGCATATATACACACATGTATACACATATGTACATGCATATATATATAAGACAGGTTATTTTTCTTGAGTTATCTTCGTTACTTTATTTTTATTTTTATTTTTATTTTTGGCCAGTCCTGGGCCTTGGACTCAGGGCCTGAGCACTGTCCCTGGCTTCCTTTTGCTCAAGGCTAGCACTCTGCCACTTGAGCCACAGCGCCACTTCTGGCCGTTTTCTGTATATGTGGTGCTGGGGAATAGAACCCAGGGCCTCATGTATACGAGGCAGGCTCTCTTGCCACTAGGCCATATCCCCAGCCCCTATCTTCGTTACTTTAAAGAATTTTTTTCAATTTTATTTAAATTGTGTAATTTATGGGCATAAAGTTGTTCATAGTGCTCCCTCATAAATGTTACAATATCTGTAAATATTACAATTATACCATAAACCTTACAATACAGTAGGATCTGTAATGATGTTCCCTCTTTTGTTTTTGATACTGGTAGCTGTGCTTTCTTTTTTCTTTTTCTTTTCAGTGTTTTTAGTATCTTTAAGTAGTTGTACAAAGGAGATATTGTTTACCAAAGCAGTTTATGAATTCAGCACATCTTGATCAATGTGGCCCCTTTGTACTTTTCTCGCCCTCTCCTTCCCTTAATTTGTTATGTACTTTTTTTTGCCTTTTAACAAAACAGCTTATATTTACAATACACCTTGATCTGTGTCATCACTTCAACATCTTCACCCCCCTTCCACCCACCTCTTCCCTTATATTTCTCAATTCTGTCCTATGTACAATGAATTCTTGCCTGCATTCTCTGCTCTTCCCCCTTCATTCTACAATCTCTCTCCCTTTGGCCCCAACCTCCCTACCTCAAATTCCCATTTCGTGCTACTTACTTTGTTGGGCTTTGACTTAGTTTTTTTTAAAGATGTACATTATTTACGCTCACCATAGAGTCTATTCTACTTCAGTGAATTCATTTGTAACCCCTTGTTTAACACCCAGTGTGTTTACTTTATATTTATAGGTACATTTTAGCTACTACAAATAAGGAATAACATGCAAACCATATTTTTCTGAGTCTGACTTACTTCCAAGTCTTTCCATTTCCTTTACCAATAGTACAGTATCATTCTTTCTGATGAATGACTGACTAGAATTCCATTGTGTATATATACAGCCTAGATTATTTTCCCATATAAACGTAAAACTTTTATTGAATATTAATATATTTATGAGTACAAAACTTTATTATCTTTGAAGAACTAGATTTTTAAATTACATTCTAGAACATACTGTTGGGTAATAAATACTATATACTTTTGCTGATAGGTCACCATCATAGAATCCAATGATATTTTCATTGGCTGTAGAATTCTCACTTGACTTCAGTTTTGCTTTTGTTTTCTGTTGTGCCAGTCTTGAGGCTTGAACACACGGCCTAGTTGCTGTCCCTGAGCTTTTTTGCTCAAGGCTAGCATTCTGTCGCTTGAGTCACAGTTTCAATTCTCCCTTTTGATGGTTAATTAGAGATAATTTCATGACTTCCCTGCCTGGGCTAGCTTCAAACTGTGATCCTTACATCTAAGCCTCCTGAGTAGCCAGGATTACAAGCATGAGTTACCAGGGCCCAGCCCAGACATTTCCTTAAAAAAAAAACACAACCAAAAACACCTTTAAGATATTGCTCCATTGTATTTTGTTGTGCTCTTGGTTTTCTAATGAGAAATATAATTATTTAAGTTACTGTTCTGTATCTGGTAATTTGTTTTTTCTGTTTACAAAGTTTTCTGTGTCAACTTTCAAGTGGCTTGTCTAATGGCATATTTGAACATGACTTTCTTTGTTTATATATCTTTTTGAGATTGGCTGGTTAGATCTGTGAGTTCCTATCATTTCCAGTTTGAGACATTTTCAACCATTATTTCTTCCAAACTTTCTAATTTTTCATCATTTTCTGGCAATCCAGTGACATAAATGCCAATGAACCTTCTAATGTATTCTCACCTGCCTTTAAGGCTCTACTTAACTGTTAACTAGGTACTTTTGTTCTTTGGATGAGATCATTTCTATCTTCAAGTTCAATAAATTGCCTCTTTATTCTGGTATTGATCCCATTCAGTACATATTTAATCTTACATTATTTTTTCACTTCTAAGATTTTTGTTTAGTTCTCTTTCTAGTTTAGATTTCACTTCTGAGACAGTTATTTTATTTGTTTAGATAGTATTCAGCTGTTGATTTTTCCTTTGAGAATTAGTCACATTTTCCTGTTTATTTGTAAGTCAAGTAATTTACATCCTGGTCATTTTAAATACTGGTTATGAAATTCAAAATTCTATTAAAATCATCTAGATATTTGAGAAAACGTTTGTTATAAGCAAGCAATGAAGCAAGGTTGAAATCAGACTATAACTTGTTTTAGTGTCTTAGGCAGTGGTGCCAATTTCTGTTTTCAAAGTTCTGGCTCTACTGCTTTGGTTCTCTGCCTTATGCACAAACAATATGACAGAACTTGAGGAATTCCTCTTCTTCATTTCTGGTTTGGGGACTCCCTTTTCCCCCTTCCTAGTACTTAGAGTAAGTAAACAGTTATTCTCAAGAGTTTGCTGCATAAGGCATTTATATATTCCTTTTAATGGGGCTAATCTTCAAAAAGAAGATAAAAGTAACAAAAAAATCACACCCATATGAGTTATTTTAATTTTCTTTCCCCAGTCTGCTTGCTTTTATTTATTTTTGAATCCTTAGATTATTACTTTTAAAATTTCATCTATACTTTTTAGTTGCAATTATCTCAAATGAGAGGTTGTGCTGGGCTTACTCTATCTTTGTTTCTAAATGGCATTTTAAAATACACAAATGTAGATTATAAATATTGAAGCCTTAGATAAGTTGCTACTTTATGGTGGTAAAAGTTACTTGGTATTTAAAATATCAGATACTCTAAATATAAAAGATGGGAAAGCATCTCTTTGGACAAATAAAACAAATAAGCAGTTTCATTATTCACTTGGATACAATTAAATGATTAAAACAGTTATGCTCAGAGACCTTTCTAAAACAAAAGTCTTGTAAATTGTTTTGAAATACTAAAATCATATTATATTGAGTTAGCAAAATAAAAAATTGTCTTTTAAAAATTGTTTAATCTCTAGGATAGCCATAGCAGAAGATCACAATAGCTCAATAGCTATGCCCGTATGAACACAAACTCCAAGCTATGGAAATAAGTGGTATATCATTGTAGTTATCTTCAACATGTCATGTGAAACTATACCTTTTTTTTTCCTCTTGTATTCCCTTCTTGTGGTTTTACACCTGCTATTACTGTAACTGATCTTAATACCCCCGATACTGTATATACGTGTATTTGGAACTAGGGAAGGGAAAGGGGATACCAAAATCGAGAGACAAAGGATAAAAATACAAACCATTGCAATAGCAATACTTACAGAACCAATTGGTGTAAACCAACTGTACAACTCATGGGAGGAAGGGCAGTGGGGAGGGGGGAGATAGGGGAAAAACGAGGGGAGGAGGTAACAAGTTGGATAAGAAATGTACTCGCCTTACAGATGAAACTGTAACCCCTCTGTACTTCACTGACAATAAACAAGAAAAACAATTGTGCAATATTCTCTTGAGTCAACTACTACTTTGAAGAAAGTAAAAAGAAGGAATTGATCACTTATTCAGATTATTAAATTTGTGGTTTTCCTTTGAAAAACTTGTGAATTTTTTGTTAATATTTACATTATTCATATAAAAACTTGCATTTAGTATTTTCATATGAAATGGTTAATTTCTTGTTAAATTATTTATGGAAGTGTGTTCAAGTGTGTGTATGTGTGTGTGTATTTGTTTGTTTGTTTGAGACAAGGTCTTTATTGTATAGCTCAGGCAAGCTTGGAACTCATTGTGGAGCCTAGTCTTAAACTTAAGTCTTAAACTTTACATATTTAAGCTCTGCCTCCAAGTTCTAGGACTAAGTATACCTTATAATGCCCATCTTGAGGGTTTTGTTTTGTTTTTAGCAAGTATTTATTTTAGTACAATAGGGCTAAAGTAAGGAGAAAAAGAAAAGCGAAACAGTCCTTGTTCTACTACAAGGAAAGGGGAGTTAAAAACTCTTGAATTTTTTTGAAAAGAATATTTACTGAAAAGAATAATTGCTGGATGCTGGTGGCTCAAACCTGTAATCTCAGAAAGCTGAGATCTCAAAAACACAGTTTGAAGCCAGCCTGGGCAGGAAAGTCCGACATATTTATCCAATTGACCATCAAGCCAGAAGAAGGGCTGTGTCTAAAGTGGAACTGTGCTCAAGCACTGGTCTTGAAAAAAATATACTGAGTTTTTACCGAAAATTATTTTTACTCCATTGTTCTATATGTATGTGTGTATGTATGTTCTATATGTAGTATATGTCAGAATTGTGTACATTTATGTGTCGCTCCACTTACATGTTGTAACTAATGAGTAAACATAATATAATTTGAGATTCTTATGAGATTATGTAATGATGTTTATTGTATGCCCTTAATACATTATTATAAAAAGATGATCTTAGAAAGTAAATTATTTTTTCCAGAATCATTTCAAATGATATATTGCAACATTCATAGTACATTTTATTTTTATATGTAGCAGTATTTTGGACCTTTGGTTCAAACTTGAGGTATCTTATATAATTTATTGTTAAATTTGCTCCTGTTACATTGTCAGATAAAAATGACATTATGAAAACAAAAAATTTACATCCATCTTGAAGTGATTTAAAATTCATCTTTAGTTGTTAGCATTACTTTTACAATTTTTTGAAATTACTTCTTTTCCTCTTTTAGGTGCTCTGTGGATGTGTATAGTTTTAAATCCCCATTGCAAGTTGGAACAAAAGACCAGTTGGCTAAAACAGCTGAAAAAATGGAACAGCGTTGATGTCTGTCCGTGGGAAGATGGAAATCATGGCAGTGAATTGCCCAACTTAACCAATGCTCTGCCTCAGGGTGCAAATGCCAACCAAGGTGAGTCCATTGTAATATTCTTCACAGTTGATATCCACATCTTTGTGTATGTATGTGTATTTAGAATGGTGATTGGCACTATATGCGGAGATATGATTTTAACTACTTCAGAACTTAACTATTATTCAGGACTTTAATACATTTTGACTGTGAGTGTAAGCATGTGTTTTAATTGTGTTAGGTATCTTTGTACTCTTTGAGCATACTTTGTATGCTCAAAATATATAGATACATTTGTATGTGCTAAAGTAATATTTTATGAAACAAAGCATTAAAATGCTTGAGAAACTAATTTTCATCTCTTGGTCAATTCATATTGGGGCTGCTGTGTAATTAAACATTCTTAAGTTTAGAATATAGCAAGGAGAGACATTTTATGAGGAAACTGAGGGGCATAGGATGCTGTTTGTGTTTGGACTGGGTAAATTCTTTATTGGTAGGATTATGTAGTATATTTGTTCCCATCTAGAGCAGGCAAATAGTATCTTTCAGTCTCTGAAAGAACTCAGAAATCTCACATCTTTCTAAAAGAGCCTCTATCATTTCTATGTTGATTTTTCTTTCCTTCTCTGATTTTTCCATTTAGTTCAAATTCCCTCCATCTTTAAAAAATACTTCCTTGGCACCATGTTCCTCTGTAGTTTAGAATATTCTCTCTCCAAATTAAAGTGTTAAACTAATTAGGTTTTACAAATACAGTTTGATCCAGTTCATTCCACTATTTTTGCATGACTTTTGTGCCTTTTCTTTGATAATCAGGGGAATTTGAGACTAATTTAAAGCCATAGTAGAGGTGAAGTAGGATTTAAATGACATTTAAAGCATCTAGGATCAAGACTATTTGTTCTCTGTGTGTTGGCTACCTAAGGCATTGATATTACTAAAAAGGGGCTGTGCAATGTGCCAAGTTTGAGTGTAATGTTAGTAGAGTGTTTCAGTATCTATGAAGAAAGAAAATGAAGAAAGACTCCATAAAGTCTTGTCCAGTAAAAAGTTTTAGGACTTTGGAAAGCTCTCTTTTTCAAAAGACGTTTTAAATACATCCTGTCTTTATTGCTCAAGATGATTTTATTCAGTATTTGAAGAGAAAATAAACGTGCTTCTTATCCCCCTCCCCAATTATATGTTTCCTAGATGTTCAGAATTTTCAGCCTAAACTGTTGAATATTTGTTATTGTCTATTTCTAGAGAAGGGTTTGCTGATATCTACACAGACAGAATCTTTAATGTACTTCGGGTTTTTATACTTGGAAGTTTTTTGTGTGTTTCATTTCCCACTACTACTTAGGGATTGCCACTCTGATACATTAGACTTTTCTATTCATTGCTTACTTATTATGTTACCTTTGGTTAAATACAAATATTTCATAAGCCTCTTTAGCAAGCTGTTAAGAAGTGATCCAGTCTGAAAGATACCATAGTTTATTTCAGTTATAGTTTGATCTAGGCAGTATAAATTTAGGTCCTCGTTTCTTGAAAGTAATAATTCATAGCTATGTGTCTAAGTGTACCAAGGTACCAGCTTTTAACACAGTACCTAATCCCTTCTGAGGGGCTATTAGGAAAGACATCCCTACAGGTAGTGCTAGCATCTCTGCCGAATCCAGAAGCCAGGCCATTACAACTGGACTTAGTGTTGAAATGGGCAGATCACAGGCAGCATTTCATGTATTAACACATTAAAGTGAATGTGAAGGTTTATAGGCCTACCTTTGTTGAGGAATATGGTTACAATTAACAATATTGGAATCTATATACTTTGAAAGATATGTGTACAAGAATTAGAATTTCCCCTTTTCTGCTTTTTATTGGGGCAGGGGAGGGGAACTGGTCCTGGGGCTTGAACTCAGGGCCCGAGTGCTTTTCCTGAGTGTTTTTGCTCAAGGCTAGCACACTACCACTTGAGCCACAGCTCTACTTCTGTGTGTGTGTGTGTGTGTGTGTGTGTGTGTGTGTGTGTGTGTGTACGCACGCGCATGCATGTATGTTGGTAATTTTTTGGAGATAGGAGTCCCATAGACTTTACTGCCTGGGCTGGCTTTGAACTGTTTTCTGCAGATCTTAGCCTTAGCTAGGATTCTAGGTGTGAGCCACCTGCACCCAGCTCCCTTTTGCTGTGAATAACTTCTCAAGGTTAATAGTACATATACTTTATTTTTAAAACTCTTAAAAATTTGGGGCTCAATGGCTTAGCTTGTAGTGCCCTGGGTTCAAACCTGGATAGTATCACAAAAAAAAATTCTCATTATTTTTTGTGTTAATCATTCAAAATTTTTAGTCATGGCAGTCTTTTTTCTATTCTTTTTCAGACCTATAGCAAAAACTAAATGAATAGACATCAAGATAAAAGTTGATGATAGTTGGTTGTTGTTGGTTCATGCCTATATAATCTTAGCTACTCAGGAGGCTGAGATCTGAGGATCATGGTTTGAAGCCAGCCTGGACAGGAAAGTCCGTGTGACTCTGAACTCCAATTAATTACAGAAAAAACTGAAAGTGGCCCTGTCATTCAAGTAGTAGAGCACTAGCTTTTAGCAAAAAGAGCTCAGGAGATAGTTCAAGCCCCAGGACCAGCTTAATAAAACAAAATGTTGACCGTATTTTTGACACCAAATCAAACTAGATTTTCAGTTGTTCATTTTTTTGTGTGTGCTGATACAGGGAACTTGGGATCTTGTGTTGTTGCTTGTAGCTGGTGCTATATTACTTGAGCCATGCAACCCTTTATGCTGGTTAATTAGCAATAGAGTCTCTTGGACATTTCTGGCTTCAAAGTGCTAGCCTCACATCTCAGCTTCCTGAGTACCTAGGAATACACATGTGAGCATCAACATCCAGCAACTGTGCATCCTTAATAATTGTATTTCTCTCTATTTTTATGTATTTTACATATTACTTTATTTACTTATTTTCATTCATGAGAATTTGTTTTTTGTTGTTACTTAAGTGCTCTTGTTCTCAGCTAACCATTGTTTAAAACCTCTGCATGCCATCTTTGTTTCTCTTTGCTTAACACAGTCATAGGTAAAAACATGTAATCATTACAGTTTAACTTTTTCACCAAATAAGACTCTACGGCTTGCTTTTATTTATTAGTATCACAGATAGTGGGGCAAGTCAACATGTAAAACTCATTCTTTTAATACATGCATAATACTAAATTGCTATTTAAATTCTCTTTAGATATAAAATACAGTATTTAAGCTAAACAAAATCAATGAAATCACAAAACCACTTAAAGTTACTTATGTGTGACCTGATTTGATTGATTGTAAGAGATCATATAACCCATTTCTTTCTGGGTATGGGCATATTTTTTCTGTTCTACACAGCAAAAAGCCCTAATAGATTTAAAAAGCAGTAATAGGTGGGGCATACCTTTCCATTCTACCGTGTGTACAGGATGCTAGTAAGGACTCTACGGAGGGGTCATAACAGATACATCATTATTTATGCCTCTTAAATTTATCTGTCACCCATAGGTTTTGATATGTCTGCCATCCAGATACAGATATTTCAGCTAAAGTAATATTGCTGTTAAAGACATATCATACTATAGAAAGCCCAATGACTGCAACAACCTCATCTTCCTTTGTACACTATAAACCTAGAATCTTGAACAGTGAAGATAAGAGTGATCAATAATTTTTTTATTGAAGTAGGAATTTCTTCGGTGTTAGGCTATATGTTAATGATATAATGGTGCCTAAGTTACTTTCTTCCCTCTATGAGCTTACAGAGTCCTAATATTATTATCTGTGAAATAAGAGAAACAGGAAAAGAAACAAGCACTTACAGAGCAATTGATATAGTATCATAGTCTTTGCTTCTACCAGCAGAATAAAGAGACTGAACCACATGAATTTTCCAGTATCTTCCTCTTAGCTCACTTTTTTGATGTTTGTAATTTCCTTTCTGTTTGTACTTAGCAAGTGGTCCAGAGACAGGAAGATGGAACCCTATTATAAGAAAGGTCTAGATCTTGCTTTTCATTTAGTTGATTCTCAGAGCAATAATCCCTTGTACTTGAGCTAAGAACACATACATGAAAATAGTTCATTACTCCAGTTTCAATGGAGAATTTATTAAAATTTATGTCATAAAGGTAAGTTTGGAGTGGGGACTCAAGGGGAGGAACTGCAGGTTACCTCTTTAGGAGTTGAATACTCCCAGGAGCAGAGGTGAGAATATCCTTTATTCCCCAAACATTTCTTTTCTTTGTCAGGTCCTGAAACTTGAACCCTCTTCGGAGTGTATGCTTCTGCTCTTTTGTGATGCCCCCAGCATATGCTATGCTGGGGGCATCACACCAGTCATGGAACCTGCCCAGGAGTCAGGAGGCAGCCTGTAGGGGCAAGGTAAGTGCGCTGGTTTGTTTTGTAGCTATGTTGTGTGGCTTTGTGAAATGTTAAATACATGCATTTATGCCCCTTGGGATATAAAGTGGCATTTAATCATTATATCCCAAGAAGCATAATCATTTTTAATTGTGCAAAACCGCACAATATAGTTAAAAAATACAACCAAAAGCACAACCCTTATGCATACTTTGAGGCTGACTGCATCTTCCTGAAAGGTTCCATGGCTGGTGTCACATCTCTTGCATAGTGTTTGTAAGAGCTGCTGATCCAATCAGGGGAAGCGCACCATAGCACCTCAGAAGTGGGGAGCAGTGAATTGACATGTGAAATTTTTTTTGGCAAGTGTCTCTTTTGAGTGTATTTGACGTGAAAACTAGACTTGACAATTCTTTTCACAGAATGCCTTAATACATAGCTTTAATGGCTACAGAATGTTTGTGTTTGATAAAACAAGAAAATGAATAGTGGCTCTTTGGGCTTGACTACCTTTTAGCACTTAGGATATGAGACTATTCTATTCATCCTTCTGCTTAGGGGGATGCAAGACAGTGTGTGGAAGTGTGTTCATGAACATCTGGCCACAAAATGATATGGCTGGTTTAGTCATGTGTGAATAATAGCTGACATGGCTTTCTGAATTGCGGAAAAAACAGATTCATCGAACAGGCCACATCGGACGGTGTTCACGCGAGCCATTGAAGCATGTGATCTCCACTGGCAGGATAGCCACTTGCAGCACATTATCAGCAGTGACCTATACACCAACTACTGTTACCATGACGACACTGAAAACTCTCTCTTTGACTCGAGAGGGTGGCCCCTCTGGCATGGTAAGTGACCAAACCGGAAAGACATTCCATGACTTACTTCTTTGTTTAGTTTCTATAGCATTATTGGAGTGGGAGGTAGAAAACTAAGGGATTCAATGGGAGATGGATGAACGCTTGGCGCAGTAGAAGCTGAAATTTTCATTGAAATCCAAGTTCAGAAATGGCATCTCCTATCTTATTTGAGAGAAACATCTATTTAATCCTGCTTTATAGTGATACTGGCAACATTATCCCCCTGGCTTTCTGTTGTAGAACATGTTCCTACAGCCTGTGCAAGAGTGGATGCTTTACGCTCTCATGGGTACCCCAGAGAAGCACTGAGACTGGCAATAGCCATTGTTAACACGCTACGAAGACAGCAACAAAAACAGTTGGAAATGTTCCGGACTCAAAAAAAAGGTGAATATGAAAGAGTTTGTTACCATTAGAATGAGTATTCTTGAGATGGCAACCCTAGATTTTGGTTTTTAAAACTGTAGAGCTTTAGAAATATCCTACTTACACGCTCTTAAAACTATTTAACAAATGCTCTGTAAAAGAATTGAAGCCCCATTTTTCTAAGTTCAATGTCACAACGTTAAAAAGAAACATTTCTATTTTTTTCTATATATGTGGTGCTGAGGAATCGAACCCAGGGCTTCAGGAATATGAGGCAAGCACTCTGCCACTAGGCCATATTCCCAACCCTTAGTTCTAATTTTTAAGAAGGATTTTTTGTTTGAGTAATAAATATGCCTGGATTATCCAAGCTTAGAGTTAGTCAAACACCTTATTATGTGCAAATGTATTTAATTCTAACAGTAAGGGCTCTGGGGATAGACTGACTGACTTGAACCTCAGCATTAAGTCTCAGCTGAGCAACTTTAGGCAATGACATCTCTGATTTAGATTCCTCTTTTGTAGAATGAGGCTGAGTAATGGACCTATTTCTTAGAGCTGCTGGTATCAATATAGTTAATTTCTGTAAAGTACTTAAAACAAGTCTTAGCATTCCTAAGACATGATAATTTTTAAAACAGGGCATATTATTTATTCAAAGAGACAGGACACAACTTCTGGATTTATCAAGTTCTGTAAGTGACATTTGATGAACTGTCAACTGACAGAGTAAATTTAACTTCTTTTTATCTTTTTTTATTGATCTTTTCAATTTTGAATAATTACAAAAGTGATATTCCATACTTAAGGCACTGATCAGATTGCAAAACGTATGTGCTTTATCTAGTTATGTACTTCTTGATCCATCTTTAGGGTATAAATTTTACTTTTATGTTTCTTTAGCTGGTTTGGTTGGTTTTTACTCTGTGATTTTACATTAATTAATCTTTTTTGATGTTCTCCTTCCCTTCCCTAATTCAGACAAACATATATACAATACCCAGGGTACCAAAATCAAATGCAGTGACAACAGAGGCTAAACCCTAGGGAAGATAAACAAAAGAAAAAGAAATAATTTCACATAATGTGTTAAAATAACAATGATAAATCACTTGTTTCCATATCTTGGAATTCATTTTGCTTAGCATCATCTTATGTGATCATATGTATACAGCTATTGAGCTATTGTGATTACTTTCTAGGAATATCCTAGACATATCAAAATGGTAAGACAAAGGGTAAAAGGCGAACGAATGCAACAGCAATGCTTACAAGACAATATGCTGTAAACCATCCAACTCGAGGTGGGGGAATTGAGGAGAAGGGGCAATTGAGGAGGAGGGAAGGTGGGGAAAAACTGAGGGAGGAGGTAACAAGTTTGACAATAAATAAACTCACTACCTTACATATGTAAACTGTAACCCCTCTGTACATCACCTTGACAATAAAATTTTTTTAAAAAAGAATAATCTTAGTTACTATTCAGCTTGTTTTTCCTTGGTTATATTTTAATCCTTTGGACATTATACACATACCTTGAGGAACAACTAATTTATTAAATGTTGTTGCAATAGAGTTTGGAAGTAGTAGTCTTAACTTTTAGTGCCTTCATTATTGGAAGTACTATGAATGTTAAATAGCACTGTCTTTTTTATACAGTGAAAAAAATCAAGTTATAATTTAAAGCAAAGGAAAAGGAGCTCAATGAGATCTGAATATAAATAACCTTGATATATAGTTACTTTGGTTCTCTTTGCTAGACTCCAGAAAATTTTTAAAAAGTCTTCTCTTTCTATGGGCTGGGGATATGGCCTAGTGGCAAGAGTGCCTGCCTCATATACATGAGGCCCTGGGTTCGATTCCCCAGCACCACATATACAGAAAATGGCCAGAAGTGGCTCAAGTGGCAGAGTGCTAGCCTTGAGCAAAAAGAAGCCAGGGACAGTGCTCAGGCCCTGAGTCCAAGGCCCAGGACTGGCAAAAAAAAAAATTCTTCTCTTTCTAAACTTACACATTCACAAACTCATTGACCACAATTTTTATTTCTGAATAATATAGGCTAGAGAAAATATGACAGATTCTGAAATGTAAAAAGAATGTGCTCATGATGATCATTTGATTTTTAAATCACATAAATTTTGCTAAGAATTGTTGGCCTTTAAATTTAATTTAGTGGAAAGTTATAATATTTAAGAAATAAATGCAAAGTATAAAATATTTTATTTAGAATGAAACATGCATATTAGTTACAGTACTATAATTTTCTTTCAGATCATTCTACTGACTTAGATATAGGCCATTCTTAGATCCATTTTTCTTTTATTCTGCAGCCATTATTTTAGACTTTTTTTTCCCTCTGTCTCTGTCTCTGTCTCTGTCACTGACAATACTAAGGTTTGAGCTCAGGGAGGGCCTTGAGCTTGTGCTAAACAATTGCTCTATCACTTGAGCCACTCCACAGTCCTTTTTTATGTTGGTTATTTTCAAGATAGGATCTTCTTTATGCTTAGACCAACCTGGACTGAGATCCTCCTACTTTTGCTTCCCTTTGTTGTTAGAGTGGTATGTGCATATCACTGTAACTATCTCTGATTAAGATGAATGGAGTCTTTCTAACTTTTATGCCTAGAGTATCCACAAACTGTGATTCTCTGAGCTACGATTGAAGGCCTAAGCCACTGTGCTCAGCTCAGATTATTCTTCAGTATTACTATGTGTTATGCCTGCATCATTCCTTGATTTTTTGTTATTGTTTGTCCATATTTAAAGACCACATTTTTGTAGTTACTGTAAATACAAGGTGACCTAACAGTTGTTAATGGACCAAGATAAAGTAAGTATAGTGTCTCAATATTTTCCATGCTATGTGGCATAATTTATTAGCTTCTTGATATTGACAAAACAAAAACAATTTTTCCTCTTTCTGGTTTATTTCTCCCATTTCTTCAGTTTCCAAGACTTGTTGGTGTAACCACAGCACTTCCCTTTTCCATAGACATGTATGTATATGTGTGTATATTACCAAACATACGTATTTGGCTATTCACACAACTAGTGCTCATGTTTCTTTTATTCATGCATGTGAGAGCAAGTGACAAAAATCAAAGTAAAGTACCTTTCTGAAGAGTTTAGAACATACTTCAGTATATTTTAATACATTGTACCAAGCCATTTTTTAGGTTTATATATTGGTGGTAATTCAAAATGAGAAGAAATCTTGAATCTATGGAATGACTCTTTGGCTAGTTATAAGTTAATTTTTCTACATATATATTTTCTTGCCCATATCAATTTTATTATATTTTCTTTTAAGAAGAAACTATTGGTATTTTAATAAATACATCTTAAAACATTTACAGCATTTTTCCCTCGGTACTCCATATTGAAACTTGAAAGTGCTAACGTTCTGTTAAGGAAATGAAAAGAATATTTTCCTCCAACTATATTAGCTTCTGCTGTTATTCACCTTTGTGGCTACAGAAATCCTCTCCTAAATTATACATCCATAGTAAAGAAGACTGCTATATAGTGACAGGAGTCTAACTTAATGATATTTATGTGGAAATCCAACACTAATCCAGGCTGTAGCTGCTCTCAAGTCTTCAATGTACTTGGCCCAATGAGTGCTGACTTATAGAGCTGGATATCATAATATAGTTGTAGAATTATCCAACTTTTCTTTCTAGGGACTTCTTTATCCTCTCTAGTGCCATTCCTAATGAAGCATTTGGATGGATAAGAGAAAGGGAGAGTGTCCCTAGCTTCTCAGAAGAGAATTTACAATTAACTTTTCCTCATGACATGATTTAATATTATGAGGAGTAATATTAGCTCAATACATTGGACACATAAGTTAAATAGGTGTTTGAGAGCTATCCTGGGGATTTGATACCATTTATTTTGATGTACAGCTTGAACCTTTAGAATAGTTCACAAAATGGGAGACTATGGGACCTTTGGATTGATTTATTTTAATTAAAGGGACATTTCCATCTAAATTCATTACTAATTTTTCAGGGTGCTGTTATAAATTAGTAAAGCCTGCCTTATTCCTGCATCTCTCCTTTCATCTCCCTTTTCTCCATCTCTCATTTCCTTTATTTATACAGAGCTACCCCATAAAAGCATAACCTCAATAACCAATCTGGAAGGCTGGGTTGGACATCCCCTAGACCCTGTGGGCACGCTCTTCAGTAGCCTCATGGAAGCCTGCCACATTGATGATGAAAACTTCTCTGGGTTCTCTGATTTTACAGGTAAAGCCATTGACATTTGACTGATGTTTTTGCTTATAGTATTTTATAAAGCCATGTAGTTCATAGTCTGTACGAGTAGCATTGAGAAGGAGGAAATTGGCACTGTTGCTTTTCAGGAAGGCTTCCCTAGACTGGAAAGATTCAGAAAAGCCAAAAGTTACAGTTACAGCAGTCTGTGTCAAGAATCTTGAACATACTATCTTCTGACCAATGATTCTACATCTGAGAATGTATCTGTCTGCATTTGTGATTATAAAGTTAAAATACAGATAACAAAATAAGGATTAAAAATAGGGAGGTACACCATAGTATTAATAATTAGAAATTTCAGTTTGGTTGCCTTTTAAGTTTGTGTTCGCATTAAAAGTGAATTAAATGTTTTAACTCTATTTTAAGAGGAGTAATAAATGACAATCATTTTTTTCACACATTTCTTTAAAATAGTTGAAAATTTCTCCATGGCCACTGGTGAATCTTAGAAGCATTCTGCCAAAAATTATTCAAGGGCAGTGGGTGGAGGTAAAGAATGGAGTATTAGAATAAGGATTGTCCCATTGTTAAGAGGGGATATGGAGGTTCACTGTCTTGTCCATCATTGTGTTCCCTGGGGTGGTGGCCTTCATGGGTTAGGGATGATCCAAACTCTGCCAAGAAGGTGTGAGTCTCACAAATAAACTGACTAAGAATGGTATACTTAAGGGAAGGAGTCCAGTATTTTAACTCTTCTGAACAACTAATGAACTATTTAATAAAATGAATACCAGGAAGAGGAAATATTTTCTGGAGATAGGGGGCAAGGAGAGAGGGGGACATTGGAATGGAAGGAAGAAAGGTGAGCAAATGCAGTCATTGTATTCCATGTGCTTCATGAAAAAGTTGAACAACGTAACTTGAGGGGAGGAATTGGAGGGAGGAAATGGGGGAGAATGATAGAGAGGGTGACAGTGGTCAAGGTGCATTGCTTTCATAACCTGACTTATAGAACTGAAACATCTTTGTACAACTACTTTACTAATTAAAAAACAAGGTATGAGTCTGAATTTACTTTCCTTAGAAGTTGGATGGGAGAAGTTTACAATTTCTAATAGAAGCACTTCAATAGAGACAAGAGAATACTTGAAGAATCATCCCTCTAATGATAACTGATGACTCACAAAAAGGACCTTAAAATTGAGTTACATATGTTATGTTGTGAGATATTTTTATTACAAATTTCAACATTGTAATTGCAGTATGGAAACATTTTAATGCCAGTATTATAACCATATATTAATCACAAAATAGTAGGTTATATTATGAAATTGTGGCAACTGTAATTTTACTTTTAGTATCTATTTTTACTCTTAAGGAGTCTTATTGTAATGTTTTCTTTGTTGACTCCTTTTCAATGGGAAAATATTTCTAGGTAGATATTTCATAAAGTATACACTGAATACATGTTTTACAAAATATACAGATAGTCATTAATGGTT
Source organism: Perognathus longimembris pacificus (assembly GCF_023159225.1). Lineage (NCBI taxonomy): Eukaryota > Metazoa > Chordata > Mammalia > Rodentia > Heteromyidae > Perognathus > Perognathus longimembris. The sequence continues at coordinate 37,463,700 of NC_063179.1, forward strand.
ACTTTTGAAAAGATAGTAGAAGAACTATACTTTAACCTAAGAATTATATTTTCTGTCTTTCTTATAAGTAAGTCAATAGTTCATTTATTACAACTGGGAGGAATAGTTAAAACTGTCAAAGTTCCTGCAAAAGTAGTGTGTAACTCTGCTTTTTCTTTTTTGGGACATTTATACAGAAAATATGGGTCAGTGCAAGTCTCTGGAATACCAGCATCTCCCCGCACACAAGTTCCTAGAGGAAGGGGAATCCTATGTCACCCTGGCTGTGGAAGTAGCCCTGATAGGGCTCGGGCAGCAGCGGATCATGCCTGATGGGCTGTACACACAAGAGAAAGTCTGCCGGAATGAGGAGCAGCTCATTTCTAAGCTTCAGGAAATTGAATTGGATGATACACTGGTGAAAATTTTTCGCAAGCAAGCAGTCTTCCTATTAGAAGGTAGCTTGATGAATATGTTTTCCACCTAGCCAATTTGTTCATCTTTATATTAAGATAATTGTTTTAATGCAGTTAATACCATAGTTGTCCTGATTTATGTCGTTATGTAGGGTCAAAAATGCTCAATATCTAAAAATTAAGTGTTACCAAATTAAAAGCACGGATGTTATATTTGTATTATTGGTTTAAATTGTCATATAAAATAGCCTGTTAGAAATTAGTCTCATTTAATGCCCCTGGCTTTGTAAAAACCTGTGTTTATTTAGGGTATGTAATTCCTGAGATAAATGTGGTTTTGGTGTGTAGTAAGTTATTACTAGTAGCCGTATTCCTGTTTGCTAGATCAGTTAAAGAATAACAGAAATTGGTTACCACTTCTTCAGATTATTGGCTGTATAAATGGCATCTGTTTTTCAAATGCCATGCTTAACAGAACTGAAGGCCACTGGAGTTCTAATTATCCATGAAGAATAGATTCGCCAAGGAAAAAGCTTTTGTCACATTTCTAGAGCAAAGTCTAAAACTTTCTTACATTATGAGGCCATGATTTAGAAGGCCTAACAAATTTTGACAGGTACTAGCTTTAAAAGTGTAGTGTCTATTTTATATCTCAAACGGTTACAATAGAGGAGGGCTTTGGAGAAAAAGCCCTTCAAAACCTCTTTAGTTTCTCCAAAGTTAAACATCTATTTGAAAGAAAATGTCTTATTAAAACAGTGCACATTTTTTTCTTTTTTAAAGTTTTTTATTTTAAATGTGATGCTGTACTTATGTCATAGAAAAGCATTTTAAAAGGAAATGTTGTTAATAGAATTATCCATTTTGGTACAAGTTCTCAATTTTGCTTTTTTGAAGTATTCCTGAAGTTTTATTTTTCTTCTAAACACAAAAAGCCCATATTGGCAAGTTGGGAGATTTGATTCTGATTATTTAATTACCATTTTGTTTCAGTTTCCTTCTAAAAGAATCCCTTAAATATATAAGCAATATCACTAAGCCATCCAATAATTTCGTTATGTTTTGCTGGTCCTGGGGCTAAAGCCCAAGTTAAAAACTCAGAGTCCCAGCACTGCACCTGAGCATCTTTGGCTCAAGGATAGCATTATGCTCCATGAGCCACAGCCCCACTTCTGGCTTTTTAGTGGTTAACTGGCGATAAGTCTCACAGGCTTTTCCTGTCCAAGGCTGGCTTTAAAACCTCAGTCCTCAGATCTCAGCCTGTTGAGTAGCTACAATTACAGATATGAGCTACCCTGGCACCAACCAGTCTTTTTTAATGCTGTCATTGACTATACTGACTTTTGATTTTCATTACATTGAAGTTTAGGAAGAGGATATGTAGTTGATAGTGTTGGATGTGTGTTTATCATTTACTTTTGTAAATATTTGTCTGTGTACATTATCCATGAATTTTTTAACTTTCTCTTAGTCTTTAGTTTATCCTTTTCATCAAGCAATTTTTACAAGAACTGTGCCAGAAAAGTTGTCTTAACTCATCTGCCTCCTTCCCTTTCCTGGTGCCCTGCATAGCCTACTAAGAGTAGACAGAACAGGACAGAAGGCAGTCCATGAGAAGGTCAAGGGACCATTTATCTTAAAGATACAAGCTTCTTAAGTGATTTGACTACATTCCTGGGTATGGTGTTCCCTTTTCACTTATGTTCTTTACAAATTTCATAGTAATTTAGTTAGCAGACCAAAACATGTAAAAAGAGAGAGTAGTAATGCTGTGTTATTGCTGAATTTTCATCTCTCCTGGACTAGGTAGGGTATTGAATGAATTAGTAGGCATATTAAGAAAGTGCATCTGAGGAAGTTTAGTGTCAAGTAACCAGATTTTGGTTATCCAGTACACCTGGTTTTAGGGTTTACAGTAACCATCAGTCCCCAAATACTTCTGTGATACATGACTGAACATTTTTTTCTTACTGGGAAATGTCATAATAAAGTATTGATGATGCATCCTGGATTTCCAAGATTAGTATGAAAAGGTAACTTACTGTTTTATCAAGAAACCAAGGGGGAGGAATGAAGAATATGGGTGATCTACAAATGTGCTGTAAATGATCTTTAATAAAATGGATTTAGAGTCCTAGCCAGCAATGCCACTATAAAAAAAATTCAGTAGGCTGATGGCATAAACAAAAATTCATTTCACACACTTCTGAAAACTGAAGTCCAAGATCAAGTATTGGCCAGTTCTGCTTCTTCAAAGGGCTCTCTGCTTCTGCCTTAAAGACAGGCACATTTTCTCTGTGTTCCCACATGATCTGTCATGGCTCGCTGGTATTTATTCTTCTACAGGCCATCATCCATTTGGATCAGTGCCCTGTTCTTTTGAACTTATTGCACATTAGGATCTGGGGATTCAATGAGTTCGGAAGAGAGATACACATTGAATTTATCATGTTAACTTACTATACAGTCTTGCTATATGAACAGAAGATACAAGTAAAATGCTATATCAGGGTTTGAAGAATATCAGATTGCTAAAGCATTTAGAAATGTCTGAAAGAAGAGAAAAATGAATGGATTTGGTAAAAATGCAAATATAGAATGGATTTTAGTTTGTGAAAGAATGAGAATTTCATACGATTTTCAAAGTACTTACTTAAATGGTAAGTAATTCGATAATATGACCGAAAATTGAATTACAGAATAATTTCCATGAAATGATCTTGCCTTTTTTTCAGCTCGGTAACTTCTCTCATCGTTTCTTCTGAACTGTGTTTCTTGCATTCTAAGCTCTTCACTAGGCTGATTTTTTTCCATGGGAAACAAATGTATTATGTTCTCTGAGCAGTAGTGTCATGGTTCATAATTCTAGAAATCATGAAACAGATGTTACCCAAAGGTGACATGGAAACTAATTTATTAAACACTTTACAGTAACTAAACCACAGAGTACCTAAACACAGTGGTTGAACTAACCACTGTGGTTTCCTTTTAGAGTTTATTTTGAAAAAAATCTTTGTTTCACAGTCTGTGCAGTATTCAGGAAGTACACAGGGGAGGTTTGCCCTGCCACTATGCCTGTCAAAATTTACTAAGAAACGAATTGTGACAGCCTAAATATAATTTGCTTTTACAATTGGGCTTCGAAAGCCCAAAGAGCAGTGAGTAGTAGGTTTCATTTATTTTCATTTCTTTTCTTTGCCTGGGTGAGTATCAAATGAGTAACTATTTCTTTTAATCATTTTATAGGATTAATATCTACCTCTGCTTATTAAAACTAGTAATATATAAACTCTTGATACTGAGAGTAATGGTGCAGTCTTCCCACAAGTCTCACCTTAAGACAGAGCGCTTCCTTTTCTGGAAACCTTGGATGTCTATGTCCCCAAGATTTGTTGGGTCCAGCTTCATAAACAAGCAGTTATCTGTGCATTTATTTACGTACACAGATGTTCAATTGTCACACACTGGGAAAGGATATTCCTCAGCTTCCTGCTTTGAAGTACTTAAGAGCTCTCCCTTAGCTAGGTGTCTGTAAGACAGTTGGAAAATTGAAGAAATAAGATCCACATTGGATATTCTACCCTGTAAAATCTTTTTGGACAAGAATTTTTTTTAACCTTTCTAGTGTCTTATGATTAAATTCCTAGCTAGATTAGCTTCTGTGTATTATATAGAAGACTTTATACTTTATAAGAAGTGTTAGTTCCTTTTTTAGGAATGTAAAATGTATATGCTCTCTTCCCACAGCCGGACCATATAGTGGTTTAGGCGAAATAATCCATCGGGAGAGCGTTCCAATGCACACATTTGCCAAGTATCTCTTCACCTCTCTCCTACCTCATGATGCTGAATTGGCATACAAAATTGCACTGAGAGCAATGCGGTACGTATTCACAGCCCCCACTGGACAGAGACCATCCAAACTTCCTACTGGAAAAAAAAATGACTGTTAACTGACTTCACAAATTCATTCATGTTTTGCAGAAAAGCAAAAGAGAATATTGGTTATGTAGTTATGTTCCCTAGATTGTGTGGAGTTCATTTGTTTGTTGGGTTGTTTTGATACTGTTTTAAAGTAAGGAAATATGTTCTCCTTATCTTCTGTCATGCCGTAATCATCATGGCTTTTCCTCCACTTTTTTATTAGAGTTAGACTTTGGGAATAGAGTATAGTTGCAGACTATGCAAGGCAATCTTCTTGAATAATTATTGTTTTGTAAGTATTCAATTTTCAAAGCAGTGGTTAATAATAAATACACTTGACCAAATATAATAGTTGAGGGAGGCCTTATACCTCTTGTATACCTCTGTACCTTTGTATCTCACCAATTGTGGAGGAAGGCTCTGTGTTGCCAGGGCATGTCTGCAATCATCAGGAATCCAGGAAAACATGGGGTGTGTATCTGGTGTTGAAGGAATCCCTGCTAGTAGTTCTGACTGCTTCTATGTCCTTGTCAGGCCTTCCTTTCAAGTTAGAATACCTTATTTTCTGCCAATCGCCTTGTTCTTACATTCCCTTTTAATTTTCCAAACAATTGTTTTTAATCACCAGTTTGGTCACAGTGAATAATTTTCAGTGATCTTAAAAAATTTTTTTAGTCTTGTGTTTATCTATTAAACTGTGAGGATCTCAAGAGAACATCAGCCTTAGAAAAGATCAGCCCTTTCTCCCTTTCTGTTTTTCTTCTTTAAAAAATTTAGGAAACGACACAGTCTGTTTCTAGTAAGTAAAGATTAGAAACCATTATAAGTTCACTAAACAAAGACCCTAAAGTTTGAGCTTGTTGAAGTATGGTTTGGTTCCATGAGAAAAAGGTTTTATCAGAGTCTATGTTCATGATCATTACAAGAATCAAAAACAAATTCTTGCTTAAAAGTGTACCAGTGTTCCCAAAGTTACTATGTTCTTAAAGTATTGAGCTTACAGCTATCTCATATTTGTGTAGTGATGAAGTGTGTGTGTGTCTTTATACACCTGGGTGTCAGTTTTAAGGCTTACCTCCTTTAATTTGACATGCTTTGCTTAGCAACATGAATTTCAGTGTAATAAGTCTGTCTTATTGATGGACTTATTACAGTGTTGTCTAAACATAGTCAAAGAATAATAATTTTTTAAGTCAAAAGGAACTTCAGAAACAAAAACAATTAAATTCTCACGTGCACATTATTCAGCTTGTTGATAAGGAGTTCTTAGTCTTACACTATTACCAGTTTTATATTTAAATTGTGTGATATGCTGGTTCCCTGCCCTTAACTTTGTGAAAATAAACCTCTATATAGTGCCCAAATGAAAGTAAAAGTGAATGTGTTTAATTGATAAAGTAAAAATTTTAGATTTGTTGAGAGGGAAAATTTTCTCTTTGTGGAAGTTTGGCAACAAAACAAGGGTTGCACTGTACCACTGCATCTGGTGCATGGGGTTTTTTTCTCAATAGCAGTTGGTCGAGACCTTGGATCCATACACCCATAGTTACCAACAGTCTAATGTGATATATTAGAGAAACCTTATAAAGTATGTTCTTGTCTATTTTTAAAGTATCAAAATATCAATAATTAACAAAGCAACAGTCTCCTACCTAATTGCTTTATACCACTTGATTTGTATTTTAATGCACATTTGTATAATATATTCCTATTTCCATTTTTGGAATCCTGAAATAGAAATTGTCTTCTGGAGACAGATGCTCAGCTCTATATTTATTCTATTCCTAACAACTCTACTCTTGTTTTAAAGGGAAGGATGTTAATGTTATGATGCTACCAGATGCTTTTACTACTACTACTTCTAGAAAAATTTAAGAGTAAAATTGTGTCGATAAAGTTTTAAGGGTAAAATAGCATTGGTTTAGTATGTGGTTCTACCTTATGTAACAATATCTGCCAGGAAGAAAAGGTTGCTTTTCTAAATAATTCTTGGCAGCTCATTTCTATTCTCTTGGCAGATCTTTCATGGGGAATAATATCAGGGTACAAGAAAATTGTTTCCACCTTTCTCTTCTACATGCCTAGTCAAAGGCCTGCCAGAGTATTTCAAGGCAGCCAGAGAAAAAGGAAGGACAACAATGTTTGGTTGCTTCTTAGTTTAGTCCTTCTGGAAGGAGGATGCTGAGGAAGAGCGTCTTCAACACATACTTTTTCATCATTCCTAGGTCGTTGACCAATTTTCTCTTAAAACATCTCTAGCAAGATCTGCCTGTAATTCTGCTTCAGAAATAGAAGGGCTTGTCATTTTAATCTAACTAGCAATCTTTCCAGAATTCTTACTTTTGAGTCGCCTGCCTTGCCACCTTTTCTAATGCTAACATCTCTTTGACCTAGAGAAAAGAATAAGAAAAGGCGAGTGATAACCTGGATGCTGGCTTCGCTCCCTGACCCTAGGATTTCATCCCAATATCTTACTCCATAGTCGCTAAGTGGTGGGCTTGAGTGCAGGCCAATGTTTTGATTATCTTAAAGAAATTATTTCAGTTGAACTACTCTACTGATCTTTTTTGATACTTAATATTCATGAGATTACTAAAGAGCATGTGTTTATTTTAAAATTATTTATTAACATATTCTTGATCAAAGATAGATTCAAGTCAGAAATGCACTAAATTATGAAAACTGTCACAGGATAGATTCAGTTGTTTATCTTCTCTGATGATATATTGATAGAACAAATTGTAACTTAATATTTCTGAAGTCAAAGGAAATAATTCTGCAGGAATATGAATGTGAGAAATAGGTCATTTTTTGTTTACTTCTTATTTTATGTTTAATAAGCTTTTTCATCTTCTGATACTGTTGTAATCTCAGTATTAAATCTGCATTTTACTATCCATTTTTGTTTTTATTTTGTAATAGGATTTGATGATAATAGGGGGGATAATCAAGATTTGTGTTTTAATGTTCTTCATTGTGACATGTCTTAATTTGCTTGAATATTGCAATTCACCGAATGATGTTAAATTTTTTAAAAAACCTCTTAGCCAGGCACCAGTGGCTCATCCCTGTAATCCTAGCCATTCAGGAGCCTAAGCTCATGGTTCAAAGCCAGCCAACGTTTGTGGAACTCTTTTCTCCAATTAACCACCAGAAAACAAGAAATGGAGCTGTGGCACAAAGTGGTAGAGCACTAGCCTTGAGCAGAAAAGCTCTCAGGGACAGTGCCCAGGCTCTGAGTTCAAGCCCAAAAACAGAAAAAAAAATTTTTCTTAGGTTTGAGCAGTGGGCAGCTATTAGGGTGACTTGGCATCCAGACAGCAAAGAGTAGCCATGCCAACTTTTCCTGAACCAGGAGCCTCAATGGTTTCCTTCAGCATCTACCCCTTTCTTTGGCTTCTGTTAGCTAATTATGGTGGCCAGACTAATGGACAACTAATGACTAGAGGCCATCTTCCTTGTCTTCTCATTACAGGTTACTAGTATTGGAATCTACTGCTCCAACAGGAGACCTCACTCGCCCGCACCACATTGCATCAGTTGTTCCTAATCGATACCCTCGTTGGTTCACTCTAAGCCACATTGAATCCCAGCAGTGTGAGCTGGCATCCACCATGCTAACTGCAGCCAAAGGTACAGTACTCTCCTGAGTCCTCATAATTCTGTTCTCCTGTTTGACTATTTTCCCCCAAAGAATCATTGTTTTTATGTTGTTGTTTGTTGCTTTTTGGTGTTTTTCTTTTTTACACACTTTTCAGTAGTGATGTTAGTGTCAGATAAGGTATATGGGAATCTTTTCTTTAGATGTTAGTTTCATGCTTTATTCTTGAGGCAACACTTTTGAGCCTAGCCTTTTCCTCATTTACTTGTGTCATTAAAGTTACTGCCAGGTGAATTGAGTTTAGCTTCCATGTCCAAAAAATGGTAAGTGGTTGAGATTTAGAAATAGATTGAAAAGGTTTGGTTACTGTTGTTGTTGTTGTTGTCCTATTCCTTAACACATCATCAAAATGCATAAAGAGAAACTAGGAGGGCTGTTTGCTATCTCCTGTTGAGTCTGGATCATATGAATACATGCTCTAGTCTTTGAGGTGTGTCTCAAAGGTCTTTCTGGAAAAACAAGATTCATAGACATTTCAGGAACTAGGAAACAGTTGTAGCATCTGTGTCATCTGTGAGCATGTCAGGTAAATTAACTTGTACTTGATGGATGTTCTGTTTGTATCTTCTTTCTGTGTCTGTGTGTGAGTTGTATGGTTTTGTTTGTTTTGCTTCACTCTTGCTTGACTTGATTGGGTTTGGTTTTCCCTTGTCCATTACAGGCGATGTTCGGAGGCTGGAAACAGTATTAGAGTCCATCCAGAAAAACATTCACTCCTCATCACACATCTTCAAGCTTGCCCAAGATGCATTTAAAATAGCAACTCTCATGGACAGTTTGCCAGACATCACTCTTTTGAAAGTATCTCTGGAACTGGGCCTGCAGGTACAAGACAGGTGTCTTTCCTGGGGCCCTAAAGACTAGTAATTAACAACACCTTTTAGGATTGTGTTTACTTTTTTAAAAAACTTTTTAGTGCAGGTAAATGACTCTTCAGAGCCAAAATCTGTTAGTCTTCAAAAGAAAACTAGTTTCAGAGCTTTGATTGTTTTTAATCTGAGCCAGACTATTGCCTGAGGTGCATGACCTGTGTATTCAGAAGCCTTATCTGGGTTTTTCAATTTAAAAAATAATTTCTGAATTACAGCCTTTACATCTCACTTTCTTCTCTCAATGAATGGAGACTTATTGCTATGAGAGACATGAGCAAAGCCAGTGTAGAATAAAGATTTACTTGTGAGGATTAAGTTTTATTTATGTTTCCATTTGTCAGTCCTAGATTTTTATAACCCTGCGAAAATTAGATAAAGAAGGATAGATTGGGCCAGGGTCTAGTTTCAGATGTCAGCAGGACATTTTGGGTTAGTCTGGCAGGTAGATGTTTACTTCTTTAATAGTTTCTGCACATACTGCTGTGTACACTAGGAACTTGCTGTGTACACTAGGAACTAAAACACTTGTTTCTAGTTTTTCCCTTAAATCTCTATTAACATTTGCTTTCCCACTCATTAAAGAGAGTGGTAGAAATCGCTAGACATTAATTCCCTAAAGTCCAGGAAATAGAATACCCTGGTAAACCACCTGTGATGGTGAGTCAGACCTGTAATCCTAACTACTTTGGAGCCTAAGATGTGAGGATCATGGTTCAAAATCAGGCCAGACATGGAACTGTGGCTCAAGTGGTAGAGCGCTAGCCTTGAGTACCAAGAGCTCAGAGACAGCTCGCAGGTCTCACAACAGATACCTGATAAATAATTAATATAGATTTTAGTTGATTCTAGTTTTAATCTAGTTAAATACTCTTACAGTGATGAGTTAATAAAGTTTAAAGAGTTGAACCATAGGAATATATCCTTACCAATATACAATAAGAGAGTAACGTGTGAGGTTGAGAATGTGGCTTCGTGGTAGAGTGCTTGCCCAGCATGCATGAAGCCCTGAGTTTGATTCTTCAGCACCCCATAAACAGAAAAAGCCAGAAGTGGCGCTGTGTAGAGTGCTAGCCTTGAGCAAAAAGAATCTCAGGGACAGTGCTCAGGCCCTGAGTTCAAGCACCAGGACTGACAAAAAAAAAGAAAAAGAAAAAAAAGCTCAAGAGAATATTGCAATATTGTTCAGAGAGTATAGAATATTGTTTTTAAGTTATATAATGACCATTTAGAAATTTATTTTTAAATATAAATGCTTATTGTTTGGTTTACTTATGCTATTATTTGCCCCATCTGAAAGATTGCTTCACTAGAAAGAAATGTTAATGTGAGCTTTCTGGTTGGAATGCTGCATAAATAGCAGTTTTGTGAAAGCTTTTTTTCATGCCTCATTTTTTTTTCAGAACCTAAGAAAGGGCCTTTCTAAGGCTCTAGGAGTATATTCTTAGATGTTTGCATTTTAAGAATGGGGGAACTAGGAAAAGATGGACACGTTAATTTAAAGGCTTCTTATTAGAAAGTGAAAAACAAAATCAGATCACTAGTAATGCCAGAGATAATTTCTTTAAGCCTTGGGTGAACTTCAGTGTCACTAGACAGGAACATCCAGAGATGATAGAATAACTAAAATGATTATTTAAAATATTTCTTTCTACTCTCTAAGTTCTCTGAGTGAATTCATAAGGAATCTCAAAAATTAACTCTAGAGTGCTGAAGCTGGAGAGAAGAAGGACTGAATTTAATGCTCCATTGTAGGCCTCTGGATTTTCAGAGGAGAAAAGACATTGAGAGACGGGTGCAGGATGCCCCGTCTAGTTAGAGGTCCCACAAGAAATAGAATATGGGCCTCTTGCCCTGCTAGATGAGAGCAAGCAGGCTGGAACTATGGACAAACTTAAATACGTGTATGGATTTTTGTTCTCAGTAAAGTGTTCATCATCCTTCTGGTAATATATAGACTCTACCTAGTAGTTTATACCAGGGAATAATGAGGGTTTTTTTTTTTCCTATTGATTTACAATAATCCTCCAAAACATTTTTTCTCTCCTTTATAGGTTATGCGAATGACACTGTCAACCTTAAATTGGCGTCGGCGGGAGATGGTTAGGTGGCTTGTGACATGTGCTACTGAAGTTGGTAAGTGAACTCTAGAGGAGAAGCTTTCCAAGGTGCCTTGTGGTTGGACTTAACCTGTCGTTTACAGGTCTGAAAACACTTCGACTCTGCTCTCTTGCCTTTTCCATGTCCTGCTCCTGCTAGCACCAGGAGGGACTCTCTTCATCCCTGGCCCCAGGCTTCAGTTACACACACTTGTATTGTTCTGTGTCCAAACTCACATAGTGGTATTCCAACTGTTAAAATGGTATAAATAAGTACTTTTCACTCAGTTTCTGTGAAGTTACCCTGTTACTGTTAGGTTTTTCATTATCTGATTATCCAGCAGAAAAAGGCCAGTCACCAAGTGTAGTTTCAGTGGGCTTTCAAGATGTCAGAAATTCTAGTTAGCTATAACTGAAAATCCCGACTGCCCATTGGTTACAGTTGATGAGACCTTTCAGCCTCCTGCTTCTCTTCCTCAGTGGCAGATCAGGACTAAGGAACTGCACATTCCCAGGAAGAATGCAACACAGACACAGTGGTGGCCATGTAAACTGAATGTGGGCTAAATTGTTTTTGTTTTCCAATTTGCATCAGAAAAGGATGTATTCCTCTTGCTGAGAAGACACTGCCTGCCACACTGTGTCTAGATGCTGACACGGCAGATACTGTCAAATCCGTCTTTTTTTATTCATTTGGAACAGTCTGTTATTTTAGGGAGAGGAAATCCAGTCTCAATATGAAAATTATGTTACGTTTATTAAGTCATGTATATATAGATAGATAGATAGATATAGATGAAATAATATTAAATTAACACAAGCTTAAGCTACCACACAAGATAAACACCTGATTTCTCTCTGAGACTTAGTACCTTCACTTCAAGGTTGTCCTATAGGGTAAGGCATACAAGTTCTTGTATTTATTTTAGTTAAGGACTTTGCTGGCCATTGCCAACAACTGAGTCATCTCTAGGATCCCTTTTATTGATTCCTTTTCTCTTGATTACATGTGAAATTTTGTTGCCTCTTTATACATATCTTAAATGCTTGTATGTGTGCTCTTTAAGCTTACATAGAAACACACTGCATATATAAAATTCCTGGTTAGGTGATGATTGAACTTTTTCTCCCCTACATTCTATAGTGGGTAACCCAACAGGAGGGACAGGAGGCTCCATTTAACTAGCACGCATTAGCAAGAAGCCACTGCCTGTCATGGCAGGCAGCACCGAACCAGCTATCAAGAGGACTGCTGCTTTATTATGGGAAGTTCATGTTCCTTTCAGGAGTTTCACCCACTAACAAACCATAATAACTTTATTCTAAGACTGCTCCCAAGCATATTATACCTTCAGGGTTTCTGGCTTAGCTCCTATCCTGTTATAGTTAACAATGTAAACATTGATTATAAAAACAGAAGCAAGGTCTGCAGCCAGCCTCTTTGTCAGTAATAGGACTTGTGTTCCTTGCAGGTGTTTATGCTCTGGACAGCATCATGCAGAGCTGGTTTACGCTCTTTACTCCCACCGAGGCCACAAGTATTGTTGCAACTACCGTGATGTCCAATAGCACCATTGTTCGCCTCCATCTTGACTGCCACCAGCAGGAAAAGCTGGCCAGCAGTGCCCGGACGCTCGCATTGCAGTGTGCCATGAAGGACCCACAGAATTGTGCCCTCTCTGCGCTTACCCTCTGTGAAAAGGATCACATAGCTTTTGAGACGGCATACCAAATTGTTCTCGATGCTGCTACCACAGGCATGAGCTACACACAGCTTTTTACAATAGCACGGTACATGGAGCACCGCGGATACCCCATGAGGGCCTACAAGCTGGCCACCCTCGCCATGACCCATCTCAACCTGAGCTACAATCAGGACACACACCCTGCCATTAATGACGTTTTGTGGGCCTGTGCGCTTAGCCACTCCCTTGGTAAGAATGAACTTGCAGCTATAATACCTCTAGTGGTCAAGAGTGTCAAGTGTGCAACGGTACTGTCAGACATTTTGCGCAGATGTACTCTGACCACTCCTGGCATGGTGGGACTTCATGGAAGGAGGAACTCTGGTAAGCTCATGTCCCTGGACAAAGCCCCCTTGAGGCAGCTCTTGGATGCCACCATTGGAGCCTACATCAACACAACGCACTCACGACTCACACACATCAGTCCTCGGCACTATAGTGAGTTTATAGAATTCCTCAGCAAGGCCCGAGAGACCTTCCTAATGGCCCATGATGGACACATTCAGTTTACACAGTTTATTGACAACCTGAAACAAATCTACAAAGGCAAAAAGAAACTGATGATGTTGGTTCGGGAGAGGTTTGGTTGATAGAACTTGTATGAATGGGGAAGAAGGGTTGGGAGGGGAGGGATGGTTTGTTTTTACTTGAGCCTGCCTTTGTACCCTTTTTAACTTAAAGAACAGAGCCACACCGGTATTATATGTGTATAGTTCTATTGCGTTTGCAGACTAAATTGTCCATGTTGTGAAAGTTTGTGTGTTTTTAAGTTTTTCCCTTTTGCTTCCTTTCCTTTAATTTTTAATTTTTTTTTTTTACTGGTTTTGTATGTGAGAGAGGTTTAAAAGGTTTGGTTTACACTGAGTATATGTTGTCAAGTGGCAAAAGTCCACATAGCTCTCCTGTTTTCTGTATACGTTCACAGCCTCAAAAAAAAAAATTGAAATGGCTTTAAAAACCAAACAAAACACCTCCATCCTGTGATAAGTACCTCGAATGGATTCAGCTTTACTCCTTTGTAACTCATCTTTACATTTTCAGCATATTTAAACAAACCAACAAAATGAAATACTAGTAGTGAAAAGGCTGACCCACGTGGCTTTGCAGTGCTGTTCGTCCAGAAGCATGGCACACGATGCTTGTGCATGTGGAAACTTAGCGACTGTCAACATACATTCTCAGGGATTTATCCAAAAAATTAAAAAAAAAGAATGAGAGCATTTATTGTACTGTATATATATTATAGTATATGTCTGAATATTGAAAATATAACATTAACTAATTTATAAAAATATTCTATGTAATGCAAAATACTTGAAGCTGCAGTAGCTTGGTTTTAAACAAAACAAAAAAACTGAGAGAAAAACCTATCAGAAGGACTAAAAGTACGCCTTGCTTCAGGGCTGGCTCAGGCAGTGAACTAAATGCTGGCATCTATGCAGAGCCATCTTCTGGATTGCATGGTTGGACTGAGCTCTATTGGGAGGAACTATATATGTATATATATTTATACAGCTCTGTATACATATATATATGCATATATATGTATACACACAGATACACACAACACCAACAACCACTACACCACACATGCTTTCAACAGGCACTAGAATAAAGAGGGACAACAAAGTACACAGCCAGAGCAGCAAGCCTTAGCATTAAGAATATACAGTATGTTGGAATTGGGGTTCGTGCCTCTTAGCCTAGGAAACTTAAAAGAAATATCCTTTTGACACAAAACACAAAACGTTTTCCAAAACAATTGACATATGATACATTACGCCTTTGCAGTGAGCTAATAATAAGCTAACCTTTGTGCACAAATAACATTATATATATTATATATCTATTCTGCATAGGTATTTTGACTTTGTGCAGGACAGAAAGTTGTGTAGGTATGACTGTTCTACTTTTCAGTTTTCTTTCTTTTTTTTAAGATATATTTTTATTTTCTCTAGAATTACTCAAACAAAAGCAGCCTTCTATCTTGCCTTGTCTTAATGCTTTAAAATAACCAAACTGGAGATCTAACTACCAAACTGTTCATTATATTATTAAAATACCAACTTTGGTTACAGTATAGTGTCTTTACTTTAGCTGATGGTTCTGTAACCTTGTGCTTTTTAAAGCAATTTTTATGTTTTGGTGCAAAAGTTGTCCAGTGTCTCTTGTTCCCTTCATTAGAGAACATGCTAGAGGTATGTTTGTAGGTATTTTTGTTTAGAAGAACTATTTCATGCGCTCCATTTTATTTATTATAATAGGTAAAAAGAAAAAAAAAAGGTTGTACTTCATCACTCATGTAAACATGCTCATGAAGTTGAAAGTAATTAAGATTTGATACACTGATATCAATTTATTTATGTAACTAAATCACTGTTTTATAAACTTGTTAATGATCAACAATTTTTGTTTTGATTAAAATTAGTTTTTTGAAAGTTGATTCTGCCTCCTTTATGGTATATCTCTTTTAAAACTTGACTTTGGTGACTGTGACTTGGTTGTCACCACCATATCTCTTAAGTGTTTAATACTGACTAGCCCAGGGGTGGGAATATCCAGTCCATGGGTGGTTGAAGCCTGGAGCAACATCGTTTGCTATAAGGTGGGACAGATATGCACTGCCCAAGGCCATCTTCTTGTATTGGTAATTGTTTGGCCTGTGGAGGATAGTATAAATATCCAAATGGCCCTTGGCAGAAAAGAAGAGTTTCTCATCCCCACAAGTCATTTAGGAAATATTTCAGTGATGTTCTCAGGCACTGTCCAAGACCCTGGAGACACAATGGTGGACAAAACTTAGTTCTGGAGCTCACTGTCTACTGAGAGAAGAAGACAGACATAAATCAGATAATCATGATAATCACAAATAGGCAGCAGGAGACAGAATAGTTCATTGCTTTTCAGTCTGTACACTTGCACATTCATCCCTAACTAATAGCTGTAATTTAGGATGCTAAGTACTTGGTATGATGAATAAATGTTAAGTTTATGAGGCTCTTTTGTGCCTGTTACATAAAAGGAAATTGCATTATTTTAAGCAAATTTCACATATACAACCTACATATTTGTACTACACCGTCTCCTTTAAAGATATGAATACAAAAGGTACAAATACTTGTGTGTAGAAAAAAATACAGATCAGTCCCATAAATTTATATTATTGTAAAACAGATCTCTGAGCCTTTTCATCTTACAGAACTAAAAATAATTAAATAACTGTCCCTTTTAGTGCCTGGTAAACATGTCTACTTTCTATTTTTATGAATTAACAACTACTTTAGCTATCTCCCATAAGTGAAATCATACAGTCTTCCTGTACCTGGCTTATTTCACTTAGCATAGTAGTGTCCAAATTCATCCATATTAAAGTATATGACAGAATTTCTTTCTTTATAAGGCTGTCTCATTGTATGTATGGACTACATTTTATTTATCTACGATGGACATTTAAGCTGTTCCTCAGATAATTGTGAATACTGTAGTGAATACTACATGAGTCTAGAAAGGCCTTCCTGAAACCCTGCTTTTAATTCTTGTGGATATATACCCAGAAGTGGGATTGATAAATCATTTTATTTCTTTCCTCTCTTAAAATACTTGGAAACTTTCTTCTTCACATCTAGTCTTAACACACTGGAATCCAAATGTCAAGAGGTTAAGCCAGTGGATGGAAACTAAAATAAATGAGTCCGTAGTGACATTTACAATCCAATTAACACCAAATAGAAATAAAAATAAAAACTACAAAATGGTATGAGGCTGGTTCTTTTTTTTTTCCAATTTTTGCAAAAGTTACTAGTGCCCAAGGGCAAATATAAATTTATATAGATCTACTAAAATACTGGAATAATTGAAGTATAATGAAGACTGCCTAAAAGGAGATGTGACATCAAAGGGATACGAAAAGTGACTTGTAGGAACAAAGGCTTGAGATTTTCCCTGATGGAAATGAATCCCTGTTCGTTGACCATGTTTGCAGAGAGATCTTAAAATTGTTATGAGCCTTTAGAAGACATAGAAACCAAGATTACTTCCTCGTTGCTGTTTAGCTAACATTCCCATGCAGTTCTTTGTCCACAGGTTGAGCAGACACAAATTTGGTTTTGCATATATTTTAATCTCCAATGGAGCTGATACTCTTGAGAAAAAGAATTGAATATGTTAAAATTTTGGATAGGAGAAATAGAAGTGACATGCTTAGATAATTCAAAGGTAAAAGGATTTGTTCCTAATTGGGTCCTAGACTAGAATTCTGCATTTCAGTGTTCTCTGTATTTGCTATTTCATTTGAAAGTAGGGGCTGTAGTTTCAGGGGTAAATGAATGTTTCATGACTTTCAAATATTAATAAGTCAGTGGAATAAAAATTAACTGAGGTCACTGTAGTCACAATGTTATAACAGTACAGTATAGTAGCAAAGGAGAACCCAGCTTTCCTGCGTTGCTGAAAAAGTAATTAGCAGCTGTTTCAAGAATTAAATGGTAAGAAGACAAAACTGTAGAGGCAAAACATCATTTATCTGATAGACTTTACTAAAAACACGTGTCTGGGGGCTGGGGATATGGCCTAGTGGCAAGAGTGCCTGCCTCGGGTACATGAGGCCCTAGGTTCGATTCCCCAGCACCACATATACAGAAAACGGCCAGAAGCGGCGCTGTGGCTCAAGTGGCAGAGTGCTAGCCTTGAGCGGGAAGAAGCCAGGGACAGTGCTCAGGCCCTGAGTCCAAGCCCCAGGACTGGCCAAAAAAAAAAAAAAAACACGTGTCTGAAGTAAAATTGAAGATGAAGTGTTCGCCATTTGTAGGCCAATTCAGTGTAGTTGGAGCCATAGGAAATGGTTTGGAAGGATTCTGAATGGTTCATTCAGCAAACCTGCATGCCTGCCACGTGATCGATACAGTCTGGGTGCTAACAAGACAAAACAAAATGCCTATTCTCATGGAACATTGATTCCACTGGGAGGGAGACTTATAAGAAAATAACATCTAAGTCCCATGTCACAAGGAAAGGCAAGTGGTTTTAGCATGATCAGGAAGACCATTCTAATGTGAAATGAACAAATACCTGAAGTAAATATGACCAAATGCCAGAAGTGTGTAAGAGACTGCTCCCTGCTTATTTGTGGCTGACCTTGGAGGCAGAGGAAAGAGCAAGTGCTACCCACTGTGGAAGTCAGCCTTGTCTATTGGAGAACAACCAGCAAAAGGCAGGACAGATTGGATTGAGTGAAAGTGAAGTGAGCAGAGAGGGCAGGAAGGAGAGCTGAAGAGTAGACATTCGTCTCCTAGAGAGGATTGTAGGTCATTGTGAAAAGTCGTGTTCTGAAGGATCCGAGTAGAAAGGAATCATGGTCCGACTACAGCGATGCAAAACCATTTGCTGACTGCTGTGTGATTAGAACAGCAAGTGAGAGGCCAGGAGCCAAATTAGGAAGCTGTCAAAAGAATCCAGGACAAAGACAATGGTGCTTAGACTCAATGAGGCCAGTGGGGACTCACTGACCAGTGGTTAGAGACTGCAGAGCATGAAAAGTTGAACTGCATCTTGGTATTAGATTTGGCATGTAAGGAAGAGAAGCATCAAAAATGACGAAAACACTGAACTTGTGCAGTAAAAGGAAGAAGTTTTATTACCTGAAATGGAGAAGACACATTTCTTGGAGGAGGACTGAGTTCCATGTTAAACACTTTGAGACTTGAGACGCCTGTGAAACACTCAAGTGGAGCTGTCAAATGAGAGCTCAGGAAAAGGCTTGGGGCTAGATGCAAACAGTTGGGAGTTTTTTCACTTTAAAATGTTTTATATAACCATGAGACAGGAAATAGGTGAAGACAATTTTATCCACAATAAGGTTCATTCCCCTGATTGAACTGTTATGAGGATCGCACCCACCCACACACCACAGACCCTCCTTACCTTGACCTCTAGATGGTGGCGGGTGACAATTTGAGCTGCTTACCTTCTGTTGTCTACAGATTGACTTTATTCTCTTCAAATGGTTTCTCACAAATGGAAAATTGTCCTGACTTGGCATGGCTTTACCGCAGACATAAATGGAGGTGGGTTAGAGGGTACAGGCATGGGTAGGTAGAGGTAGAGAGGGCCACTGGGATGCGGGATTGCAGAGTCGAGTTTATCTTAATGTCATCCTTGGTGTTTTCTCTGCCAACAACAAGAATAGCCTCTGGATGAATAACCTGACAAATATTACTGCCTTATAAATATTTGGACCACTCATCTCTGTCATCTGGCAAGGATGTTAATGCTTTCTACATTTTGGATAATCTTGAGTGTTTCAAGTGAGATGAAGCAATAGTCTCCATAATTCCCTGCTTTTTTTTTTCTTTTCGTTTTTGTCTCTCCCAACTTTTTAGTCAGAAATTTTCAAACACACAGGAAGGGTGAAAAAGTAACCAAATGAAGGCTTTGGGTTCCTCAAAGTCCATGTGAGCTGTGAGACTTGAAGTGCAATTTGGCAACCCCCAGTCTGGTGACTCCATTCTGGACACCAGCTCCTGGAATGAGGCCAATGTCTCCGCACGGGCAACCCTGATTTAAAACGAGAAAGGAGGGAAGCAGCCTCTCTTTGAATCTTTCTTCTCAGGATCAAGGACGGTGTCTCTGCATCTTCTTAGTGGATGTAGGAAGAAGTGTGAAACGGGGAAAGTCTACTTGCTGGAGGAAATGGCCTTATTTCACGGTGTGTGTTAACATCCAGGTGGGAGGAAAAAGGAAAAACTCAGCTGTTACACAACTGATAACTTCTAACTTGGAGGATGTAGACCTTCAAACACAGGTACCTTCAGAGGAATTTTACTTTTCTTCTGCAGGAGGTTTTTAAGTGTTAACACAAAATGTGGAACAGATGAAGTGTCCTTTAGGATGGTTGGAGCATAGGTTCCATTTTCCAATAGCACTGTCCACAGACTCTGATGGTAGGGACTGGTGCTGACACATTTCAGTCCCACATGGTTCTGATTATTGTCACCATAATGACAATCACGTTAATGGTGATGCCAAATACATTTCACACTTGGTGTGTACCAGGCACTGTTTCTAGATACGTAATATGGATTAACTGACAACAACAGTCCTGCGAGGTCTGTTATTACCATCTTAATTTTTCTAGTGCAAGAATTTAGAGACAAGTTGTCCAGAGTCATGTAGGGACTGATTGAAGCCCAAGTAACATGTTCCAAAGTCACATTTCCAAGAGATATTTCCTGTTGCTTCTCAAGGAATTGTCTTCATTGAGCGTGCACTGTGTCAACGCTGTAGGGGACCCAAAGGAATATAAAGAAGACATTGTTCTGGCCCCTCAACAGACATTGCTAACATAATTTTTTGTATTAATGGGTAAAGCAAAGTTAGGAGTAACTCTTGAAAATGATCCTGAATTTTTAAATGCTTGTGGAGCCTTGTGACATGACCAATTTTAATTTTTTCCTAAGTCAAGGAAGACTAATTTTGTGTGTAGATTGGAGCACGTGAATACTTGAAATGAAGTCCACCTAACAGGGAATAAAGCCGTCCAGATCACAACCATGTTTTGCATCTCTGGGTCCAAACTGACTAGATTTGGACATCTGCATACCAGCCTGCAGTTAACAACAGACAGTGGAAGGGGAATACAAGCCCATTAATCGTTTTCATGTTAAATACAAATACATTCCTTAGTAGTTCAGTGGTGTTTATCAGAGCATAAACTCGTGGACCACCTGCATTGGGAACTGTCAGACATACCACTTCCTGCTGCCAACCCAGACTTGGTTATTTTGTTTTTTAACTCTCTTAGTACAGGACACCAAAGTCTCTGTTTTCATTTTGCTCTTCACTTCCAACATCTGCCAATGGTAAGTAAAGGGTGGATTGGGCAATAAGATGGACTGGAAAAGTAGGCATGGAGGATGGATCCCGGGCAAAGCCAGATCCCAGGCCCACACACCTTCTCTGAAGGCAGTTCTTCAGAGAAGCACTCCCTTCTCCTTGACGCCAATCTGCTACTCGTAGAAAGAACATTTGCCATCTGTGCAGGGAGTATGTGGCTACATAGATACGCAACGCGTGACCAGGAGAGAAACCCTAAGTCTGGACCCTGGCAGAACTTTCTCTTGGTGAAAACCCATGGTTAGAGACCAAAAGCACTCAGTAAAAGAGCTCTCTTGAAACAAATTCTTAGGAAAGAATGGCTTGCTGGGGCAATCAATACATTAGACTCTACACATAGCACCAAAAATATAGATGAGCCTGCAGAAAAGTGACAGTAAACTTGTAAGGATGCAAGACTTCCTAAAACTCCACCAAGTGAGTGGCCCAGTACACGTCCAAAGTCCTGCCCAGTGTGGTGGCAGAGCCCAATGGCATCTGCATCCTCTCTCTCTCTCTCTCTCTCTCTCTCTCTCTCTCTCTCTCTCTCTCTCTCTCTCTTTCTCTGTCTCTCTGTGTGTGTGGTTAATTAAAGATAAAAATCTCACAGACTTTCCTGTCTGGGCAGGTTTTGAACCTTGATCCTTAGACTTCAGCCAATTACAGGTTTGAGCCACTGGCGCCCACTGCGTCCACTGTTTTAAATCAATCAATTGTGCTTGGTGATCAAATGCCTTTTTGTTTGTCTTTTATCTGTCATACCTCAAACCCTCAGTTCCCCTCACTGGCAGTGAAACAAAGCCATTGAACTTTCATATTGGGAACGAGTAAATTTAATTTGTGGATGAAATTCCCCAAATCAATTTTGATTGCTGTCACTCTAGGAGATCTGGGGGACTCACAACCTAGGAGGATGTGGGAAAAACATTTCTTTAAAGTGCTGGGCAGAGAATTCCTACTCAAGGTCTCCGTGCCCTTCAGCTCCCCCTGGGTTTTGTATCCTGCCAGTGGCTCCGGTGAAATTGGAGTGGGGGAGGGGCGCCTCTAACTCCACGACCTTCTCAAGTGCCTCTTTCTCTGTGCAGTTTGTCTGCCAGTCCTGAAGTTTCACCACGCGCTGCACAAAGGCAATGACTTTGGGGCTGTAGTTTTCTCCCTCTGGGGCCTTTCTGGGATGTGGGCTCTGTCTTGCTATGTACAGAACCTCCATAGAGAAAGTGGCTTCCTCCATTTGTAAGGCCTTTCCAACCCCTGTCTTCACAGCAGGTAACAAATGACTTTCCTTTCTGCTTGCTGACCTGGTGTCTCCCTGCATGTCTGCCAGGTCAGCACAAGGGCAGGAAGGAGGGAAGCGCCAGCCAGGTGCATGTGTGGTTTGTTCTGGGTTTTTCTTTGAAGATGAAGGATCATGTAAGCATACTCTCACCTGACTCTTGCCCAGTCCGTTGGGGTTTGTTTTTTGGGAGTCCACAGGTAACAAGGCTCTGTGTCGACTACTCAGGAAGTGAATACAACCTTCCAACAATTAGGCACCCACACAAAACACCCAGCTCCTCTTGGTTCTCCATGGACAGGTTTTACACATAAGCACCACACATATAAAAAGAGGATGTTGTAAAACGATTCTTTAAAACCATATGGAAAGAAAATACTAACAAATAATAATACAAAAAGAATCAGCACAGGGCCTATTCAAACATGTTATAAGAAACACATAGAAGGGAGTGATTTTAAAAAGAAAAAGACACCAGAAAAACCATGGCCAAGTACAAAAGCAGAAGACTAAAGGTCAGGGAAGAAACAGCTATTAGTATTAGTATCACCATATCTTAATTTACTAACAGACCATAAAATGTAGCTATCATGATTCAAAGTGTTATGAAGATACTCTTACTACATCCTTATTAGGAAGGTGCTTTACTCACATTAAAGATGAAGTATCCAGGGCTGAGGATATAGCCTAGTGGCAAGAGTGCCTGCCTCGGATACACGAGGCCCTAGGTTCAATTCCCCAGCACCACATATACAGAAAACGGTCAGAAGCGGCGCTGTGGCTCAAGTGGCAGAGTGCTAGCCTTGAGCAAAAAGAAGCCAGGGACAGTGCTCAGGCCCTGAGTCCAAGGTCCAGGACTGGCAAAGAAAAAAAAAAAAAAAAGATGAAGTATCCAACATGAAATAACTTGACCAGAAATCACATGCAGACCCCTGAGCACTAACCATTGTGTTCACTGCTCCAGAACTGAGGGTGCCACTGAGAAGACACAGAACAATGAAGCTCTGGTGGAAATAGATGAAAGATAGGAAGTAAAAGATTGAAAAGTGAAGGGAGGATTGTGCCAAAAATAATGTGAAAATATGAGCTAGGGATGGTCCAATGAGACCAGAAACAAAACTCCTGTAGTTAAAAGAGAAAAACAAAAGCTTACAAATATAAGTAAATAAACACTAAAGATATGTCATCCAAGAAAGTTGACAGGCCGAGCACTGTTGTCTCATACTTGAAACTCTCCAGTTAACCACACACACACACACACACACACACACACCACACACACACACACACACACACACACGCTGAAAGTGGAACTGTGGCTCAAGTGGTAGAGCATTTGCCTTGAGCAAAAAAGTTAGGAGCAGGGTGTTGGGCGACGCACGTCTGTAATCCTAGCTACTCAGAAGCCTGAGATCTGAGGATCAGGTTCAAGGCTAGTCCAGGCAGGAAAGTCCATGAGACTCTTATCTCCAATTAACAACCAGAAAACTAGACGTGGTGCTATGGCTCCAAGTGGTAGAGTGCTAGCCTTGAGCAAAAGGGAGCAAAACTCAGAGACAGCTCTCAGGCTCTGAGTTCAAGCCTAAGGACTAGTGTGTGTGCGCGTGTGTGCGCGCGCGTGTGCACACACACACACTCATACAAAGCATACGGAGGAACCTAAGTGTTTTCTACTCAACAAACATGCTAAGTTTAAAAGCAGGGCAACAAGCATTTTCAAATATGCAAGACAAATAGCCTTGTTTACCAATGTGTTTAAAGAAACTACCAGAAAGTCAATTGTGGTCAACTAAGAGCTCAGTAGAGAAACATTGGCAAAAGAAATGGCAGTTAGTATTGATCCCATCCAACTGGGGGTAAACATGAAAACATCTGTGGAAACTGCGGTTGTAATATAGAACATAAGTGGTCTATACCATGGCAATGTAGAAATGGTATATTTCATCACCATGTGAGGTTCTAGAAAGGAAACAGGAAAACAAACTGATTTCCAAATATTTTAGAACTAGAGGTCAAATAATGTTCTTTAAGGTAGGAAATGACAATAGCATAAATATATTCCAATGTGAGTAGACAGTTACTAAGAAATATTAAAGGGAGATGAACGAGCAGAACCATGTGTTCAGTATCTCGGCATTTATGGGATGAGAAGGTCTGCTTGGTTAGAAGGAGAAGGAGTGACTTAAGATTTCACTTTTATCTTTAGAATTTTATATGAAGTGATTATACGAGCCAATCAGTTAATGATTTTCAACTCAGGTTTTGATACATCTTCATTAACCTCAGGATTATGCCATTTTTTTTTTCCTTTATCCCTTTTTCTTGGCCGCTGTATTTTCTGGCTCCTCCTGCCTGTTTGTTTTGGCTCTGAGCTTTCCTTGCCAGAATCTCAGTGATCCACCTGAGCCTGCCTGAAGAAACAGTGCACTTTCTTTTCATTACAGAGATGGTAAGGTCCTGGTTAGACTCCTCCTTCGCTGAAATGGTGTCCTCCCTTGTTCTCATCCCCACTCCTGCCCATGAGCTCACTGGGACCCGCTTCCAACCCTTTGCCTTGACCTGAAAGCCTTTCCTCCCTGGTTTCTGAGAAGAATGTGCATCACTGGGGATAAAGATACCTGTTTCTTGGAAGCCTGGGAAAGGACCACAATGAGGGTTACTACAAATGTCTGTGCTGTTTTCTTTGCAGAAAACCTACAACCCGTTGAGGTAGAGCCAGTATGCACAAAGGACTTAGGATGTAGGCAATGGCCTCTTTCTTTATGATCGAATTGAAGTCCTCAATGGAAGCCCCAGATGGAGACAGGGAGGATTACTGGTGAATTGTTCCAAACCACTGCATTTCTATGCACCGTGTAGAATGCTGGATGGAGCAGCCCCGACCCAGTGAGGTCAAATACTGTGGCTCACCATTGGGCGTTTAGTTCCAGTAATGTATTTGTAAACTTACACATCAAGATATGCTCTCTTAGTTGATCTCAAACTCCTTCCTTAGGCCAGGCTATTTTTCTAGCGTTGGAGCCACTGGCTAGTACCCAAAGTCACACTTAGGACTGGTGTTTTACCCACTGGGAGCTTCTCATCCCGACAGGAACTGCCTCAGTTCTTAGATCTGAATCAAAATGATCCTTGGCATGAGAGTGTCAAACTGAGCCACCTGCAGTTCAACAACTCGCTGGGCTTTCTTGCACATGGGGTCTTCTAATCTTTGTCTTGGTGACACCCATCGCTGTCAGATCCTCAACAGCCCTGGAATCCACACCATGTCTGTGGAAGGTGTTTCGTTTTTTTCTACAATTCATTGAGGCCTAAGAATGCCAAGCACTGCACAAAAATTCCCTAAGTCAAATTTCATAACAGCTTTTGAGGCTGGTATTTGAGGTTCAAAGAAGTTTCAGACATAGGCTTGTCTCTACCTGACTCTGAATCTATAATTTGTTCAACTGGGTCACCATCTTGTTCTAGCTCCATGGTAATCTTGTGGGGTGCTTATTAGTAACTATATTTCTAGCTCCTACATCATGAAGCATGGGACTATTGTTGAATCTTAAGTGGGCTGACTGAATTGAAAATCAGCTGAGGTTTTATTTAACCTTATCCTTGTATTTTGTTAACATATATTAGTTGCATAAGGAGGGTTATTGTGACTTTTTTTTCACTTATAAACAATGTATTCTAGTCTTTCCCTCTGCTGTATCATTTATATCTATCTACCTATCCATCTGTCTATCATCTATCTATCATTTTTGTGCCACTACTGAGGTTTAGACTCAGGCCTGGGGTGCTGTCACTTAGGGTTTTTTTTTTTTTTTTCTGAAGACTAGCACTCTTCCACTTGAGTCACAGCTCCGCTTCTAGATATTTTTGTTTTGGTGGTTTATTGGAGATACAAGTGGACTTTCTTGCCCAGGCTAGCTTTGAACTGCAATCCTTAGATTTTTTAGCTTTCTGAATAGCTAGATTACAGGCATGAGCCACCAGTATCTGGCTTCACCATATACTGTGAAAAGAAGCCATTTTATAGATATTCCCTCATCTGTAAAGCAGAGCCAGTAAAATGTACTCCACCTAGTTTTTGTAAAATCTGAATTTTATAACAGTAATAAAGCTTACCTCCTTAGGTGCTAGAATAGAAGAGGTATTTGGGAAATGGTAGAACTTGATTACCAAAGAAAGGCACATCTCTTAATGCAACATCCAGGAGAAACTGGTATGTGCTTTAAAAAATTATTCTTCTTAAAAAATTCTTATTCTTTTATAAAACATGAAGTGGCAAATAAAAAAGAGAATGAAAAAATTCTTATTCTTTTGTTGTTTCTGTGGCTCAACATGAGTTGAATAGGGTTGCTAAGGAGCAGAGACAGCTCAGAAGGGAGGTTAGGGGAAGCTCAGAGGGGAACTAGAGGGTTAGCAGGTCTTAACCTATGTTAGAACCCAGTTTTTCTCTCAGATGATGTCTGGCTTCTCCAGTCTTCCCCCTTCATGGTGATTGCAAGGATTAACTTTGGAAACCTCAGTGGGTTACGGTGAGTTTCCAATCAAGTTTATTCACCAGGAATAGCTTGTGAACTAATTACAGAGCTCTTGAACTGTTCAAGACCATCATTCATCATTGCACACACTTCTGCCACTCTTGGGCATAGAGAAATACACCTTGGGGGTTGGGGATATAGCCTAGTGGCAAGAGTGCCTGCCTCAGATACACGAGGCCCTAGGTTCGATTCCCCAGCACCACAAATACAGAAAACGGCCAGAAGCGGCGCTGTGGCTCAAGTGGCAGAGTGCTAGCCTTGAGCGGGAAGAAGCCAGGGACAGTGCTCAGGCCCTGAGTCCAAGGCCCAGGACTGGCCAAAAAAAAAAAAAGAGAAATACACCTTGGAGTCTGGGTAGTGCTGTTATTCAAGAACACTGAAGACTGGATAATTTATAATAAAAAGAAATTTATCTCTCCTTCTTCTCCAGGCTGGGAAGTTCAAGATGAAGGCACCACCAGGCTCGTCGTCTGATGAAAGCTGCTGCTTGTGCTTCCAAGATGGCGTCTGGAGCTCTGTGTCTCCCAAAGGGGGTGGATGTTGTGTCTTTACATGGCCAAAAGTGGAGGGGAAACGGCTCCCTTTGTAAACCCCTTTTAGAAAGACATCTAATCTCCTTAACAAGAGAGGAGCCCTCGTGGCCCCTCCTCCTAATATTATCACAATGGGATGCCTGAATTTTGAATGAATTCAAAGAGAATCATTATCCATTCAGTCTGTGTTACCTACAAGTACCTCAGGGTTGTTCCACATCCTGACTCATTTCCAAAGCCTATTCATCTACCAGGGGAAGCCCAGTGGGAGGGAAGTTTGGTAGTTTGAATCTCTAACCAAGGCCCTAGAATTTCACCAGGAAGCATGAAAATGCCTCATGGAACTGATTTTGCCTATTGTTGCAGTTCAGCAGGATACACATTGTATTTCCAGCAATTGAGTTCAGCCAAACAACTTAAGCAACAAGATTGAACCTTTTTCATTCTGAGCAGCCTGTGTCCTAAACTCTCATCTTCATGTTTCAAATTCTCCCTCCTCTCACAAAGTCTAACTCTTCATTGACCCTGTGGTTCTCCCTCTGCTATGGCATGTGTGCTGTCATTAAGAAGCCAGAGAAGATTTCTTTAGATACTATTGGGATGCTACCTCCATGTCTGACTCAGAGGCCACAAGTTCCCCTAGAACTGAGCAGGATCTGACCTATGCAGAGACTTCCCAAGCAGCAATCCCTGGGACCATCGTTGGCGCCTGGAGATGAAGTTTTGCTACTTAGTTGGTCAGTGCTTAGAAGCTGTGGAGGCTAAGCTAATCAAATCAACACCTACTAAGTCAGTGAGGTCAGCTCAGGGCCTAGAAACATCTACTTTATATCAACACAGTGACATTACACACTGGAGAAGGAACAAGGGAGCCTGGTCTTCGATGGGACTCAGGAAGATGGGCATCCTGAGGAAGAAAGACCTGTGTGGCTCTCAGAGCAGAAGACAAAGTGTCTTGGAACTGGGGAACATCTAAGTCCTTGAGAGGAAGTGGCCAGTACTCCAACCACCAGAAAAGGATCGCCTCTTCCTCCCCTTACCAATCTCCCATGGATATCAGTACAATGGTACTCTAGATTATCACAGGCCACAGGTGGTCCTACATGCTTTATTTAAGTCACTCTTTTGCAGAGAGGTCACTGAGGATATAAGAGAAGATGGATGGTAAATCCGAAGGAACAAAGTCCAGCCCTTGCACTGGGCATCTACTGGGGACTGGGCTGCCAGAGCCTGCCCTGGCTTCCTTCATTCCCACACGTGGCCTTTGGAAGAGAGCTGTTGGAATACCGAGCTGATAAGCAAACTGTCACAGAGTGGCATGGCCAAGGAAATAAGCCCAGTGGGTTTGCTTTCATGCTAACAACATTTACCGAATACTTTTTATGTGCTTCTACAGCTCTTGGCCCTTTACATCCAGATTCTTATTTATTCATCCCCCAAGTATCCCAATAAGGCAGATTTCATGTTATTATTCTCAGTGTATAAAGGCTGGAATTGAAATTCAGAAATGTGAGTCTGTCTTTCCATGGCCCCTACTGGTCAGATCAAGTGACTCACTTGTGGCTTTCGGTGGCTTTCAGGATAACCATGAAAGTCTGGACAATGCTGCGCAGCCCCCCCCCCCCCCACCCTTGACAGCCCCGTCCAAGTCCTCGGCAGGTAGGCAGCCAGGGCTTGCGGAGCCAGGAGACTTCCCACCATAGCCAGCCAGTGCCCAGGTGGCCAGCTCCTGCTGAGGGGACACAGTGCCCCCCAGCCCTTGTTCTCACAGCACCCAGAAGGGCCAGAGCTCAGGGAGGAGGAGAAACAGGCAGCCACTCTTTTCTGCCGCAAGGTGGGGAATTCATTTGTGAAGTCAGCAGCTTCCTCCTGAAGGAAATGCATCCTGAGGAGGCTCACAGCCAACGGATTCTCATCAGCACGGGTGTGTGTGTGTGTGTGTGTGTGTGTGTGTGTGTGTGTGTGTGTGTGCGTGTGTGTGTGCCTCTGCTGGGAAGAGGGAAGGAAAAACATCCTGGCTAGCGAGGGAGCTTGGGGCAAAGGACTTGGGGTGCACTGTGGGCCGTCGGGTTTCGCACTGGCAGCGTTCTTCCTGGAGAGTCCAGACCTGGATTTTCCTCCTCATTCTTCATGGCTCAGTGACTGAATTCCCCAGCAGGCTCCCTGGTCCCCAGAGGGGCCGCACATGACCCGGGGTGCAGCTCCACTCCTGCTTCGGGCTGGCCCTTCCTTGTCACTGCCACAAGACCCAGGCGGTGGATGACCAGCCCAGAAGCACACGCAGCCTCTTCGCGTAAAGGATGATTGATTCCTTGGCTGGGAAAGGTGCAAACGTCCCTTCAGGACCACCGCTCCCCATGCTACACTGTTCCATGGGTGGCTTTCCCGCTCCAGCTCTGTCTCACCGTGTGGACACCTGAAGTAGCACAGGCATTAACAACTCAGTACATCTAAATCAAAGCTCTCGTGTGTTTCATATCTTCGCATCTGCTGACTCTCACAGCTTACACAGGTACACACACACACACACACACACACACACACACACACACACACGCTTGGGTCTGGTCCCTGAATCCTGCAACTGGAACATCTTTGCCACCGTTCGCGATTCTATTGTCCCCTAGGAGTCTATCTTGAGAGGAAGAAAAGTGTGCAGAATGTTTCTGATGACTGCCAGAGATGCCCGGATGTGGAATGCCTTAGGGGGTTCTGTGGAGAACCGCCCCGTCCTTGGGCCTCTTTCTCATTATCATCGACTCACAGTGGGCATTATTTTCTTGTGCTTCCTTCATCGCCAGCTTCCAGAACTCCAGCACTATTAGGCACCCCCCTTCCCTCCTTTTTTCTTTTTTTCAGACTATGTTCTAGAACCATCTGGAAGCAGGCACCACCTCCCCAAGATAGTGTAGTCTCTTCATTCTGGAGTCAGGAGGAAGTCTCTGTAACCACTCTGATTCCAGGATATACACACCTAGCTGCCCCAAACTAGTTTCCTTGAGGTCCCCTTCACCTTGGCCTTGCACCCCCAGTAGACAGACTGTCACAGATATGAGATTCCTTGAAAAAGAATTCTTCCAGTCAGAGGCTTCAACTTAAACTCCAGAACCTGCATCGTTCCCAGCCTGCCTCCAGGCAGGGGCGAGGAAAGACCTTGTTTGCCTATGACCCAACACTTGTCCAAGTGGGGTAGGAACATCCTTTGTTCTTAGTTTGGAGCCTCAGGCAACACTTGGAGAAAGGCGGAGTCCTAACAGCTGGTTAGACAAGTGAAAGTCCCGGGAGCTGCCTTTTCCCTTGGGGCAGGGGATTTCTGGCTTACCTTGGCTGTCTTAAGTGTCCCAAGTCCTGAAGAGGCTGCCTGTGCTCTCACCCGTGGAATTCCTGGGCCTCATCCCAAGCTTGCGCTTGCTTCCTGGATGACTTCATCCTCCCAGAGAGCTTCCACTTTGCTGCTATGACCTCATTGCTGGGAGAAGGCAAGCAAAGATACAACTTGCAAGTCCATGTAGCCCACGCTCTCCTGGCTAGAGAACTGCTCAGAGGCCAGTCAGAGGAATTCAGTGGACTGGATGTTTGCATTCTGTTGGGCTCAGGGCAGAGGGTTTTGACCTGTTTTGTCTAAACTATTAACCAACTAGGTGACTTTTAGAAGGTCACCCACCCCTATAGCCTTAAGGGCTTTTCCAGAAACAGACTGATAGTAGATGAGCAGGTATGGAAAGGTAGTTCCAACAAGTGACAGTCACTAGATAAACCTGAAAGATGTGGAAAGCACCATGATCCGGGCAGGCATCTCTCACAGGTTGAAGGTACCACTCTGAGCTCCACTTTCTTCTTCATCTGTTCCTCTACATCTTGGAACAGCCAGTCTCATCAATTAGTGCCTAGAACCAGAATCCAGGTTAGGCTCTGATTTCTCCCTTCTCATCTTTGACAAGAAAACTACAAGTCCTATAGACTGCCTCCAAAATTTACCTCGAATTGGACCATCTTATCTTAGAAAAACTCTTTGGATCTATTGTTCTGGCTCTTTACCTTAAACCTCTCTTCTTGGATACTTCCTTTTTCAACTCCAGTTGTTATAGATATTTTTTTTTTTTTTGGTAATTCTCTTACTGTTGCCTTTACCTGCCACTGTGCATCTGCATTAGTTGTGGGATTGTTCAGATAAGATTTCTCTTTCATATTAAGATCAGAAAGTCCCTAGCAACAGGACAGGACCTCTTTTACTGGCTTGCTCGTACACTCCAATATGAGCTCAGACTCCCAGTAATGACAACCCAGCCACTCCCATGGGGACTGCTTACTAATAGGTGCTCAATAATAATGAATAATAAATGAACAATAAAAATATAAAACAATAATAAATAATATAAAAATGTGTTCAATAAATGAATGAATAAATGGCAATCTAATAGTCCCCTAAAATCATTCTGCAATTTTCTCAGTACATGTAGACCATGCAATCCTGTAAGCCCTTCAGAATCCAGTTTCAGTTTACTGGCTTCTGAACCTCAGCAATACTGAAAATTTTGACCAAATAATGTTTTCTTGTGTAGATTGCCCTGTGAACTGGCCTCCATCTCCTAGATACCAGTAGTACCAAACCTGCGTTTGTGCAGGACCAACAGTCCTGGTTAAGAACCACTGTTTTTTCATATCTGAAGCTAGCTCCAAATCATATTCTTTCTTTTCCTTTTCTGACTGTTTTTGCACCCACGGTCTCTCACGCTGAGTAATGTGCTCTACTACTTGAGCTGTGCTCATAGCCCTTTAATTTTGCTGAAGTTATTTTTTTCAGAGAGTCTTACACTTTTGCCTGGGGCTAGCTTCAGACCCGGATCCTCCTACCTATGCTTCCCTCGTAGCTGGATGGCAGGTGGGTACCACCCCACTGCCAGCTTATTGGCAGAGATGGGGTCTTACTAGCCTTTTGAAAGGTCCAACCTCAAATCTCCTTCTTTGAACCTATACCTCCCAGGCTGCTGGGATTTGGGGCCTGATCTGTTGGGGCCAACTCAGTTCCTGGACTTCACAGTCTTTTTCCTCTAGGATAAGCATTCCTGTTCATTTTTTCCAGACCCAATCCAATGTTCCCCTACCTGTGACATGTTCCTTGGTTTTCCAATGATAACAACCAAGAGTAATAATACTGGCACTGTGAACATTTTTATGAAAACTAAATAATTCCATGTACTTGAAAGGGCTTGACAGGAAGATATGAAATCGATGTTTGTCCTGCAAATGAATAAATGTTCCATGGTTGGTGACCATGGTGGGGGGGTGGAGTATTTGTCTTCAAATAGAGGGAGGATGATCTATGACTGAGGAATTTATTTTGAGTTGAGAGTGATCTTTTCTGGGAGGCTTATAGTAACTTAACAGTGGGAAAGACCAAATAGTGGGAGCAGGCCTTGTTGTAGGGGGAGGGGAGCCCTGTCTGAGCAGGAAAACATTCGAGCAGAGACTATCAGCTAGGGTGCTGTGAGACCCTGTTCTAAGTGAGATTCAACAAGGTGCCTTCCTAATTCTTTTCTCTCTCATGGACTGTACAATTTAAAATTCCCCCTCCCTTTTGTCACTGTTTTTGATTTCTTCATCCTTTGTCTCGTATATAAGTTTGTCTGGTTTGGAGAGAGGAAGGAGAATCACAGAAACAGTGAGACAAAGGGTGAACCAATTCAGCACTGATATTTGCTAGACACTATGTTGGAAATGAACTGTACAACTTGACCGGGTAGGGGAGGAAAGACAGAGAGAAAATGAGGGAGGGATGGCACCATTGAAAAAGAAATGTACTCATTACCTGACTTACGTAATGGTAACCCTTCTGCACATCCCCTTTACAAAATAAAAGTCTCTTCGATTTGTGTGCTTGGACTGGCTTTGAAGTCAAATTTTCAGATCGCAACTTCCTGAGCAGCTAAGATTATAGGCATGAGAGGCATGAGCCACCAGCTCTCAGTTTATAATCCATTGACGTTCTCAATAGCCTGTGGTGAACTTTAGTAAGGTTAGGGGGCAAAAACTAAGTGCTATTTGAGTGTGCATCATAGAATTAGGGAGTTTGGGGTCAATCTGAAGTTTTCTTACTGCTCCAGATGAGGGAATTATGGAAGACTATTGCGAGTTTTCTCTATATAACAGGTTCCCAAGCCCAGGCCCATAGGGTGAGGTGGCCATGTCTGGATGCTGATGAACACTCTGGTGTTTTCTGGAATGCAGTAGCAAGTGGATCTTTTGATGTATGCTAGAGAAGCCGGCACAGGCCACAGAGCAGCCCTCAGAGGGACCAGGATTTACACGTGGTTAGCGGATTCTGTAGGACATGGCTGTAACTATGGGGGTGAACTGTCCCCCACAGGCTGTGGCTTGGAGAGGGGAAGTCCTTCTCTAGATTGGAAAAGAGTTGAGGCAGAACCATCTCTCTTCCCCCAAAAGCACTCCCTTGAAAGGGTGGGAGGATTCACAACGAAGATGAGGGGCAAGGACTTGGCACACAAATACACTCTGAGCTTTCCCTGGGTTCTCCCAAGTTTCACAACCCCTTTGTGTGACACCGGCAAGGATGAAGAGCAAACCTGAGGAAATTCAGTTCCTCCACGGCTTTCTCGTGGCTCTCTATCTTCTCCTTTCCCGAGGCCTCCTCTGCAAGGTCTGCCTTCACTAAATTGCATTTATTCAAATGATGTGTCTCAGAAGGATGCCAGGCCTGACAGAAATCCCTCAGGGATTTGAACCTTCAGTTTTCCCAGAGCAGAAGTATTTCAAACCCCAGGCTTCGGTCACTGAGTCAGGCCCCAGGAGGATGCAATGCAAATGTCCTACTTTAAGTCTGGGCAGGAGAAAAGTTGCCAGCGAGTCCTGTGCCCACGGACAGTGCTGGCACCCGAGAAGCTGCAGGACCTCTGACCTCTGGCTCCATGGACGCCTCTGTGGGGGGGGGGGGGGGGTCCCAGGCCACGCCCGCAGTGCCTGGAGGGGTTTCCTTCCTCACCTGCACCCTATTTGCATTTGCTGAACGCCTTCCGTGGGCAGAGCACGGGTTCGTGTCATCCACGAAGAAGGAAATAGCCTGGTCTAGGTGAGGCTGAAGTGTCCAGAGCCAGGGTCCTGAGCATACAGCGAGCCTGCAGCTCTGACGCCCATGCTAACGGCAGCCCTGTCATAAGCTCCACCACGGCCCCCAGCTGTGGGCCTGGCCCTCCCATGTGTTGACGGGTGTTCGGGTGAAGCATGGCATGGCCACGCCTCAGGAGGTACTCCCACCGGGGGTGCCCTTCGCTCGTCATAGAAGAGCTTTGAGGTGTCTTTCTTGGTGGATCACTATGGATCCAGCCAACGCACCTAACAAACGATGGGCTGCTGCCTGGAGAGCCCAGGTGCCAGGGCTCGGGCCTTGGGGGGAGGAGCCCTGGGAGTCTGGAGTGACAAGCGCGAGTGACAGTCCCAGCCCAAGCCATGGCCCAGGACTCCTGCCACTCCAGCAAGGCTGGCAAGGGGGAAACGAGCCAGCCTGCAGCACTCCCGGGCAATGGGATGGGCCGCTCTCAAATGGATGCCGCACTTGTAGCTACAGTCTCTGGAGATGTTTGGGAAATGGATTCTCTGCATGCTAGGAAAAATCAAGAAGCCAGTGGGATTCTGATGTCAGCAGACAAAAGCCTTCTAATCCTCTGGCCCGGATAGGAAACCATTTTGTATAGAGTCAGGGTTTATTCCTCGTAGGAAGAAATCCCAGTCATAGGCCATTAGGGTTCTTTCTCCTTTTTAGCCCCCAGGCCAGTCTGCACCAGGAAAGTGGAGTTGAGCTCTGGGTATTGCTCTGGCAGGCCTCAGAGTGCTAAGCAGCCTCGGGGGTGGGGAGGGGGAGGGGAGGGATAGCAGGGTGGGGGGGGGTGGAGGGGTTGCAGATAGCTCAGCTGCTGGGGTTCAGTCTCTTCCAGGGGAATCAGTCTATGGGTGTTGCCCTTCAAGATCAACTGTGTTCTTTCAAGGCCATCGTGTTCCCTCAGCGTCAACTGGGTACCAGGGCTTGAGGCTCCACTGGCAATAGGGAAGAAATAACTTCCATCATGTAATTTCCCTGCAAATCATTACAAGTCAGTAATAATCCCTGCTCTGCTCATGAAGCTATTTACGGACTTCTCCCACATATAGTGGCTCTGGAGAGAAGGAAGGGAAGGTGCTTAGCTCTGGGCCTCTCAGGAGGGTGACCCAGCAGTGGTCTTCTCTGCTAGATGTGCTTACAGCTGAGGAGACCCAGCCAATGGGAGTGCTGGTAACTATACTGAGTCACTGTGTCTCATACAGTACACAATACAAAAACAAAAAGAAAAGAAAAGGAATTACAAAATACCCAACCAGCCAAAAAGGAATTCTTCTACAAAATACCCAACCAGCTGATCAACTATTTCTTAAGTTGCTCTGTCAGGATCACACAGGATGCCACATACAGTGGAGAAATTGGTGCTGTAATCCCTGTCTCCAGAGGCTTCTAGTCCCTCCAGGAGCGGAGCCCCCGCATGCACATGGTTTTTGTTGAAAAGGAAGATGAAAAAGCAGAGAGAGGAATATATCTAGTGCAAAAGTCGAGTCAAATTCTTGTGAGTAGAGTAGGAAGACGGCTGGGGTTTGGTCAGGAGGAAGGGGCGGGGCACGGGGACGAGGCTGCCCAGGAAACTCTGGTCTGATGCCCAGCCGCCTGGGAAGGCCTGGTGTCCAGTGTGCAAAGGCCACAGCCAGGCTCTGAGCGGGCGGGGCTGGCCGTGTGGTTTGAGTTGCTGAGTCAGGGCGCCGCCCAGACCTCCCGCTTGGACATTTTTTTTTTTCTTTCCAGAATTGGCTTTGTCTGCTCTGTGAGCCCATTTTGTCTCTGTCTACAAAGCCTTCAGACTGTTTGATGCACAGTCATGCATAAAACATATGCACATACACACACACACGTACATGCAGGAACCACTTTGAACTTTCAATGCTTTATGCTTAGGGGCAGAGAAATGAAGTGAGCACTCTAGAATCCAACCCCTAAACTGTCTCTAGAATGGGCAGACACAGCTTCCTTTGTATCGTTTGCCAAGGGTTCAGAATGCCATGTGTGGCTGTTCTTGCTTCGGTCCCTCTGGTTAAGGAGGAGCCCGCCTCCCTCAAGCCCAGGAATCCAGCTCATTTCCTGTATTTCTTACTTCACTCGACATGTGGTGCCCAGTTCTTGTAAGCTGCATAATCCAAGCCTAGCGGTTAGGGGAGGTAGCAGTTCAGGAAGGCCTGGTGCCTTCTGCTACAGACTAGAGCCATCTTACTCCTGAAGCAGCCTGGGGTGTGGTTTACCTGTGCAGGTATGAGCATCTTTGAGGATGGCCTCCTAGCAGAAGTAAATTCACAATAAAAAAAAACCCAAAGGATTTTGTGTCAGTGGAATGCTCACATTCACTGGGGACCTATCACTTTAGCAAATCAGAGGCTCAAACACAGAAGAAAGTCAAAGGGTCCTCTGGATTGCAGGAGTGTACAAAGAATACTTGATTAAGCAATGGTTCTTGGACACACTATTGTGGTTATTTTTTTTTTTTTTTAATCTGGCTTATCTGGTGAAAACTTCCAAGCAAATGGAGGAGCCAGACTCTGCCAGGCCTGTCAGGAAAGTTGATTTCTGACACAACTGGGGTGCATTTGATCTTGGCATTAGTGCTTTAATCTATGAAGAATAGGGTTAGCTCTGTTTCTAAGGGGTGTTCTATCTGATAAGGGTCTTGTGGGATGGGTCCCTCAAGGCTTGGTTGTCTAACACTTAAATCTAAACACAAGACAAAAGATTCCCTCAGCTTCCTTATTTCCTGTAGAAACCTGGAATCCATCACCCATAAATTTAATTCAGTAAACACATATTAAGCACTTTGTATTTGTGGAATATAAATGCAGCTGTTCGAAGGCAAAAGTGAAGTAACAGTGGCTTAGACGTAGTGGAAAGTATTTCCCCCCTGTGCATCTGCCTGTGCGTTACCAGCCCAGCTGGCTGGGAAGCTGGCCCCTGCAATCTGAGATCAGCCTTTTCTGCCTTTGTTCTTTCCTCTGACCATGGAGTTTTGCTCACTTCTCCTGGACTAATCAGGCTAGCCAGCACATCTGCATTCCACTTGGGGAAGGTAGGATAGAAAAAAAAGGGGACGCACACTCCTTTTAAAGGGGAAAACCTGGAAGCTGCATGTGCCCTTAGGTCAACTTCTCCTTGGCCCAGGGTCACAGCTAATACTGGGGAGGCTAGGAAACGTCACCTGTGCCAGGTGGCCATGTGTGCAGCTCAACACGGCCATGGACGAGAGAGAGAAGCAGGAGTGGACAGGAGGAGACAGATTACTTTTCTGTCATGCATGTTCCATATGCTTGATGTTAAGTAGGTGCTGAACCAGGAGAACTGAAGTGGAGTCCATTTGCAATAGATTCATTTACTCTAAGGAAACTACAACCTAGGATTCTGCATAGGAGATGTGCAGTATTGGAAGAGAGGAAAGGAAACCCCCACTGACACGAGAGTGGAACTCGATCAGGATTTGTGGATGGGCAGATCAGGAGGGGAAGAGGCAGCCATAGGTAGAGGGAGCAGCCTGAGGTCCTGGTGGAGCAGGCAGGACCTGTGCCGGGAGTGGTGGAGTTGAGTGGCTGGAGAATGGCAGCTGTGGTTGGATAGAGGGGAGATCACAGCCAGCCAGCTGGGTCACCAGTGTCGCTGGACCACCCAGACTCAGGCTAGAATCCTCAAGCCACAAAGGGACTTTGTCAGGGTGGCCCTTGGTGGAGATGACTGTGGAGGCAGTGTAGTCTTTGGATAAGGCAGCAGGCTTGTGTGGAAATGTCCCTATGTACGTGCATCCCTAAAGAGAGTCATTGTTTTCTTCGGTTATTTCCAATCTTGAGCAACAGACTTCATGTACAACATCTTTGCAAATGTTTGATTAATGACATATTGAGAGGATGAAGTGGATATCCAGTCTTGACTTTGGAGAGAAAATCATCACATGGGGATCATTTACAAAATAAAGCTACTTGAGTGTGACGAGATCACTTGAGTGACTGGAGTAGTAGAAGGACAGAGGATGAAGAGGAGTGGGTGGAGAGGAGACAGAAGATCTAAGGACAAGCAGATGGAGTAAGGATAGAGTACCTAAAGGAGCAAGAGTGCAGAACAGTAGAAGCCAAAGGAGGAAAACAGAGGAATTTTAAGGAGTGGTCAGAAATTCCAGTGATCTCATAGTCAGAGAGTAAGGTGATTCAGACAAAGATATAGGAGATTGTACTTTGAAGCCATCAATGATATATTTGAAAACAGATTAAGAAGTCTGGCCAAGGGGAATGCCCACTGTAACATATTTGTGCTATTGGTAAGTATATATTATTCCTTTTGGAATTCACATAAGATGAAGGAAGAAGAGGGATGACTATATATATATATATATATATATATATATATATTACTAAAAGGACCCACTCTACCTTTTCCAATAAGTGTGATGTCTAAGGTTTCTTTTTTTCTATGTAAAGTAATGCTAATTTCCTCTCTGTTTGCCATTTTCATGAAGCCTGTCTTGACCTACTATTTGGTAGTCAAGTTTTATTAACTACAGACTCAACTTTTTATGATGTTGTATGGTTGCTATCCGATTTCTGTGTATTTCTATGGAGGCTCATGTGTCTATCTTTCATATCTATCATCTATCTATCATGGATTGATCTATCATCCATCCACCCTTATTTCCATCCTTCCATATACTAAGTATTTATCAGGCTACTCATTAAGGTCTAGGTACTACATCAAACCAAGACTACCTTCCAATAGTTTCTGGTCAAGTTGAGAAGTTTAGAACACACTGATGGCCTTCCTGAAACTTTTCTAGTCTCATTCTTTTGGGAACTGCGGTTACCTTTTGATACTCAACATTTCCTGGTGATGTGCTCGACTCTAAAGTTTCATAGGAATTGACAAGCCTAGTGCTTATCATACATGCCAGCAACCAGGAAATCCACGGAAGTGATTGCCCAATAGCAAGCAAGAGTGCAAAGGCCACAGGCTGTATCATTTGGGAACCTCTGAGAGACTTGTGTGCATTATTCATGGCTTGTCATTTGCAGTCAAAGCCACAGGCTTGCCCTCTGACATCTCTGAAGAAGTTCATGATTTATTGGAGGCATCAGAAGAAATAGAAAACTAAATAGTAATATCATCCCCTGGGGGAAGTCTTGCTCCAGTATTTTACATAATATTAGAACATCAGCAAATAGTGTCCCTGGGATAAAAACTTTGGCAAACATTCGACTGAAATGTTTGAGAAGTGAAACCATTCATGTTTTGTATGTCAGGAGACTTGAGTCTCATGCAGCCTTTGAAACAGCAAAGTTTGGGGGTGGGGCGGAAATCCCCCAATCATAAGCAATAGAAAGTCTTTAATTCAAGCCCCACAGTACCAGGAGCTCTAACCTCAGGATGGGGATCATGGGAGATTCTGAACTCTTTTTCTTTGGTCCCATCTCCATACCATCAAAACAAGTCTTACCACTTTATTTTGTGATTCTTTAGGTTTCTTCTTTAGGATCATAAGGAAAGAAATAATGCTGAGTTCTTAGTATCTCTCTTAGGATCATACTCATGTATTTTAGAAGTAAGTTCTGTGTAAATAACGGGAAATCCAAATGGAAAAACTTTAAACATGGATTTTTATTTTCCTTAATGACAAGAAGTCTGGAGATAAACAGCCCAGGGCTGGTACAGCTACTCTGCAGTGCTGTTAGTTCCTTTGCATCTCTCTGTCCTGTCACTTTAGCATGCAGTTTAAAGCTTCCTGTTTGCAAGACAGCTCCCAGGCAGGAAGAAGGGGAATGCCAAAGCCTGCTCCGTGAGAGGGTTGATCTATGTATTTGGAAAGGAAGGCTTCCCTGTGGCTTCCAGTGGCATCCCCTTGACCAGAACATTCCCATTCCTGCCTGGAATGGGCAGGTGGCTCTAAGGAGGAAAATGGAGAACAGTATTAGCCCTGCAGACTGTGTTAGAGAATGGTAAGGAAAATATGGCTGGCACTGGGTATCAAGTCATCTTGTAGTATCTGCTGCAACACTCTCAAAACCACTTAAAAAGTTGGGAAGTACAGAAATCATGTAACATATATTGTCTTTAAGAAGTCAGTGAATTAAAACCAGTGATTAAGCCAGATGCTGGTGGCACATGCCTGTAATTCTAGCTACTCAGGAGGCTGAGATCTGAGGATACTGGTTCAAAGCCAGCCTGTGCAGGAAAGCTCACGAGACTCTTCTTCTCTTCAGCTAACCACCATGAAGCCAGAAATGGGGCTGTGGTTCAAGTGGTAGAGTGCTAGCCTTGAGAAAAAAAAAAAAAGAAGCTCAGGATAACACCCAGACCTTTAGTTCAAGCCCTAGGACAGGAACCGATACATAAATAAATAAATAAATAACTGACTCCCCAAAACTGAACACTGTGGTATCTCATTAGGACTTTTCATAATGGTTGATTAAGAAATGTAATGTTTTATTGATGTTTCTGTTCAATTGAGATCTAGGGAGCCAAGGAGATGATGGAAAACGAATGAAGAGCAATTCTTTTCCTGAGAACATAGAATGGCTTCTGCTTCCAGCTTCCTGCGGTAATATAATAGATCCTGGTAGGAATTGAGGAGTCACTGTGGGGAGAGAGGTGGCATCAGCCCCTGATACAATCTAAACCCAATCGTCCTGCACAATTCTTTTGATGGAGTCCTCTCTGGGAATTTCACAAGCACGTGTGGTGAGCATGAACCGCAGAAGTAGGGTGGAGAGTTTGAATGCTGAGACTTCCATTGGCCTGCCTGAGGGACTCAGGTTATGCCTGCCCTAAGAGAAAAGTCAACAGGCTTTCCTTGACAGGCTTTATTGTTTTACTTGGATGCTGGTTTCCATGCATGATGAGCTGTACTGGGTGCTAGATGTACTTGGACACATATATATCCCTCCATCTCTTGTGAGATTAGGTAATTAGTTACCACAATCCAGGAATCCACTTGAGGAGGAATTCCCGAGCACCCTCCTGGGTCCCCAAAGGCTTAGCATTTGTTTGTTTTCCTTTAGCATTCTTAGATGCAACTTGTCAGAGATGTCATGGACCAAGATGGTGCTCAGGCAGAGTCAGCCCAGCACAAGGCTGAGAGAAGAATGTCAGGACTGGTGGCAATGGAGCGGGTTAGAGATGAAGATAGCGTGTGTGTGTGTGTGTGTGTGTGTGTGTGTGTGTGTGTGTGTGTGTGTGTGTGTGTGTATTCATTCCTAGAGCTTGAACTCAGGGCCAGAGCTCTGTCCCTTAGATTTTTCATTGAAGACTGGAGCTCTGTCATGTGAGTCACAGCCCCACTTTCAGCATTTCAATGGAGACAGGTGTTTCATGGACTTTCCTGCCCAGGCTGGCTATCTCAGATCTCAGCCTCTGAGGAGTTAGGATTACAGGTACGAGCGATTGGTGCCTGTGGAATAATTGATATTTTTGTTTATATGTCCATTTCATGAAATTCTGAAGCAGTGGCTAGAGGGAAAGGCTCTAAGTAGGGCAGTGTCTTAGAATTTATTCCAATTGTATTAATGGGCAGCTTCTCTCTGAAGAAGAGACGAGAGATAAGGAAAAAAGCTGAGTGGTTGCAAGTAAAGTATACAACTTGTGGGGGAGCAGAGTCTGGAGGGAAAAACTGGGAGAGACTGAGGGAAGGGAAGACACAGTTCCAGAAGGAATGTACTCATCACCTGACTTATGCAACCGTAACCCCTCTGTACATCACCTTTACAGTAACAAGAAACTAAAAAGAAAAGAAAAGGCAAGTGGATCAATGCTCTGCATAAACCATATGATTTAATCTGCGCAATCATTCTACAATGTAAGAAAAATCTACTGAAGAAAATGAGACCCGGAGAGTTGCTGTTCAGCCTTGTTATTTCCCAGCTGGTGAAGGATGGGTGAGGTTTGAACCCTGGCCTGTTGGATGGCACACACTCTTTACGGGGCTGCCTTTAGATTCTCCCTCTCAGGCATTTGTTAAGAAGCCCCTGAACTTAGACGTTTGGAAATGAAGCCCATCCTTAGCATTTGAAGGAGGAATGGCAAAGGAGCTCCTTTGTCCGTGGGTGCAAATGTACCAAGCTGGCAGCAACTTCAAGAGCAAACACTGAATACTGACCAAAATGGATGCGGAGTTCAGTTAAAGCCACTTTCCTAGCTCCATCTGGAAGCTCTTCAGAGGCATAATTTCATTCCAGCCAAATGTAATTAAGAATTTGATTTGATTAAAAAACAAATCGAAGGCAAGAGATGCAATTTCTCCTCATTCCCTCCCTTTCTTCACAAATAGGGCCCTCATTGACAGATTGTGTGCACGTGACCAGAGCCCAGCCCACCTCCCCTTGTCCTTCTTCCCCCTCCCCCCCTTCCCAAAGAACAATGGCTGGGGGAGGAGAAGGAAGGAACCAGTGTGAAGGAGGAAGGATTCCCACAAGAGATCAGGGAGCTCAGCAAATAAATGCGAAGGATTTCAAACGTTCTCCTTTGGCTTCAGGATGCTAGTAAAACATGGCAGTTGTATAACCGTGCCAGGGATGAGATGTCCACTTAATTATAGCATGGGGTGGGGGGGCGGTGGGCCAGTGTCTCCTCAGGAGGGAGACTCAGCAAGGCTGGTACTGATCACACCAGATCTAGTGCCAAGAAAACAGTGGTCAGTGAGTACCAGCTGGCTTTCCAAGGAGACTGGGGCTCCACAGACAATTTTGGTATTAAAAAAAAGAAAAGAAAAGAAAAGTAAAAGGGTAGGTTGAGAGGAAAGGAGCTGTGATACTGTATTATTGGCTGTGCCCCAAATAATCTGCCTCTGACCTACACCATCTTATCTCTGAGGCTCTAATGAGAATTCTGTGGTGAGCTTTGATAAAGGGCAATTCAAAATGAGAACAGGGAGGTCAAATACTGTGCTGGCTGCTCCTGTCAGATTTCTGCCAAGATGTACCTCTTGCCGGCTTCCCTGTTTGTGGGAATATTTCTTTAGAATTCATTTCCTGAGTCTGCCCTCTCTCCCTTCTTTGAAAATGGCCTGTTTGAGAATCTAGGCAAACTGCTAAGCAGGAGCTGGAGACAACTTTTCAACACTCCTGTGGAGTCAAAGTAAGGCAAAAGTTACTGAGAAGAACTGAAATTTTTAAGGAAAGTTCTGGAACTCAGGATTGTCACAAGAATGACACTGGAGCAGAAGCGCTAGGCCTAAGAGTTAAGAGAGAGCCCATGATCGATAATGTCAGCTATCTTTCGACTCCACCATGTCTAGTATATTACTTTTTGTCTCAAGTTTGCTGACCCCTGAAGCTCCAAAATCATGTCCCCACTTAGAACAGAGGAGAGGGTAGAAGACTTAGCACTAGTCCTGGCTGTTGCATCTTATGAGAAGCAATTTTCTTTTCCTTGAAATCCCAGAAAACTCCGTAGGTAATTTGAAGAAGGGACTACAGTATCAATGAGAACCCCAACATGCAGAACTCCCGGACTTCTGGTATAGCTTCTGCTGCTGGCTTACATAACCCAACGCCTGTGCTGCCATCGAACCGACAGCAGCTGGGGATCCGGAAGACTTCCGCCCTGCTGGTCCTGCTCTGGGAGCTAGTGCTTCAGAAGCATGGAGCTGCCAACACTGCCGCCATGAAGGCCCTGGAGCCCAGGTCCTCCTCCTAGCCTGTGACTGCTGCTGCTTCCCCCCTTCCAGGTTTTCCCAGTGCCTTCCATTGGCAGAACGTAACTGTCAAGCAGCTGGTGTGGGAACTGATCTGGGGAACGTGACGTGTAGACGTCTGTCCCCCCATCCCCCGCCCTGGCATGCTCTTCTCCAGAGAGGAGTGCAGATGGCCTGAGGGCCATGGCATACGCGACGCCCTGCATCAGTATGGAGAGATGGGGTTGATGCCATCAGGCTAGTGAGGGGCTCTGGGTGATGCATTGTCCTCGGTCTGCACTGATTAAGGAAATGGAAGGACAGGTGACCTGAGAAATTGAATTTCTAACCGTTTTGACTCCAGAAACCACCGTTTACCAAAAAATAAAAATAAAAAGGGGGAGGGGACTGGGAATATGGCTTAGCGGTAGAGTGCCTGCCTCGCATACATGAAGCCCTGGGTTCGAGTCCTCAGCACCACATATATAGAAAAGGCCAGAAGTGGTGCTGTGGCTCAAGTGGCAGAGTACTAGCCTTGAGCAAAAAAAGAAGCCAAGGACAGTGCTCAGGCCCTGAGTTCAAGCCCCAGGACTAGCCAAAAAATAAAAATAAAAAAGAGAAAGAGAAGGAAAGAAGGAAAAAAATTGTACACCCAAAGAACTAGACTGTAG
This sequence comes from Perognathus longimembris pacificus, assembly GCF_023159225.1. Lineage (NCBI taxonomy): Eukaryota > Metazoa > Chordata > Mammalia > Rodentia > Heteromyidae > Perognathus > Perognathus longimembris. Next base: position 37,507,992 of record NC_063179.1, read on the forward strand.
ATAAAAGCTGTGGTCTGAGAATGGAGGTTCAAAGCAGGGAAGACTGTTAAATTCTTATCTCCAATAAACTACTCAGAAAAAGCCAGAAGTAGTGCTTTGGCTCAAGTGATAGAGTGCTAGCCTTGAGCAAAAAAAAAGAATTTAAAGCACAGGGACAGCACCCAGGTCCTGAGTTCAAGGCCTTGGACTGGCACAAAATATAATTATTCTCACACTTTTTTCTTTTTTTTTTTTTTCCGGCCAGTCCTGGGCCTTGGACTCAGGGCCTGAGCACTGTCCCTGGCTTCCTTTTTGCTCAAGGCTAGCACTCTGCCACTTGAGCCACAGCGCCACCTCTGGCCGTTTTCTGTATATGTGGTGCTGGGGAATTGAACCCAGGGCCTCATGTATACAAGGCAAGCTCTCTTGCCACTAGGCCATATCCCCAGCCCTATTCTCACACTTTTTAACAGCGGGTTTATTTAAAGTTGCCATGAAGAAATCATGCTGATTGTGGTCTTATCATCACTCTCCTGTCATTGTGACTCCATTTCAATGCAGACCTCTGTGGCTTGCTATGATAGCAAATACTTGTCCTCTATGCTAGATTCTGGCTGGAAAAATCTGAGCATCAGAGACCATTTATGGCATCCAGTTCTGAGGGATTCCTCTGGCGTCCTCTTTCTAGATGTAGTTAGGCATTGAGAAAACGGAGATGTGAAATGTTTAGCTGTGAATAGATGCAGGGTTGAGAGTGTGGGAATATGGGTGAAGAACCTCAAGTAGGCAGCCCCCAGAAGTTCCTGGGGCCACTCTTTCATCTTGACCTCCTTTAAAAGCTCATATGGGAAATTCAAGAGCTCAGTCACAGAGCCAAAGCTGAACATTGCCGTGGACTAAAACACAGCCCCCAGAGTTGATTTTTGAGATGGGATGGTAAGGACAGTGGAGGACGATTTGCTGTTGTGGAATGCTTTATGGTTTATGAGGTGCTTTTCTATTATCTTAACAAGTAATCTCACATGGTAGCCACTTGCTGTAAAAGTTGGTGATCTATCAATAGGTAGCAAACTTGCCCAAGCTCAATGCTTGTCCATCCAAGATGGTACATTCCATGGCTGGTAGGTGAATCTGAGTTGAAATATACTCAAGTTGAAATATAGATTTGTTGACTCTATGTCTGGTGTTAACACACATACACACACACACACACACACACACACACACACACACACACACACTGCTTTTATACCCTATGTCCTATGCCTCTCCCTCATGCTTGTTCACAGAATGCAGAATCTTCTAAGTGAGCTGGACCCTCGCCTGACTATCATCAGTTACTACTCTTGCAATGATTTCTTATGGCCCTACTCAAGGCAAATAGGTCTCATCATACAAACCAGAGGGTCCACTATTCCAGAATTCAGAGGCAACCCAGGGGCCTCCTGTGCTCCTCAGATCCTGAGTGGTTTTGTTGATGTTGAGGCCTCCAGAGAATCTTGAGCCTGTCTGATCCGGAGAGTGTGTCACATTAGCTATCGGAGCTACATGGGCCTCTGAGGTTACTGCATCACACTGAACCAGAACGAAAGACTCAGAGGTGGAGAGAGATGTGTCAGGATCCGCAGCTCCGTCTGACATGACAGTCGGTCAGGGTAGGAGACAGACACATCCCAGCACAGTGATGAATACATAGACGGAGTGAAAACTGTGGCGGTAGGAAGAAGGGAATCAGCTAGCAACTGGCACAGAAAACAGCTGGAGTACCTTGTGTTGAGTGGGTAGCTGGGATGATGTAATGAACACATTTGAGCTGAGGCCTGACAGATGGAGAAAGCCAGACCTATAAAGATTAGGAGAGCAAATGGCAGAGCAGAGGTTGTGAGTGTACAAAGAACCTGGCGACTTAGTGGAATGGAAAGAGGGCAACAGCAGTTGGAGAGAATGGGTGGATTAAGCCAGCAAAGGCAAGAACCAGGCTGGTGAGAGATGGACTTAGGACTTAGAGCTGCCACCCCGACCTCCTAGGCACCTTGTTCTTGATCTCATGTTGGGCCACCCTGGCTTTACACCAGCTCAGAGGCTTCCTGAGGACATGGGATGTCTATGCCAGAAATGGAGTGGGCTTAGCATGGGGAAGGCAGCACATTTTACTGAAGGACATAAGGTAGCCTGCAACTCTCTTAGCTATGCTACATTTGCTTCCTAGGAGACTGTGGGTCCCTGGAGGATGAGAACCCTGTCTACACATCTCTTCATTTCTGAATCTCCAGCTCCTGGCTGATCTGAGAGCCAGCTGGCACTCGTAACATGTGCAGTTGGCATGAGGCATATTTGTCATGGCACCCAGAGCAGAGGTGAAAGTGGAACAGATAACTAGGAAACAGAAGGTGGTGACTGCCCCGTCGTGAGTGAGGCAGAACCAAGCTTTCCTTTTGGAGGAGAACAAGGCAGACTGAACAGGAAGGAAAGCCAAGGACAGGCAGGGTGGTGAGTTTTCAGAAGGTAAACGGCAGCTGAATAGTTACGGCACAGTTAGGTGCTTTCTTGCTGCCTGACTCTGCAGATGGCATCTGGGCTCCTGTCTTCAGGGCCTCCCGTGTCCCACTTTGCAGAGATCAGCCCTTTTACCGCTTGGGTTGTCAACTCCTGCACCATTTGATTTGTATACATATATGTCAGGCTCGCCTAAAGTGAGTGTAATCTTAGGTTCCTTTGAAGACTCGTTTCCCTTTTCAAACGATGCAGTTATGTGAGTATATTGTCTTGACTAAACTATTTCTGGAAAACAAAACCACAACGTTGGTTTGTTTCACAGATCATTTAAACAACAACAAAGAAAGGAATATTTAGTCTCTTTTTTAGGCTGGCAGCCCAGCAAATTACAGAAGAGTGGTTTGCTGTGGTTTTGGATTTGTTCTTCAAGTCCCCGGTGGTGACACAGATGTTGGAAAATGGTAGGGAGGGGGATCCCTAAATTAGGGGGATGGGAAGAGGCTTCTGAATGAGAAGAGGCAGGTGGCTTGGCTGGAAGGAGGGCAGAGGGGACGCAAAGAGAAGAAGCAGGTGGGAGAAGCAGAATTCTGCAGCTGCCCCTGTTAGCACAAGAGCTTCTGGGTCAAAGGGCATCAAGAACAATTTAAGAATATGACCCATGCGTGTAATGATTGTGAGTGAACTGCTGGAAGCTTGTTATATATGGTACAGGGTTATATTCTTATTTATTTATTACTTGGTATTTTTCCAGGACGAATTCTGAGAGAGTCTTAGCTGCTTACCACCTGCTGAGGAATGTCAAATGATCAATGCTTGCTTCTTGTTCACTCCGAAGCCCTGATGTCATGGGCCTAGGGTATGGCCTGGGCATGGGGACATTTTCAAGGCTCCTCAAGTGACTCTGAAGTGCAGCCAAGTTTTAATTAAGGCCACTGACTTGAGTGATGTGTAAAAATAGATATGGCACAAAAAGGCAAAACAGAGTAGTGATAAATGGATGAAGAAGTTAAGACAGAGGGGAGATGCAGGCAGGAAAGAGTCAGCAGTGGGCAGGGGGGCGGGGGAGTCTTCAGGCTTCAGGTCCACAATGCGGAGTATCTCAGGAAAAGCCCCCCAATCACAGGTCCTGAGACCCTAGAGAAGTTTCCTCTGTGATTTACCATTGACAGTGTGTTCTCTGCCATTGAGCAAAGACCTTTTTTTTTTTATTTTTTTTCTCAAATTTTTATTATCAAACTGACGTACAGAGAGGTTACAGTATCATACGTTGGGCATTGGATACATTTCTTGTACTGTTTGTTGCCTTGTCCCTCATGCCCCCCTCCCTCCCCCTTGAGCAAAGATCTTTAAGGACAGAGCTCCCCCCACCCCCCCATCTTCTGTTCTGAAAGTGGCAAGTTTCTTTGCATGCCTGATTGGCTTGGAGCTTTTTCTTTTTTTTGGCCAGTCCTGGGCCTTGGACTCAGGGCCTGAGCACTGTCCCTGGCTTCTTCCCGCTCAAGGCTAGCACTCCGCCACTTGAGCCACAGCGCCGCTTCTGGCCGTTTTCTGTATATGTGGTGCTGGGGAATCGAACCTAGGGCCTCGTGTATCCGAGGCAGGCACTCTTGCCACTAGGCTATATCCCCAGCCCGGCTTGGAGCTTTTAAATCCATTGCACACATACAGCTCATTCTGGAGGGTTCTGCCTGTGTTGAGACCGGTGGGCTGAGCTATCAATCTGGATTTGAGAGCTCCAACCTTCCTTACCCAACTCCCAGCTTGAATAATCATGTCCCAAACTCCAAAGTGGGTTGTAGTATATGATGAAGAACTGGACTTTTGAAACTTTGATTTCAGAATTGCTACTGTGTGTGACCCTATTCACAATACTGAACCTTACTCTGTCTTAGTTTTATCATCTCTAAAATGGGCATGATTGCAGAGATGATAATAATGATGTTAAAGAGAGAGTTCATGTGAATAACCGGAGTACTTCCAGCCAGGTAATGAATGTCCTTACTGTTTAACATTCTAGATTTCCTTCCTGATGAAACCAAATTTAGATGTTCTCGTATAATTTTTCTCATAAAGTTTATCATAGAGTTTTCTCAAAGCAAAGACCGGCAAAAATGAAATGTTAACTTCAGACAATCCTAGGTAGTCTCTTACTGGTTAATTCAGTTGGCATGAGGCGAAGTTTGTTTAAAAAAACAACAACTCCCCATGTAATTACAATGTACAGCTGAGGCTGAGAAGTGGTCTTGGTATCTGGTACTATTTTAATGGCTGTCACAATAGCTTTCCAAGCACCTTTTCCAGCAATCTGGTCTTTAGTTATCTGAGACCCGCTTTACAATGCTCTAATTCTAAACAATTCCTTTTGTTTTCATGTGTTTGTGCTTTGTGCCTGTGTATGTGTTTACGCACACACACAAGTAGTGTGTATATGCACATGTCCACTCATATACATGTATACACACGTGTATGAGTTTAAAAGTAATTGGTTTGGAAAACACATGTTTGAATCCAGAGATAAATAGTACGTTACATTTCATCTAACCTTTTTTATATCGATATATATATAATGTTAAGTTTTAAAATCACAAAATGAATTTTGATATTGGCTTCTATTTGCTAAAGATTCTTGAAAGAATCAAGATTTTGTTTTGTCACTATTCTGATCTCTCTCTCATATATGTGTGTGTTACATATAAAATTATATTCTATCATCATTAGCTGTATTGGTTTCCTTCAGTGACTTAATAGAAGTCCACATCTTGGGTGGCTTATAGCAACAGAAATGTATTCTCTCAGAGTTCTTGAGGCTAGCAGTGTAAAATCAAGATGTAAGCATGGATAAAGGTGTAAGCATGGATAGTTCCCCGTTGAAGCTTGGAAGGAGAGTCTGGTATTCTCTCCTGCTGGCCATCTTTGAAGTCCCTTGGTTTGAAGGTGAGTTTGTTATCTGCCCGTCTCCACGTGGTATTCTCTCTGTGTCCCCAGGTTTCTGTGTCTGAAGAGCCTTCTTAGGAAGTATCAGTCATTGGACTAAGAGCATCTGGATTCACCAGATCTTATTTGATTGCATTTGCAAAACCCTGTTGTTGTTTTTAAATTTTGTTTTGTTTTGTTTTTCGGTTGTGGGGCTTGGATTCAGGGCCTGGGTGCTTTCCTTGAGCCTCTTTGTACTCAAGGCTAATGATCTCCCATTTAAGCCACAGCACCACTTCTGGGTTTTGAATAGTTTACTGGAGGTGAGAATCTCACCCAGACTATTTTGCCTGTGTTGGCTTCAAACCTTGATCCTCAGATCTCAGCCTCCTTAGTAGCTAGAATTATTGGCATGAGCCCCAGCGGCTGGCTTCAAAACCCTGTTTGCAAGTAATGTCCCAGTCACAAGCGCTGGAAATGAGGAGTTGAGCACATTGTTTTAGGGACCACAACTCAACCCAAGTGCATCCACCTTTTCCTATATCCAGCCATCTTTTTAAGGGTGCTTATGTACAAACTTGAACCTTCCAGCTCTTTCCATGTCTCCTAGTTCATTGCAAGTTCAGACAGGTGCTGCCAAAGCTGGGCCAAATAGTCAAGCTGGGGAGCAGGGAAGTCAATTTCTGTCCTCTCCAGATATCCACCTTCCTTCACACTATCAGAGAAAGAAGAGCTGCGGCGCTGGCTGGAGGGAAGTCCAGAAAGGGCCAGATGAGGAGGGACGGGAGCCACAGGTGGCTGCCGGGCCGGCTGAAGGCTTCCCGCAGCTGCTTGGCCACCTGGCGGACAGCTGTTCTCACCATTGGGGAGCTGTGTAAAGCAAGGACTGCCTGACTTACCACCGCTTCTCCAGAGCCACAAGATGCCAAAACGCCTGGTCAAATCTGTCAGTTTGGTTGAGCAACTGTTCTAGAGGGGTGAGGTGGGGAAGTTGGGGGGGGAGTTGGAGGTGTGGAATCAATGAGCTGATTATGGTGACTGCTCAGTTTGGAACAGAGTTGTCCCGAGTGCAGCCACGTTACTGAGTCCGTTGGAAGAGTCTGGTCCTGTGTACCTCAGGCGAACCCCGCTTCCTCAGCTCCCCGCTTTGCACAGGGAACTGGGCCAGGTTTTCACAAATAAACCTTTTCAGTTGACTTGATGAAAGGTAACAATAATGCTGAACTCTGATTCAGCCAAATGATAGCCTTCTTAAGTGAATTTTATTCTTGCTATTATTATATTTGTGTTATGCAAAAAACATAGTTCATAAGAGACATGTTTTGAATATCATGAATAAAGATCTGTGGAAATTTCTTTCCTTTCTTGTTATGCAAATGACTTAACTTCAGTTTACCATCCCCCCTTCTGTTTCACTGATGGTAGTGAGGTTTGAACTCAGAGTTTTGCCCTCGCTAGGTAGGTGTTCTGCCACGTCAGCCAGGCCTCCAGCCCTAGATGATAACTGTGTCCAGCTTCTTTGCTGAAATGGGGTCTCTCTAGCTTTCTTTATTCCTGGGCTGGACTTGAGGTCTTTCAGACTTTTTATTATAGGTGTAAAGCAAACACACAAGTCAATTTTCTCTCTCGATCTATGACATCTAAATTTGTTTGCTCTCTTGGTCCTTTTCGAGGATTTTATACCCATATATCTGATGATAGTCTTAGAGGAAAGAGGGTTATTTAGATCCCAGTTTGGAAAGTCCAAGATGATGGCTCTCATCTGTTTGGGCTCTGGGGGCGGGGGCACTGCTGGCTGCATCACTTGACAGATGGCATCGTGGGAGAGGCATGTGGAGAGGAGCAAAATGAGATAGCCAGGAGCAGAAGGAACCAAGCACGTGGGGAGGGGCGGTGGCCTTCATAACAACCTGCCCTCTTGAGAACCCACTGGCTCTGTGAGACCGTCCTTGGTCCCTTCTGAAGGTGACACCCTGATTTAATTATTGTACTAGGTTTTACCATCTCAACGTCCCCATACCAGGAACCAAGCTTTCAGCCCAGGAACCCTTGGGATATACGCTTTGAAAGAAAATGTCTGTCAATCCATGTTCTAGACAGGTTGTCTCAAACATGAATAAGCACTAGAAAACAGCAGGGTTTTAAAAACACAGTTTTTGCTGTGTTTTTCAATCTACTTCTGGGGTTTCTGGTTCAGGAAGTCTGGGATAGGCCCTAAGGATTTGTATTTCGAGCAAGTGCCCAGATGCTGCGGCTGCTGGTTGAAAGCCACCTGTTGGGAAGCACAGTTCCAGTCAACCAATTGGTTAACAAACATTTACCCAGGCAGCCACATGGCACAGTGCTCACAAAAATAGGAGCTAGCATCCAAGCTGGGCCATTGCTAGCATCCGCCATCCTCTGACTCTGTGATCTCCAGTCTGTTATTTATGTTTCCTGCACTTTCATTTCTGGATTTGCAAAACAGGGATGGCGAAAGTGCTTGTCTCAATAGTGTGAACCTTTCACACACGCTGGCTATTTTCTAAACTTATGCCATTGGACAGTTTACACTTTGGGACTGTGGGAATGGAACTCACTTTAGCGAACAGGGCTGAGGGCTAAGGGCTGGGCCAGGAGGATTTCCTGCAGAAAGTGCTGGACTGGACACAGAAGAGGCACAGGGGTGACAAATCAGACAAGGTGTGGAGTTGGAGATGGAGTGAGGTTGGGACACTGGACAGAGAGGGACTCGGACCTCCTGGTAGGTAAGAAGGACAGCCAGGTGGCATGAGAGGCCGAGAAATGGTCGGCCAAGTCGCAGAGTTCCCCTGAGACTCTCCTCGCTCATGGATGAGTCGCCCAAGTCCACTGCTCTAGGTCTCTCCTCACACTCCGGAGGTGGAGGAAGCCCCAAATGCCCTGGGCCTTTCTGAAAATCCAGCTCTGCTCTTTGGGGCTGCACAGTGGGCCGGGCCTCCCCCCCACCCCCCCCATTCTGCTCTGTTTACCCCACACATTCCAGCTGTTTGGTAAGAACTGCGGCCTGGCAGAAGCGTTTGGGAAGCTTTCTCCGTCTTCTAAGAAACAGGAAGTCATTATTTGCCCAAAGCAAACAAACTCACAACACTGCAGGGTTCAAGTGCAGTCCAGGGCTGGAGTCCCAGGAGGTGAGTGTGTGGGCTGGAATTGTGGGGACCTGAGCGGACCCCCTGCTCTGCCCTCAGCTCCCACGGCTGCACAGCTGTGACCTGCAGGAAGCCGGAGCTAAGCGAGCCTGAGCCCAGCCCCACGCGGGCTGATGCTGATGCTTCCCAGTGAGGCTTTTCTTCCCATGACCTCAGCAAAACCAGTTCCGTTATTCCTGGAAGTGGAGGAGCTCAGCCTTCCTCATGCTTCCTGTCTTCCCTCTACCAAGAGAGAAGGAAGAGGGAATTTGTTAAAAGTCTACTACATGCCAAGCCCTGCACTTGGCGCCAGCATTTTCAGGCTGTTTAAAATCATGCAATAATCTTGCCAAGTAGATACTATTGTTTGCAATTTACAAATGACTAAAACCCAAGTTCTGAAAGAATGAGTCCTTTCCCCAAAGTCATTGAATCACAGAGTTACCATATTTTCTGGGAGTTATTCATTCACGTGTTTATTTTTTTAAGACGGTTTCTCTATTAGTCCAGGCTATCCTTGAATCCTCAGTCCTCCTGTCTGGAGTCTGCTTGGTCCTGGGATTACAGGCCTGAACTACCCTGCCTGGATTAGAGCTGCCATTGCTTTGGAGTTTGGCCTTTTCAAGGTATCCTCAGCACTCCATCATTTCATTTGGGGCCCCTGCGAATTCTCTTTCCCCTCCATGACTTTAGAAAATTTTGCTTTGATTTGTCAGACAAGAAGCCATAGCTTTTGTGTAGTGTACCCAGTTCCCCGAGCTACTGGAATAGCATGTGCCTTACTCAGGTTCAGACAAGGCTTGCAGGAGAGAAAGAGAGGCGCTTGAAGAACATCTCAAACCTTCACAACTGAAAGGATACAGTCAGCCAAGGGAATCCATTTTCTTCCTTGGAACAGAGCAGAGAGAGACAGTAGGCAAAGAGGGACCAGGAAGGGACATGGCCAATCCCTGGCTGCTCGGCTCTGTCTTTGACTTGTGCAATCTATACGGTTAAAGCATGGTGGTGTTCTTAAAACCCAGCCTAGATCCTTGGGGGCCAGCGTGATGGTTTGATCGTTCCCTAGCTTGAGCTCTGTTGGTACCTCAATTTCTTCAGTTGTGAAATGGGGATACTAACAATTTCTACCTTCTAAGATAGTAAAGGGCTAAGGGACTGGGGTCCTGGGACTCCGGAGTGACGGAGATGCACACAGAAGGTGGCTTCTCCAGGCAGCCTGGTAGCAGCTAGCCCAAGCTAAACCTGCAGCCCCTCTGGCTCCAGCCCCAGCTCCATATCCTGACTCAGGCAGCTCAACTGCCTGTGATCTCAGGAGGGCCAGATCTTTCTTCTTGACAGAGATTTGGATGAATGTAGTGAAACTTCTCAGGCCAAACTCTTGAAATATTTAAGCATGTGTATTTCAACCAATTAATAATGAATGGGTCACAATCTTCAACATGGTATCTATTTCTCCACCCAGTCTTGAAGAGGCAAGGCAGGAACTGGTACCAAGATTGGGGTTGGGTGGGGGGAAATACAATGGACAAAAAGATTTCTGGTGATCATTTTCTCAACCTTTATAGCCGACTACTCTCCACACACTTTGCCATCTTGTTTTCTGGGGCTGTTTAGGGAGCCTCCAGCACGTGATCTCGGTGGGCTCAGGAGCTCTGATTGGCTCAGGTCCTCAGATCTCTACTGCAGGGAGGGTAGAGCGTCTGGGTGGGGTTTCCTGAATCTGGAGCTCTAGGTTGGCCTGAGTGCCCAAGAGACTGGAATTTGAAGACCTCCCTTCTTTGTCTTTAAGTCTTAGGTTAAAAAGATGACTAATAAAATGCATGGGGTCTTCATGATGGTCATCATTATTCCTTGGCAATAATGATTATGAGCATAAATGTTGTGTTCTGAAAGCTTATGACATGCTGGGTACTTGGTACCATGTGTCCTTTCTGTTTGAAAGTCACAGGATGACGCTAGAGCTGCCCAATCTGGTACTTTCCATACCTTCTTAATACCCTCTTTTTTGGATATGCGAATTCAGCTTTCTAGCTGCCAACCTTTATAATTCTTTGAGGGTCTTTTGTGGAAGTGGAAGTGCTTTCTACTTCTGGTGAGCAGAAGTATTAGAAAGAGCAGCTGCCAACTAGTGGTGCAACGGGCCTGGTGGTTCGCGCTCCCTTCTCGTGCCTCAGGTGGGGCACTCTGAGGTGAAGGTGTCCTTCCCATGCTTTCCAGTGGCCCTCCGCAGAATTGTGCTCGGTTCCCACAGGGCCATTTGCTAGACAATGTCTTTTTACTGCTTTGGCTCAGACCCGTCCTGGGGATTCTCCCCTAGGTCAGCTCCTTGCAGGTGAGGTGTTGTTGGGGTTTTTCCCACCCTTGTCTTGGCACCTGTCTTCAAGTGCCAAAAAAGAATCAATTCACTCTTGGAACAGCAAATTCGGCTTCAGAATCAGCTTGGTTCAGTGTTCAAAGGATGTCCACCATGTCCATCATTCCGCTTTATTTTGCCTTCCCTTTTTGGATTGTCTCCTCTACATCTCTGAAATGCCCTCCAGAAAGGCAGCATCAAATGCGCATCATCACAACAGCCATGACAGGGGAGGAGTAAGACCTTTTCTCTGATCAGTTTGTGGGAAGGAATCGGGTTCTGTGGGCCCCATCTGGTCCTACTTGAGCTCCATGCTATCCAGGTAGAGGCGAAGCTGGCAGACGGGCTGTGGAGATGTCCACCCTGGGCCAGATGTTCTTCTCCCGAGGATCTAGGCTGGCATGGAGGAGGGGTGATCCCTCACCAAGAAATGGAGGCCACCCGAGAAGGCAGAGGGATGACTGAGCAAACACAGCAGACAGCTCCCGGTTTCCACTGGCTCAGCTGGAAAGGAGCAGAGTAACATGGCATCCTGGTCCCCCTTCCTTTCTCCTCCCTTCCCTTTCCCTTTCCCCCTTTTCCCTCGCCCTCCCCCTCCCTTCCTCCTCTCTCCTCTACCCCTCTCCCTCTCCCTCTCCTTGTCTCCTTTCCCCCCTTCCTGCCTTCATCAATCACCCTTTGCTTTAGAAGCAAACCTGGTTTCTGGGATGTGGGCTCTGCTGCTTTCAGATCCCCGCGTCCTTCCCATGTAGACGGACCTCTCCCATGACGCCTCCCCCGCCATTTCCCCCCATCTCCGACTTCAGCTTCTTTAAAGGAAGACCTTAACGTGCTTGGTAATGCTCTGTGTGCAGAATTCGTGAATGCTCACAAGCGCCTCTTCCAGTCCTTCACATATGTTTCCCGCTTTCCTACCTGATTTGACAGTATTTCTTTTGGAATTTGCCTTCATTTGGGTTTTCTGATGTAATCAATAATTTTCAGAGAAGCAAAAAGTTCTGTTCGGTTGTGGGCTTGACTGGTTTCGGGATGGTTAATTAAGGGACGCGATCGCCACGGCAGGCACAGCTGTCTTGGGGAAGTCCGCGAGCACTTGGAGCTGACTGGTGGTTGGCACACTGCTTGCTCAGCTGGCAGAAGACAAGGTGCCCATCCTGGAGCGTCCATCTGCTAGCCAGCCAGGAGGCTCAGCTGTGGGCAATAGGCAGTAGGTTTTAGAGAGGAAGGAGCAATGGCCATCCTGGCCACCAGGCTACTTCTCTGTAGTCCTAGGATGTCGAAAGAATTACTAAGAGATGCTTCTGGTGGTTGCTCAGAGATTGAGTGTCGAACATTGTTTCTGAGACCACAGGTCCCTGTCCAGTGCCCTGGGGTTGTACAGAGTGACAAGCCACATGCTTTGATGATGCTTCAGGCTGTGGAAATGTCTCCTCCCACAGGTGTCTGCTCTGAAGATCAAGACCTCCCTGAATCCTAGACCATCCCAGGACCTGGGGAATTTTCTTGGACTTTCAGAGCAGTGTGTTTGGTGTTCCTGTTGTCTGTACTGGGGGACAAGGAGGTTTATTTCAGGCCACTGCTGATCTATGTGTACTTTTGTGCCAATTAGAAAAAAGGGTACTTCTTCTCCACCACTTTTCTAATTTTTCTAACAACAAGAGCTGTGGAGAATGTCTGGAGGGAAGGGGGTGAGGAGCATTCTTGCCATTGGTAAGAATGTGAATGAGTGAGCTTGCTGTGGAAATTAGTATGGCGATCCCTAAAACACAAAAAAATTCAAAACTAAACTTCTACTGACTCTGCCATACCACTTGTGGGCACACACTAACAGTATAAAATTAATATACAAGAGAGAGACTTACATATCCAGGATTATTGCAGTTCTGTTCACAATAGCCAACCTGTGGAATCAGCTGAGATGTCCAATTGGTGAATAAAAAAATATGTACAACTGAATTATGTACAGCTGTATCACATATATTTGGGATACACATATCATCATAGAAAATTACTCAGCTATCAATAAAAAACAAGACTATATCATTTTCAGGAAAATGAGTAGAACTGTAGATCAGAGTGTTGAGTGAGATAGGCAAAGTTCAAAGTCAAAAGTCATGTATTTTCATTCTTTTGCAGACTGTAGGCCTAAAACATATATGTGTGTGTGCATATGTGTGAGTGCATATGTGCATATATTCACACATACTTATATACACACACATATATTATAAGCTGCTAAATAATAGGGAGATAGAGAAATGGGGACAAAGAGAAATAGAGGAGATTAAAATGACTAAATTATAATACATGCATACATGAAACACAAGATGAAAATCCTTTGTACAGTTAGATATATTACAGAATAAATACTCTATAAATAAATACACTAAAAATAAATGTCAAGGAAATAAAAAGGGTCTCAGAGCCAGGCACTGGTGGCTCACGCCTCTAATCCTAGCTTCTCAGGAGCCTGAGATCTGAGGATTGTGGCTTGAAGCCAGCTCAGGTAGCAAAAGTCCTCACGAGACTCTTGGCTCCAATTAACCACTCAAAATCCACAAGTGGCACTGTGGCTCAAAGTGGTAGAGGGCTAAGCAAAAGAGCTCAGGGACAGCGCCCAGACCCTGAGTTCAAGCCTCATGACTGGGGGAAAACAAAACCAAAAACCAAAGGTCTCAGAAAGGAGGAGACCAGCACGACAGGTGAGATTGAATGCAGAGGTTGAATGAAGGGGAATTTGGTTAAAGCATTTTATATGTGCATATGAAAATAGGACGGTGAAACCTAATGCACTTGTTTGAAGAAGAGGGAGAAGGATGAGGGAGAGAGAGAAGAGATGAATTTTATTGGAGTACATTGCATACATGTGTGGAAATGTCACAGTGAAATCCTCCTTGTACAACTAATAGATGCTAATTAAAAGTCTTTAAAAAAGAAAGAAAGTAGGTGGGTAGAATTCGAAAAGAAGCCCTTTCTGACACATGAGCCTTCATTCGCATTCAACCCAGCTTCTCAGCAGAGCACACAGTAGTATCTCATCGCCTCAGCCAGGCACCTTTGGGCAGTGCACAAACAGTGCACCACGCAAGGCAGAGCTTCGCAGTGTTTTCCCTACTGGTTCCTTTGGTTCTAGGCTGAAGGGCAGAGTGCAGCAGTAAGGCAGCAGTCCTAAAAGGGTGGAGGATGCACTAACAGCAGCAGCAACAGATACAGCAGCAGCTCTTGGAACTCACTAGAAAGGCAAATTCATGGGCCTCTGCCCCAGAACTGCTGAATCAGAGTCTCTGGGGATGGGTGCAGGCATCTGGATTTAACCAGCCCTCCAAGTCTGTCTGCCGCTTGCTAACAATGGCTGAGAACCAGCACAGTCCCTTGCGTTGGGATGCTTGCATCTGCCTGCCTGTTACAAGTGCTCAGCACAGCGATGCCCGTCCCTCCCCGGCTGACATATCTGAGTCTGCCCGGGCGGGGTCCCCTGGCCTGGCCACTGTGAGCTCCCACTTTTGCTGGGAAGGATTAGTGAGCCTCACTCCAGGACTTGCCCAAACAAGCACATCCTTGCCCTTCTCATGACATTTCCATGAGTCTTCTTCCTAAGTAGGGGAATCCATCTGGGCCCAGGAAGGGTTTTGGCTCATGAGCCAGAAGGCTACGCCAGCCTGGGAATGAGCGTGAGCGGATATGAGAGCCTGGCTGAGTGGCCTTGGGCGAGGGGAAGTCATAATCCCACATCATGGCCTGATTCACCCCGCTGTCGTTAACCATTCCGAGAGCCAGGATGAGGCAGGAGGACGCTCAGCCCCTCCCCACCCCAAACAGCTTCTTGACTTTCTTTCATCACTCTGACGTCCTCCTGAGCCCAGAGGGCCTCTCACGCCCCTTCCGACTCCCTGGACAGCACTGATAAGGCACAGTTTGTCAGGCAATGGTTTCCCTGTGTTGCCCATTGGAGACCAGCTCTGTCTTGTACATATTTGATCTCTTTGCAGTTTGGGCCCCTGTGGCTTCATCTTTCTAAATTGGTGTGTGGATGGGGTAAGCAATGCTCCCATGTCAGCCCAGGGTTGTGAGGCTGGTGATTGGGGCATCTTGCAGGCCCCATGATGTCACTGAGAGGCAGAGGACTTACTGTTGGCGTTTAGAACAGCAGAACTCTGTGCTGGACGCGGTGAGTGCCAGACTCTGTGGGGCAGGCCTGCAATCCCAGCACTAAAGAAGCTGAGGAAGGAGGGCTAGCGTGAGGTGAGCCCGGGACCGAGCAAGCCTGTCTCCAAAACCAAAGTAAGGGCTAGTACAAAGTTTACTACTTAGAGCCTAAGAATTAGAGCCACACAGAAAAGCAAGGCAAACGGAAAAAGACCTATAAAAAGGTGAGGAATTAGGCCAGCTTTCCCATCCTTTCCAGCCTTTGTACAAAGAACTTTGAAAGGAGTTGATTATGTTGCAGAAGTTGAGAGAATATTTTCCTCTCCCCACCCCCATCCCGACGGTGTCAAGATCCTATTGACCACCAGGAGCACTGAGTCCTGTGCTGGAAAGGGAGGAGGGGGTGTTGTGAGAGAGACCGGGGCTAAATGGGATCACCATTAATTTGCTGTGTGACCTGGAGTAAAGTTCTTAACTGCTCTGAGACTGTCAGTAACTTAGACAAGGTGCTCTGCCGTCATATTAAGTAAAGAAAATGTAAGAATTAAATAAGAGGCTGCACTTAAAGCATTAATCAAAGTGACCCCGATGTTCGTCCCTTGCCTTCACTAGTCACTCGTTCATAAAACATTCCTTGTGTTAAGTGAGAGTTGGTTTTCATGGAGATGAGGTTAAAATCCAGGCTCACATGTTTCTCAAAGTGAGAAGGGTATGAGGTGCTTAGTTTGGCTAAACCTGTTTCTCGTTCAAGTGGAGGTGACCTTGGTGCTTACCTTGAACAGTGGATGAAGAGAAGAATTGAGACGACTTGTTCCAAACTGTGCTTTGAGCAGTGTATGGCACCTGGCTATTGTGGCACTGTCAATATCATGGTCATATTTGCATATGTGATTCTCTGATCCTCAGAGAATCCTCCTGCCAGGCAGGAGCTCAGTCAACTACCAGTGACATGAGGAAAAAGGAGCGCACTGTGATTGGCTCTGTGATTGTCCGCAGGAGCTATACAGTCTACTGGGGGAGACCAGCAGTTAGGCAGGTGGGTCACATAGGCCAGTAGGCCATGATGGTTGTTTCTCTGTCAACAGGGGAACAGAGGGAAAGACATCCAGGTCTGGGCAGCACCAAGGCAGAGGTTAGGAGGCTGGAACAAGCCAGGCAGGTTGGAGGCTGCAAAATACAGCTGGGGAGTGGAGCTTGCTCAGGGCTGCCAGGCAAAGGAAAGGAAAGCTTCGCCATCAATGCCACACAGGCAAACATTTCCATCTGCTGTACTCATTGTGTCTGTATCCTCCGCCACTGCTGGATGGGTGATAACCAACCATATTGTCAGTGGGAAATAATTGGTTGAGCCAGAGGGGGAGGTGAGTGGCAGATAGAGGAGTCACCCAGCATGCCCTCTGACAGCAGGATTCTGGTCACGTGGGAGGGAGTGGTGGGGTGGGAAGACTGAGCTCAGGAGATGCTGCCTGGTCCCAAGGATGTGTTGGAAAGTAGAGGCCAAAGCCTCTGCTGGGAAGGAAAGAGGGAGCAGCCTTCAGGAGGCTGTGGTGTTGACCTGGCAGTTGTGAGGACTGGAAAGAGCTAGGGTACCAGGGCTAGGCTACCTCTGACGGTCTAGGGCAGGGTGGGCCTGGGGACAGGGGAGCACCCTCAGTACTAGGATACTTTTCTTTCATGGACCTCACCTGGTAGCTAAGGGTACTGGTAATCAATGGGGTCTCATCAGTGCTCACAGGGATACGGAGGGGTGTCCCGGGAAAAGCCATGGGCAGGCCATGGGGTTTCGCAGAGGGTAAAAGAAGCTCTGTGATTCCAACTGAAATGAAGGCAGGAGGCCGCGGCCGGGTGGGGGGTGATGGAGGGGCTATGCCATCTCATGGGTGGAGCTTCCCTGCCTTTGTCTGAAATTCTCCCACCACTATCTCTGTGTTCTGGTTTTCCCATCCTTCAAGGCTTCATTTCGATGTCACTTAAACTTCTCAGAGCTGATATGTCTCTCTATTGAACTCCAATTCTTTCTAGGGGAATAATTAGTCACTCAGACAACCAGTCTTTCTTGAGAATGAAAGCCCTGGAGAACACAGTGGGTTTCAATCCCATGGCCGCCACAGATGCTGCTGAAGCGGATGAGCACGTGTTTGTGAAATGAATGATCAGTGATCTTAGATCAATAGATGGATACGTCAAGAGATAGATCAAACAAGTATTTGTAAAATGGGCCAATCACTTCTACTAGAATCAATTCTATTTCAGGTTGATGTTCCCTTAGAATGGAAAAAAAGAAAAAGAAAGTCTGCTTGCAGGTTCTTTTTCTAGAGAAAGGAGGTGTTGCTGGGGAGAGGCATAGGAATTTTCAAGCCAGCAAAACTTGGGTTTTCTTATTGGTGAAAAACATTGACACCCTAGGGACAAGAATAATATATCAATAAACATGGCATCCAGTAGTGCATTTCAGAACACGTTAAAAAAGGTACCCTTTTGCCTTGGGACAGCATAGCCTGCAAGGGGACAAAGGGTTTGCAAGGGAATTTCAGTCCCCACTGTATCCCTAGTCAGACACCTTTGTACAGGGCACAACTGCAAATTGTGGCCTTGGGACAATGCCTGGTCCGCAGTAGGCCTTAAATAAAAGTAGCAATTATACTTATGGTTATTATTAATACATCATTATTGTTATTATGCACAGTACCCACCTGGTACCTCATGCAGACAGATCTTTTGATTAATATTCCTCTGCAGTTGAAATTTTCTATTTTAAAGATTCAAGTCATAGGAACACCGCAGTAGCACAGTCTGTCTTGAAGAAGAAAAATGAAAGGTTGATGCTATTAGAATTATACTTTCCTCATTACAGACATAATACAGCCCTGTTTGGGGGCTCCCTACTCCCACTGATGCTGAAATTTAAAAGACAGAGCCTAGACTAGGCCCCAGAGTAACAGGAGTGATTGCAGGAAGTCATATAAATGGATTTGATCTCTTGTTAGTGGTCCATATTCTCTTGATAGGGCTAGAAGAGCCAACTTACTATCAATAAAAAAGAATAAACCCTTTATACGAAGCCATTTTCTCTGTCACCAAATGTTTTATATACCTGTCAATAATTGTAACTGTTAAATATGACATATTGATGGATATAGTGGGACAAAAGGATGCTTTTTCCTGATTAGGGTGAAAAGATTTTATGGTCTTTATTTTATAGATGGAAGTAATCCAACTCACAAACTTCAGCTATCTATAATCCTCTGTGGGAAGGCAATAAAAGAAGAAGAAAATTTTGGCCAAGAGCCCAGCCCCGTAGACCCTGTCCTTAGATTTGGCTCTGAAGGTTTCCTGGAGTAGCTTGGGACTGCTTCAGCCCTTGGCTTTGGGTCAGACCTGTGTAGACAGGGCCCTGTTGGGCTGTTGGGTGGTGGGGCTCCACCCTCCCTTACATTTGCCTGTTTGGCTCTCATGGGAATGAACTTTGCTATCAAGCAGGCTTTTTAGAGGTGGCAGTTAGAATGTTTACAGACAAACAGAGAAAGCCAGGGCCTCCTAGGTTTGATTCCTTAAGAGGCAGAGGGGAATCTATGAGATGAATTCATGTGACCGTCTGTTCAGAATTACCCACCTCTTCCTCACAACTCCCCCTCTCTATCTCCACAGGTATTATGAGGGTCTGTCCATTTTCCTTTATGGACATCTGATTCTCTCCTCTCCCTCTTCACCTAGTGGTGAGGGACACCCCAAGTTCAGAGTCTTCCAGTTCTCTCTATTGCTAGTCCCAGCTACCCACTCCTTCATATGCTAGTGTCTCAACAGTCAGAAAACATCTTCAAGAAGAAGGACCCAGGAAACCACTAAGTGTCCTGGATTGGTCTGCAGGTGCCTTCTTCATACTCCTCCCCTTAGAGTTGTTTGTGTTCCCTCTTCACAGGCATTTGTAACTACTGTGTTCTCCCTCGCCTTCTCCCAACTATGTTAGTTAAAGAAAAGCTCGGAGTCCATATCTTCTTGAGGGTATACAATTAATTTGTAAAACTTTAATTTTGAATTAATATAAATTAGTAATATACGAGGATTTCATTATGACAATGACAACATATGTACAGTGCATTTTAAGCAAATGTACCCCTCCATTGTATTTCAGTTTATCCCCTTTGTTCTCCCCTCCTTTTTAGTGGTTAGTGGGTTCCATTATTCTATCTATCCATCCATCTCTTCAGTCCTCTACACCCCTCAGTATCCTTTCTTTTCCTCATTGCCGTCTCACTGATTCCCTAGACAATTTACTCCCTTTTCACTTTCGCTTCGTCATCATCATCATCGCCATCATTGGTCTATATTCTACAAATGAACACGAATGTATATGGATTGTTTGGTTTTTGGTTTGGCTTTTCTCTCTCAACATGATGACCAGTCTGGATTTTTTTTTCTTGCCAGTCCCGGGGCTTGAACTTAGGGCCTGGGCTCTGTCCCTAAGCCTCTTTGTGCTCAAGGTTAGCATTGTGCCACTTGGACCACAGCACCACTTATGTTTTTTCCTGAGTACTTTATTGGAGATAAGAGTCTCATGGACTTTTCTGCCCAGGCTGACTTTGAACGATGATCCTCAGATCTCAGCCTCCTGAGTAGCTACAATTACAAGCATGAGCCACCAGCACCTGGTATAGATGTGTGTGTGTGTGTGTGTGTCCTTGGGCTTAAACTTAAGGCATGTGCTTTATTCATGCACAGCTTGTGCTCTACCACTGCTCTGCTTCTGGCTTTTCTGGGGGCGGTGGGGGGAGGCTTTCTTGTTTTGGTAGTTTATTGCTGATGAGAGTCTCAAGGACTTTCCTGCCCCGGCTGGCGTGATCCTCAGATCTCAGTCTTCTGAATAGCTAGGATTACAAGTGTGAGCCACTGGTGTCCAGCGCACAAGTCTTGATATTTAAAGAACACAGTGCAGAAAGAAGGGTTATGAACTGTAGGTGGAAACAAGGATCAATAGAGTATAGAGTAATATAATGAGCAGTTCAGTTGGATATTGTTATGGTTAATCTTACATGTTAACTTGTCAAGACTATTTTATCCACATATTTGGCCAAACACTAGCCTATTCCTTATTCTGTCAAGATTTTTTCAAATTAATAGACTATTAGATCAGATTACCTTCTATGATGCGGGTAGGCTGTAGCCAATCAGTTTGAAAGCCTTAAAAAACTGATGTTTCACCAGGCTCCAGTGGCGTGCACACACACACACACACACACACACACACACACACACACACACTACTATTCCCTCAAAAGAAGGAATTCTACTCAATTTGGCCTTCAGCCTTGAATTGGGATGTCTTCTCTAAGTCTCTAGCCTGGTGGCCCTCTCTGTAGAAGGTGCCAGTTTCTGCAGCCACAGGAACCAATTCCTTATCATTAATCTCTCCATAGATGAACTGGTAGACAGATTGACTCCTAACTGGTTTGTTTCTCAGAGCACCCTGGAAGTGAAGGGGGGAAATGAAGAGCCAGACTTTGAAGTCAGGCCCCACTTTACCATGCGAACCCCACTTTACCATGTAAACCTGAGATAAGCAGGCCCTGTGAGCAAACCCAGGACAAGCTTATTAGGGCCCAGTTGGTTGAGAACTCTAACCACTGGGAATGCTTAACTCTAATGGCCCCTAGAATGCTTCGAGCTCTATGCCTCGAGCCCTGAGCCAATCAGATTTGTACTCGTAATCTTGCTTGCTTAAACACCTGATTGCTGTAACTTTGTCTTTTGCCTTTATAAGCTCTGTATAATCGCAGCTCGAGGCTGCCTCCTAACCTCCGCTGTGTCGGTGGGTAGGACAAGGCCCGGGCCGCAGCCCCGCTTGAATAAAGTCTTGCCTTGCTATTGCATTTCGGAATGTCTGAGTCTCGGTGGTCTTCTTGGTGGTGGTCTCGTGACTTGGCACAATAGAAGTTCAAATAGTATGGCATAGTTTTAGTTTCATGTATCATATTTAGTACATTTCACTATGGAGAGAGGAACAACTGGTCACTAGAGTAAATGGTGACAAAAATATTTAAAGAAGTATGTCAGGCTAGGCATAGTGGTTCACACCATAATCCTAGCATTAGGTAGAGGCTGGAAGCTTGAGAGTTTGAGACCAATCTTTGTCACATAATGAGTTAGAAGGTCATTCTAGGGCTGCATAGCAAGATCCTATGCAGATCCTAAATACTGATCCTAGCAAGATCCTAAAGGAATAAATAAGTTAGAATTTCCCAAAGTGAGGAATACAAGATCTAAAAGGAATTTTATCATTAGTGTTTTTTTTCCGTTCAGGTAAAGTGAAATTAAAAATAATCCCTTTCAATTTCATAGTTTAAATAAATCTCCAATGCTCATTTTATTTATTTTTATTTTTTTCTTATTTATTGTCAAAGTGATGTACAGAGAGGTTACAGTTTCATACGTTAGGCATTGGATACATTTCTTGTACTGTTTGTTACCTCCTCCCTCATTCCCCCTCCCCCTCCCCCTTTCTCTTCCCCGCCCCCATGAGTTGTTCAGTTGGTTTACACCAAACAGTTTTGCAAGTATTGCATTGAGATTCCATTTCACCCCAGTAAGAATGTCCTATATCAAGAAAACTAACAATAATAAATGTTGGAGGGGCTGTGGCCAAAAGGGAACCCTACTTCATTGTTGGTGGGAATGTAAACTGGTTCAGCCACTCTGGCAAGATGTATGGAGATTCCTCAGAAGGCTAAACATAGAGCTCCCCTATGACCCAGCAGCCCCACTTTTGGGCATCTACCTAAAAGACCACAAACAAGAACACACTAAAGCCACCAGCACAACAATGTTCATCACAGCACAATTTGTCATAGCTAAAATATGGAACCAGCACAGATGCCCCTCAGTAGATGAATGGATCAGGAAAATGTGGTCCAATGCTCATTTTAAATGATGAATCTCCCTTAAATACAATAGCATAGGAGTTACTGAGGTAGTACTACATGTTGGGCACTGTTCTAAATACTCTCCAGATATTCTCGCAATTGATGATCAGGTCATCAGGTGTGGATTATTGTTTGCTGTTACCCTCTTCTTACAGATGGGGAAGGGAAGGAAAAGGAGGTGAAGTACCAGGGTGACTAGCTGGTCAGTGCCAGAGCTGGAATTCAAATCTCGGTGCTCCAACCCAGGAGTCTAGGCTTGTCTTGATATTTCATTACCTTGACTTTGTAAAAGAGGACCGTGCTGTTGGAGGGAAGGTGGGAAGAAGCAGAAAGGAAGAGGGAATCCTGGATGGAAAAGTGAAGAGGGAATTCCACAGGGGCATCTCAGCCATGTGCATAAAAGTCGAGCGCTTCATGTTTAAGAATGATACTAAACGTGCCCTGTAATTATTATTAATGTCCAGATCCTGTGATAAGAACTTTATGCACATTTTTTCATCTAATTCTCAAGGAATGCCTGTGAGGTGGGCACTATCATGTCCTCCATCTGACAGAGGAAGTGAGTCACCAAGAGGACCTACTGAGCAGTGCTCCAAGGACACACCCTGGGAGGAGAAGCAGCCCCACAGAAGATCCAGTTTCAGCCTCCGTGGAGAGTGTGTGACAGCAGAGAGGCTTGGCTAGAAACTCACAGTGTGGTTAGAAAGCTCACAGTGTTGCCCACTCTTTCTTCTCTGGAAGCCATCCTTTGAGGGACAAGAAGGAGCCCGAAGAAGAACCTGATGGGGAACAGCTCCTTGCAGGGCTTGCCCTGGTGCTCAGCACCCTGCTCTCTCCCTTAAGTCAAAGCTTCTTCAGAAGCCTCCAAACAGAAAGCTTTCCGAGAGGAATAAACACCAACCCTGTGGCGCTAACGGAACACACTCCAGCAGATTCGAAAATCAGACCAAGCAGCCTGAGGGGAGGGGACCTATCACAGAGGCATTTTAGTGGCACCAGCTGTCAAAGGCCTGGCGTGAAGGGCTGGAGCAGCTTCCGATCTTCCTGGGGCCTCCCCTCTCCAGTGCCATTGCCACAGGGAAAAACAAAATCAACCAGAACAAGACAAGGAACAAGGTTAAAGCGTCCCCTGCATCACAACCTATGGTGGCCTTCCCTTGGTTGCGCCCAAGGACGTTGCCACAGGCCAAGAATACACACGCCCATTTGGCAAAGCAAGGGTGCCCAAGGCTCTGGCAGTGTTCTCTAGGGTGCACAGAACTCCATCCTTCTCAGAGCATCGTGTTAGGGCACTTGGTGTTAGTGGCTCCCATTCCTGGTGATCAGAAGTTTGATCACTTGCCTCAAGTGGTATCTACCAGATTTGTGTCCTATAAAGCACCTGGTTCCTCTTTGTGATTACTAAATCATTTGCAGGGACAGACCACACGGGTTTGAAACTAAAACATGTTTCTAGTCAGATCGTGTCGACCATACTTTACAAACTTCAGCCCTGCCTGTTGGCCAGATAAAGAAATAAAACCTTCTCTTTCAAAAGTAAAAATGAAAAGCCCCCCCCCCGCCACCCCCAGCTTTCTTTTTTAAAAATAGAGTTTGGAGAGGCAAAGTGCAGAGCCAGTGTAGACCCAGAATGCTCGTGACGTGTGGTGCCCATTTGCACAGAGCTGGAACAGACAGCCACGAGGCCACTTGCCTGCCCTGTAGGTTTGTAGTTGGTGGGTGCAGGGCTTGGCTGCTCCCAGCCAGGTCATTTCAATAACAACAGGAGACTCCAGTTCCAGTTGAATGGCATCTTTCAGCCTGAAGAGCTTTCGCAGTCTCTTCACTTTCATACTGATTAGAAGTGCTTGAGATACATCATAACAGTGTCAGTGCAGTGTTTATGGGGAAATTGTCGCTGTCTCTCGCTTGTGGAAGGTGACATAATGGGATTTCTTCCCTTTGTCCTGGTGACAGGATGATGAGTACTGTCTGGGCTGGCGTTCCGCAGGCTTTGCCACTCATGCTCCCGCCTCCTGACAAGCCTGAGGATGGATATGCAGAAGGTGTGTCCTGTCACTGCCATACTGGGGCTCTGGCACATACTGGGGAGGTGGGGAACCAGTGGGTTGGGTCTAGAAAGAGCACTTAGAAGTGATGGTGGAGGGGCCGAGGGGGGAGGGGCAGCTCTGAGCTGGGAGCAGGAAGCAGCTGCCTCTTGGTGGCTGGGAAGTTTCTGAGATGGGATTGGTACTCAGGGTTCCTTTATAAGGGTGCCTGTCTGGCAGAGACGCTAAACATCTTTACCTTGACACTCCCTCCCTACACCCAACCCCACAACACTGACAGGATGTATCTGTGTGTAAATATCATGTCTTGTTCCAGAAAGGTTTTGAGATGTCTTGGTGTGATATATTATTAGTAGAGTTGAGCTGCATATTTAAGTTGACATAAATTAAACAATATGTACTGGAGTGATTCCTTCGCTTATTTTGTCACGTTTCCCAAGTATCCCAGGGAAATGGATGACAGAACAGAGATACAAACAGAAATCAAATAAGTTCTTGCAGGTGCTTAGGTCTTGGCCTGCCTGCCTGCCTGCCTCTCTATCTATTGCTTGATCAATCTATTGATCTATCATCTATCTATCTATCTATCTATCTATCTATCTATCTATCTACCTACCTACCTACCTACCTACCTACCTACCTACCTATTATTTAATGCTAGTACCAGGGTTAGAACTCAAAGCCTTGTGTTGTGGAACAACTATAACCTCATGATTGGCGCTACCTTCTGAGCCACACCTTCATTCAGTTTTTTTTTTTTTTTACTGGTTAATTTGAATCAGAGTCTCAAGAACTTCTCTGTTCAAGTGACTTTGAACTGAGATAACGAGTATAAGCCTCCTGAGTAGCTAGGATTATAAGTATGAGCCATCCTGGTTACTTAAAGATGTTTTAAGGATGACTTTGTTATTATCATCCTTTGCCTCCATCATTCAGATCTTTCGCAAAGCTCCTGGCTGCCTACCTTTCTAGGACGCCTCCTTTCCAGTCTACCTTATTTCCAGAATGAAACTTTAAGTCCACACACATGTTCTTCTCAAAAGAACATTCTATGAATTCTATTGCCTATTGTCGAATGACCAAACCAAGCTGGAGTACTATTCATAGCAGCAACATAAGACCAGCATAATTACCTAACACTTATTGAGCATAGAGTGCATAGTGGATGTCATTTTACGTGCATATGTTATTTAATTAATTCTTCGCAATAGCCCCATGGAGTAGTTGCTGTTAGATGTTCCCATTTAACATATGAGCAAACTGAGGCCCAGGAAGCAAAGTCACCCAGTCAGTTTGTGGCAAACCAAATAAAGCCTTGATCAGCCTTGTCCTGGAGCCTGACTGGTCTCAGTAAGTTGTGCTTTGCCGTTTGGGGTTGGGGCACCTACTGGTACTTGCACAAAGCAGTATTGAGAATAACAAGTATTTATTGGGATTTGAATATGCATATGCCATGTACTGATTTCCATAATCAAGCTATATAGCAATCTTATTTATGAGGTAAATACTATTATTATTGTTTTCTTTCCATTTTCCCAGTGGAGAAGTAGAAGCACATTCCTGCCCCATGGGTGGAAAGTGGCCGGCTTGAAGCCCAGGCAGTCCAGATCCCAGGCTGCGCTCCTTGCTACTTAGCACACCACGCCTAGTACTTGCTTTAGTGTCTACACTGGTGTCCCCCAAGGGACACCCATGTTAACAAACTTAGAGACTCTCCAAACTGGAAGGGCCCTCCAGCTGTCATCGTGTTCTGTTCCCTGAGTTGAGCTAAGTTTGCCCCCTTGAAAATGGCAAATAGACTCTGTGGGTGTTATGCATCCCCAGGGTACAGGGATTCTGCCCTTCTTTTGGAAGCCTAGCCCAGTGTCTTATCACTTCAGGATGCCACTGCCCAGGCATCTTTAAGGTCTCTCAGCTGGAAAAATGACTATGAATAAAACAAACGGAGCTCTCTCATTTGTGATGGAAGCTCCTGACGGTGCCTGCATTGGGGGGTATTTCCCACATCTGTCTCCTGCCACATTGAGATCATCCTTTTATTGACCAAAGATGTTGCTCCTGTTTTGACACTGGCCACTAACCAGCTGACGGCTCAGGTACTGGGAGTCCAGGACTGCCTCATTATTCAAGGCAGTCAGTGTTACACCCCAGACTGCAATCCATTATCATTCAAATGAGCTAGCCACAATGGAGGAAAAAAATATGCAAGCTGATTTCTCTCCAATGTCCTCTTCCCAGCACTCCCTAATTGCAGCCGGCAGTTGATCAGGACAGTTGCTCATGGAGGCTGACGGGGCAGCCATGGTGTTCTCATCTAAGCAAAACACAAACAATGCATACACCGGCTAACACGGCCTAGGTAAGCAGAATTTTATTCACTGCTCAGCGGTGTCATGAGTGTCTGAATTCGTCAGTCAGTGGTATATTATAGCATTTCTCTTCCTATGTCCATATTTTTTGGCTCTCTGTCTCTCCTTCCCTCCCTCTCTGCCTCTCTTCCTCCCTCCTTCCCTCCCTCTCTGCCTCTCTTCCTTCCTCCCTTTTTTTGCTTTCTCCCTCCCTCCTTCCCTTCTTTTAATCTGATTCATTAGTGACCTTGGCTTATCTCTCCTTCTCATTTCCCTTGTCTTGCAAAATGGATTTCTGATGGCATTTTCCTACCCAGTGCTTAATATTTTTTTCCAATAATAAATGAGCTTCCATGTGCCTTATTATTTGATTATTCATTTTTTTCAATAAATGTCTTTGTTTTTCTGTTGAACACCTACTAAGTACTGAAATGCTGTTCTGGTGCTGAGGATACAAAATAGACATTATCCTTTTCCTAACTACAGCATGAAGACTAGCCCCAGAGTTAGATAACAAACACGCAACTAAATATCTTCCTGAAAATCATTGTGGTAGGTGCATTAAAAAAAGGAGAAGGTACTCATTATTACATGGCATCTAGGTGTGCTCACTAATGAGGATTGTGGTTTCAAGACAGCCTGGGAAGGAGTGTAATTATCTCAAATTAATCACCAAAAAGGCCAGAAGTAGAGGTGTGGCTCAAGTGGTAGAGTGCCAGCCTTGAGCAAAAAGTGAAGGGACAGCTTCCAGGCCCTGAGCTTAAGCCTCATTATTGGCATAAAATAATTTTTTTAAAAGGTTATGTGAAAAAGAACCTTCCCCTAGAGGCCTCTCTGCAGCAGTGCTAGTTCACTGGCAATCATTTGCTACCATGTTCTGGACACCCTCACTTTGAATTTGTGACACAGCCAAGGAAAGAAACCATATGGTGATGAATGAGAGGATTGGAACACTGGTCCTACCTCAACGTCTGGTTATATGCACCAGGAGCTCCTCTTCGTTTTCCCAGATCTCCATTTTCTCATCTGTAAACTCTGAGTTGCGCTCTGTGAGCTCTCTCGGTCTTGGTGCCTTGCAACTCTATGAGAGGTGAAGTACATGCTGATGTTCTTGGGCCAGCCCTTTTCATTGGAAGACCATTAGTGGCAAGTAGCATAGGAACTTGGGAAGCCTTTCAACAGTCAGAAAAGATGCTGACACCTGTCAGAGGCATATCAACCACAGCAAGCCAAAGAGGGGGTCTGGCAGATGATGTCTGTAAATGTTCATATCCACTGCTCTGGAATGAGGAATTTTCCTAGGGGGACAAGTGCCCCAAATCCCCAGCTGTTCAAGGGATCTACTGTTATGTGCCAGGGGCTCCATAGAGTACTGTTCCTCATTGGAGTCAGGCTCTGTGCCTGGCAGCTGCAGGGTCTGGTGAGGATAAGGGGAGACCCCAAAGGGGAAAGGAAAGTGCCCAACTGGCCTGGACACTTGCGTTCCAAAAGGTTTTGAATGGGTTCTTATCATAGAGGGACTGGCTCCACGCCTCTCAGCTCTGACTGACAGCCCACGCTGCGCCCTCCACACCTGGACACCCAGCTGGCTGCGAGCTGCTCCTGGATTCCCAAGGGTGGATTGAAAACAGTCCTCAGTGGATCGGCACAATCGTACTGGCCTACCTGGGCCCAGACCTTCTGGTTTCCTCTGGCTTGGGAGTCCATACCAAAGTACTCTAAGCTGCAGTTCATAGAAAACCCCACGGAGGCTGGCTTAAATAAAGGGTACATTTTTCTCTAGTGTAACTTGTTGATCCAAGATGGATAGTTGCTAGTCCTGTGTCTTTCTTAAATAATGATGCCACCAAGGACCAATATTCTCTGTGCTGCTCCTCTCTGGCCTCTTTGATGTTAGCTTCATCATCTGTCTGAGAACAAGGTGGTTATAGCTGTCCCAGATAGTTCTTACTGGTGAATGCAATGATATGCAAAGAAGAGAGACTGTGGCTTGCCTTAAAGAAGGAGGAAGTTTACGCCCATATCTCATAGGCTCTGATTCAGCCAAATGTCCACCAAGGATTACTTGATTTATCTCTGGTAAAAGAGTCAACCAACATATGCTATGACTTCTGGCGTTATCTGTTTCCTTGGTAGACAGTGTGATCTATCTGATTTCTTGCATGCCAATTGTCCTTTTCTTCATCTACTTACATTATATCCCCTTTTACATTCTAGCAACATTGTAAGCCCCTCTCTGAAGTTACTGCAGGTAGGCACCTCTGGATTCTAATGACAAGAACTATATCTTGGTCAAATGTGCTGATGCATACCTGCAGGCCCAGCACTGGAGGCTGAGGAAGATCTTGTGACTACATAGTGAGACCCAGTCTCAAAGAAAAGAACCAGACTTTAAGAAAAAGCATCACATTTTGCACGACCTATCTGTTTCCTGGACTCTTCCTATTCCTTTGGGGGTGAATTTTCAATGGCCTCCTGCTCTTAGAGGGACAAGTCAGATAAAGAGGAGCAAGAGTACACTCGAACTGAACCTCAGGGTTGGGTGAAGTCCCCTCTTCTTGTCTTTCCTTTCTGGTGACATAGATAGCTTGGAAGGCACTTTCTTTTCCAACTGTGCCAGTGGAGGTTGTTAGCACTGGCCAACTGCTTGTGCTGGGAGTGGGCAAGTGCAGGGGCACCGAGGAAAGGTATAGATTGTGCACACAGGAGGTGTCACTCTGTTGAGAATCCCACCATGGCTTGCTATTGGGCGGCATCTGACAGGCTGTCCCTTCCCTTCTTCCTCTTGGGAGGAGCTACTACTTTCTGACTCTGTTCTCATGGTCACAGAATGACTGACATGAGTCCTATTATTTTCTAACGTGTATTCCTTTATCCTTGTATTCTAGGGTCCGTGTGCAGTGGTGATGTGGTGCTGCATAATGGGGGCAATGTGTAGCTGAGGGTCAGGCCCACAGTCACACCATACTATAGAATGTGGTGATAGTTACCAAACAACCGAGCATTCTCTACATGAGACAGGGAGGGCGATGAGTTAGGGCTGAGGCTGGAGCTAAGAGAGAATGTGCGATCCATTCCTTTCGCAGGGTAATATAGTCTTTATGTCTCAGTAAATCTTATTTCCTTTTGCAAAGAACACTTCTTAGATAACGAACTATTTGGTTCACAGACATCTGTTGTAAGGTAGATCAGGAAGAAATCAACTGTCCTGTCTGGCAGCTGAGGAAACTGAGGTTCAGAAAAAAAAATGAGGCCATTAGCTGTGTAGTAAGTCTATCACTGATTGTTTCCCTTGCCCTCTCCCACACCAGCTTGGTTAAGCTTTCCATTCAAGGTCAAGCTGGCTATTAGAGATAGATTTGGATTTATGAGTAAGTACCCTGCTGGCAGTGCCGTGTAGTTATAAGGAGGTGTTTCAGTGGGTTGTAATGCAAGCGTGACTTGAGTTTCTAATTGGACTGTCTTCTTTCCAGATAATACTCCCTAACCCTCGGGACTGATGGGCTCTGGGCCATGTTCTTAGGCAGAATTGTGGACAACTTGCAGTAAAGATGCTCCACATCTAATGTGGGAGTCTGTAAGTAAGCAGTCCTGTGGCTTGAGGAAATTGTATTCTGTATGTGCATGTGTGTGTGTGTGTGTGTGTGTGTGTGTGTGTTGTACAGGTGCACAGGAGCTGTAGTAATCACCTAAGTGGACCTGTGCACACATAGTCTATTTGTGCCTGGCATGCCTGGCATTGCTGGACTTCCAGATTCCCAGGGTGCACTTGCTATACTCTGCAAAGCTTTGGGTCTAGCTTATGTTGCTCTTTTAAGAAAGGAAATTGTCTTTCAGATGCTTCTTTCACCCCCCCCCCCCACTTGATAGAACTGCCTAAACTTCCCGTTCAGGGGCTCTAAAGAGGAGTGTATCATTTCATGCGCTCTTGTTTAGCTTTTCTAAATCTAAAGCCAAAGCTGGCACAGCTACTGATTAGCAGAAATCAAAAGCGAAGGCAGGGCTTTTGATGGGAAAACTGCTACATTAGAGAGGGCTGGTTGTTTCACAATTGCAGGGTAAGATCCATAATATTACCCACTACTGAATGGCCATTAGATTGCAAATTACCGGTCACTTTGCTGGACGGCTCAGTCATCCTGTAATCATGATCATAATATCCCCTATAATGGTCAAGCCCAGGCACCTACCAGGAGTCTGTTGCTGAGGCACTAAATTGCTGGGCTACATACAATAATGATTATCGCAGCAGGAAGGAAGGAAAGCTACCCCCAAAGTCCTGGGTGTGCGGCATTCTGTCCTTCCCACGAGGAAGCAGAAGTGATGATCAGAATGATTTCAATATTCCCTC
Organism: Perognathus longimembris pacificus; assembly: GCF_023159225.1. NCBI lineage: Eukaryota > Metazoa > Chordata > Mammalia > Rodentia > Heteromyidae > Perognathus > Perognathus longimembris. Next base: position 37,538,689 of record NC_063179.1, read on the forward strand.
TCCCCAGTGAGAGTTCGACCCACTCGGCTCTGATGCTGCGTGTGTGACTGTCAGGCTCCACCGTAGCCCCTGGCCGCAGTGTCTTGGGCCAGCTGGGCTGTAAACCCTGGCTGAGGGAAGGGAAAGGAAGGCCATTGTTTCCCCCAGTCTTTGGTTCTGGTGAATTGTCACTGTGTGTATTTGTGTATGCAGCTGTGTGTGGATATCTTTGGTGATGGGGCACTGATGACTAAACATACAAAATGTTGCCGAGGTATTGTGCTGTGCTATAATTTTAACATGTGTGGTGGCTTCATAGCTTACATAGATGCTATTTGTATGCTTTTTAGGGCCCAAAACTGGGGGGAAATGATAAAGAAGGCACAGTGAATGAGGCCTTAGCCAGCACTTGGTCCATATCAAGGCCTTACAGGACAGATCGTTGAGTCAGATAGCTAGAAAATTAAGGGGAGCTCACAGGGGCAAAGTCAATGTATAAGGAAAGTAATTGTGCCAGTCCAGGAAGAAGCTCACTCACTTGCCCTAGGGCAAAAAGGGAGGAAACTGAGGCTGGCGAAAAGGCATTCCAAAAAGGGACTCAGTAAGGCAGTGGAGTGAGGGCCAGTGTCTTGACTTGCTGATTTCCTCTTCTTTTGCCCTTCATTCCCCTGGTACTGCCTCCTCTTGGCCACCTCCGACAGGAAGCTAGAGAGCATGGGAAACTGGTTAGACAGGTAGAGGGGAAGGTGGAAGGACAGAGAGAGGGACAGGGGGCTGGTGGCTAGCCCTTCAGGAGTTTGCTAATGGTTTGTCTAGCCATTGCCTGGTTGGTAGGAACTCTTAGGTTGCATAGTTGGCATGTTAAGACTATGGTCCCTTTTCATCCTGTGTCACTTAGAGTCAGCCAGGTGAACTCCAGACCTCTCCTCCCCTGCCCTGCCCTTCCCTCTGTGGTTGTTTTCCTGGTCCCACAACAGTGGCTTCTCAACTTCCTCCCAGCTTCACTTGCTGCCTACCACTTTGGTGGCTCTGGCTATCTTAGGAAATGGTCTCAGGTGACTCACTGGAAGTGACACCTATGACTCTGTGACAGGGGTGCTTTAAATAGAGGATGAAGGGGGGAATGATGGAGCCTCGTATGGGTTCAGGATCTGGACTGGAGCCTTGGTTGTGATTTGCATAGAGGTTCTGCTTTATGCCTCGCTCCAATCTGAGAGAGATGGTGTCCTGCCTAATTCTCTAAAGAATGCAAGATCTCTTTCCAACCCTCTTTCCCAGCAGACGTGAAGGCTAGCTGAGACGGGAATTGAGGTTGGCATTATTTTCAGCTCCTCCAGAAAAAACCTACGACTTCCTATCCTGTGAGAACCTGTTGTTTACCCAAACTCCTTTTTCAAGGCTGAATGAGTGATAGGAAAAGGACCTCCCTTAAAGGTGGAAAGACGGCAAGCACTAACAACCTAACAACAAGCTGACCCTGTGCTGGATGTGTTCGAAAGGCTTCCCCTCTGTGGTTTTGTTTAAGCATCACCATAACCCTATGCAACAGGAACCAAAGTTACACCCACTTTTCAGAAGAGAGAAATGGGGCGTAGGTGAAATAATTTGCCCAATGTCACACAGAGGGCAAACAGTGGAGTTGGGACTCAAACCTGGGCCTGAGAATGGCTTTCATTCTTTTTTGGCTAACATCTCCTTGTAAGTGCCAAGAGACAGGATGTTCTAAATAGGAATGGAGGGCAGAGCTGCAAAGAGCTTGTGTAGCCCAGTCTTTGTGTTCTTACAGAGGGGCCAACTGCAGGCCCCAGAGGCTCAGTGTCCAGGGCTCCAGATCCCTGATACAGAGAATGGTGAGCCAGGCCCTTCTGGAAATACAGGGTAATTCAATGGCTAGCCCTCTTGGCAGTGTTCCTAGCTTTATTTACCAAGCAAATTTCTTTGGAGCAAAATCCCTTTTATCTAAGAAACAATGTGACCTCCAGTCTTGTTTTTATAAAACATCTCTGACGTTAGCTGTGTGAGGCAACCCCCTGAAGGTGTTTGTGCTGCCCTGTTTGCTCTGATTCTAACAAGGCCTCTGTTTCCACTGTGTATAATAGTCAAGCTTGGGGGCTGGGTGGTGTGGAGGGGGGAGGAAGGAGCGGCCAAGGTCCAGGTGAGCTGGGCCTACTGGGGGCACAGATGACAGCTAGTTCTTCATCAGTTTCCAGGGGGCCAGGGCACCTGAAGCACCTTTGTAAAGTTTCTAGGCCCACCCAGCCAAATGACTGTCACAAAGAGCAGAGTGTCTTGGGCCATGTGACCAAGGGGGAAGTTTCCCCGCCCTCTGAAGGGGCTGCCAGCTCTGAGCAGTGGATTCCATGACGCTGGGATCCAGAGCTGTACAGAAAGAGCAGCATTCTTCCCAAAGAGGCTTGTTTCAAATAGCCTTGTGGCTTTCTTCCCTTCAAGATCAGCAGAGCTACTGTGGGGAAGGACAATTGAGGTTGTTGTCTGACCTGGCCCAGAGGCACGGCTGCCAGATGCAGAGCTGGCACCCTGGGCTCATTCCTGCCACACCTGCTGTCCTTATCACTGGGCCCCCTACAGGAGCCTGCTCCTTTCCAATTCCTGGAGTCATGGCCTGAGACAGTAGCTTTCCCCTAGTCCAGCCCAGACAGCCCAGGGCTTATGGAGAGGCCCCACCTCCCCCGGTGCTTGACATATGCTAGATGTATTTTACTTTTTCTTCCTGGATATGTTAGAGTGAAGGCAGAGGTTCTCTATGACTAAAAACAGGCTTTGGTGCTAACATGGAAGACATCTGTTCTTGGTTGGTAAGTAGTATACTTTTGAAGACTCGAAGATGTTATTTTCCTCCTCTGTCCTGTGGCTCAAGTGATTAAGAGCACACACAACTTGATTTCTTAGGGGAGTATCTGCTTCCTGTTCTCTCTTGCGATTGTTGGTTTTTAGTGCCTGATCATGACTGTTTAGACAAGGCAGGATGTGGCTAGACCAACATCTACTCCCTTTCAAGTAGCCAGTGGGAGATGGAGCATCTTTCTCCTTTTGCAAATAGCCGATGGGAGATAGAGGTTTGCATTGGGTTCCTGGGAGAGCAGGGTCATGGTGACTTGCTTTGGTTCAAGACCTTTCAGCCGGTCTTGTGTGTGGCCAAAGGGCCCAAGAATTCCTAAACCCTATCCCACACTGACAGCCCTTCCCTTAGTGACTTCCTAAATCATCTGTGTCAGAGTCAAGCAGGAAACATACGGCTCCCCCAAACTCAGTAACTGTAGGAGGTTTTCACATGGGGATGATTTATACAGTATGGGTAGGGCCTAGGTCTAGGGAAGCCAATGAAGGACAGGACAGTATTCTGGAGCCACAGGAGCAGGGGGCTTGAAGAGCAGAGGACAGGCAGCAGGGAGCCGCCATTACTCGCCAGACAGCCCACCCACCAGATAAACTCAACCAGTCAACCATGATCTAGCAGGGGAGTGGAGGGAAGTAACAGAGCCATCAACTTCATTCTCTTCCAGTACCACTATTTTCCTCACAATGACCAAGTCCAATTAAAATGAGAGAGAGCATGCTGATGACATCTGTTGAGCCTGCCTTCAGAATTGACTTCTTGAGACACAGAGCAGGGTGAAGAAGAATGGAGAGTGGGTTTGGTCATGTAAATTGGGCATAGCATCTTAATGTCACCATCTCAATCTCACCATTCCTTTGATGGTATAATCATTCAATGACCTGCATGTTTGTGTTTTGGGTAATCCATTCCCTGCTCTGTGGTATTAGTACCACATTTCTCATTTTATTTGTCTGGAAGTATTTAAAAATATATATATATATAACCACATCATAGTACATGGAAAAGGCTCTACCTTAAATTAATTGACTCTTAACTGGGAATTAATTTAGGACCCTCCCCAGGGAATAGTTGGCAATATCTGGATCATTATTGGTTAACATGCCTCAGGAAAGGTACTACAGGCATGCAGTCCACAGAGGTCAGGCCTCTGGACACCCCTCCACGGCATAGCATTGCTTCCAATCACAAAAAGGTATCTGGTACAAAATGTTAATAGTGCCACACTTGCAGAAAGCCAGCTCTCAGTAGAGAGGTCTTGACTCCATTGAAGGCCATTGACCTACTGGTGAAAGGAGAGGGCAATTTTCATTTCTTTTTTTGTTTTGGTCTAAGACTGGGCTTTGAAGTTGGTAACTGACACTTTCACTCACTGGCTAGGGCTCTACCAACTGAACCACACCTCCAACCTGAGAGGGGTGTTTTGTGTTATTGGTTTTGTTTTGTTTGGGCAGAAAGAGCTTGTAACAAAGGAGATTTTCTGTTTGTCTTTGAGGAAAGCACTTTGGGGCCACATTCTGAACATCCCAAGTATCAGTGGGGCTGCAGGATTGAGCTTCTGAAAAAGCAGTCAGCAACACTTTAGGGGATCATCTCAGACCATGTCAATAACCCCCAGTCTCCCTGTCTTGTGGCTGTTGCAAATGGCACAGCAGATTTGGAAGAACTCATTCAAGAGGGTTCAACTAGACTCAGGCTTTGGGGCTCACTGCATTTGAGCTCAATGTTCTCAGAAGGTTAATAAGTAGAGATTTATAGAAGTCTTGAAATAGTTCTCAGAACACAAGGAAAACATTTTAGTCCAGAAATTAAATGAGTGTAGCCAGTGTCTCTCGGTTTCTTTGCTTCTCTTTCCAGTTTCTCCCTGTATCCCATTTCAGAGTTATTTCCATGGCTGTTGGTGACTGTGCTGCTAGTAGTGAGGCAGGCAGATCATGTACAGCCATGATGAAAAGACAAAGCAGTGGCCACATTACCTGCCCAAGGCAGCACGGACCAACACTGTGCTACCTACCCCTCCATTAGAAGCCCATGTGGATTTATCTCAATTTTTCTTTTTAAAAGATTTAGCAAGGCTGGGGATATGGCCTAGTGGCAAGAGTGCTTGCCTCCTACACATGAAGCTTTCAGTTCGATTCCCCAGCACCACATATATGGAAAACGGCCAGAGGGGGCGCTGTGGCTCAAGTGGCAGAGTGCTAGCCTTGAGCAAAAAGAAGCCAGGGACAGTGCTCAGGCCCTGAGTCCAAGACCCAGGACTGGCAAACAAAAAAACAAAAAAAAAAAAAGATTTAGCAATAATTCATTTTTACTATAACAAAATAAAGAAGGGAAAAGTGGAGGAGAAACATTGCTTCTCCATACAAGAAATGAGAAGCTCTCCTCATTTACATCCTTTACATGAAAGATAAAAGGAGCTAAGGGTTTCTACAGAAGGGGAGCCATGTCTCCATTCTCTATGCAACTATGCCTTCCCTAAAGTCAATTTGGATCCAGAGCTAGTCTATGACTAAACAAACAAATATACACATGAAGTATGTATAGCAAGTAAATGTTTCTTTTCTCCTCTAATAGAAATAGGTATTAATCCATCTTGAAAACCTTCCATATCAGTGAAGAGATTTCTCTTAACCCCCCCACAAAAGTGTGTTTATCTAATATAGATGTTTATATAAGGATAAAGAGAACTATGGATAGCTATATAATATGGCTAAGTGTATGTCTATATTTTAATATTGTTATCCAAAAGTGGCTTTAAAAATGATTAAAGAGTCTTCATCAAACTGGAAAGAATGCTCACCAAAAACCCCAAAGCCTAAACAAACAAAAACTTGTTTGAAGTTCACATAGGAGGCCAATGGTTATTATTGTTTATTTGGTAAACTTTCCATTCTCTCAATTTACAGAAAAATTTTTCCCCTCAGCATTTGCCCTGAACATGTCTATCAAATAGTTCTTTCAGTATCCAAGTATCCAGTATCTAAATATTGCTTGTGACTAAATTGTTTCTGTTTCATTAAATTACTAAATATTTAGCATTCTTACTTGGGGAAAGCCAGCCCAAGCTTTCTAGTAATTTTGACACCAGAAAAGCGTGCTTGAGCTTGGGAGAAGATTTGGAGCCTGCGGGTCCCAGTATCTGCATTTAAAACTACCAGCTTAGCTCCTGGATCTTGGCAGTGTTGGAGCTCTTGTGCTGGGCTGGATGGAGAAGCCAGCGCCTCCCTGGCTGGGCTGGGCTGTGTTTCTATGTTACAGCCAGGACCCAAGTTAAAAGATGAACACGTCTTAAATCACGAAAGACTTGGGCGCATTTGGATGGCAAAGCGAGGGCAGGAGAAGAGCTGTTGGGGTGTGCAGTGTTCTGGGGCTCTGGGACTTCGAAATCCTTTTCTGTGTTGTCACTTGAATGTCGAACACGTTATTCTCAGTGGACACTAAAAAGAAGTACAGGTACCGCGGGCTCCAGGGGGGATTCATTATTCAAGGCACAAAATTTCCTACTCGGCCTGCAACGCATTCTAATTCAAATGAGCCTAACACAATAGAAGGAAAATATGCAAGCAGATTTCTCTGTGTCGTGTCCCCCCTTCTCTCTGAAGCCCTGTAATTACAGCAGACAGGTGGGCATCTGTGGGGAAGTCCACCGGATTTTTACCTTCCCCGAAACGCAACTTGCCTGCCGCGGCCATCTATTTTCTTTTTAATTAAGTGCTTATTGCAAAATCTGAATCCCTATGCCAAAGCCTGATTCCCGGATGGGTTTGTTTTTTTTTTCCCTTCTTTCTTTTTTCTTTTCTTTCTTTCTTTTTCTCCCGTGTCTCTCTCTCTGTGAGATGTTGCTCCTATTACAGCTTCACGCTTCTTCTTACCTTTTCTCTTCCTCAATGAGTTCTAGCTGGCCCTGTGCTGGCAGGGGGTCCGTTGGAGGGGGGCCTTCACCTCCTTTTCTCCAGTCCTGGCTCAACTTCTTGGGGTACCAGCCTGCATCTCTTCTCCCCATCCATCCCACTCGCCTCTGCCCCATGGGGTGACCCTGGGCTCCTGAGACCTCACCAGCAGCAGCAGGGACCCCGGGACACAATGACCTCAGGCCCCCGGGCGCCCCTGATCTGATCTTGCCTCCTGGGGGTCTCCCCTCCTCCGGCCCCAAGCACTGAGACTTAGCAGGTTTGGAGGAGGAGGGGGCTGAACCCAAGAAGCCACGGCCACTTGAACCCTTAGATTGGGCAAGGGGAAACAAGAGGGGTGCAGGCGATCCCACAGTCTAGGTGGGACCCCAGAGCTCCTCTCCTCTCCTCTCCAATGTCTGCCACAGAGGAGGCTCTGGGGCCTCTGTGGACCTCGACTTTCCTAATTAGAGAAACTGGGGGAGCCTGGGCCCAGGCAGGAGCTGTCAAACAGGGACAACAGTGTGGGTTGGTATGGGGTGGGGGGCGGGGGGCAGAGGAGAGAACTGGTCTCTGTAAGGACAGGTCTCCATGGTGCCCAGGAGCCCCCAGGAAGGGCTGGGAGCACAGCACCCCGACTCTCTCACGGTTCCCAGAAGCCCTCCCCAGAAATCACTGCATGTAAATGTGTTCCCAGAAATCCTGTGAGCCATTCCCAGCCTCTGTGCTGTCCCCCCGGGCTGGGAGCTGGCATTTGTGGGAGTCGCCATTCACAGACAGGCAGCTCCCCAAGGCCCCTAGTGACCTGACCCACGACCCCAAGAGTCAGGGGTACTTTTCAGCAGATTCAAGAGAGAGAAAGGGAGATGGAAGGGAGAAGGAGAATCCAAACCCTGGAATACAGATCCCACCCCATCCATGGCCACCACTAGGACAGGGGCCTTGCCTGCCCCACGGGGCTTCTCAGCACCTCCACTTTTCTAGGCACTCTTCGCAGGACGTACACAGGCTCACCCTGGCTTAGAGTGGAGCCCCACGGGAAAGCAGAACGGCAGTGTCGGGCAGGGCGGGCTTGGCCGGTGTGAGGAGCAGGCCTCCTCCAAGGGCCAGTGAGTACCGGGGAAGGCTTCTCTGGCAGGGACTAAATCGCCCCCCTTCCACTATAGTAGAAAGAAAGGCCACCCGGGGAGGGGGGCTGGAGCTCTCTGAGGTTTTCCTCTTGAACAACTTCTATTGTGTCCTTTTACTTATTACAAAAGCAGTATAGGTTTATTGCAGAAGGAATGAAAAAAAATGCAAACATACAAAAGGAGGAAAGTGAAAACCAACCACCCTCTCATTACCTAGAGACAAGACTTTCTTGTGCCTCTGGAGTACAAAGACAGCTATTCTGTGGGGGTAACTGGCCTTTTCTGTTTTGAAACAATGTATTATGGATATCTTTTCATGTGAGCATCCTTTCACTGCATACAATTCAATAAATATATGATCTTTTTAATGATTACACAGTACTGGGGTGTGATATTTTCAGCCATTTCTTTCCTTGGCTTTTAGGGTGTTGCCACATTTTTGTTTTCTTATTTATTGTCAAAGTGATGGACTGAGAAGTTACATTAGGCCTTGGGTACATTTCTTGTACTGTTTGTTACCTCTTCCCTAATTCCCCCCTCCTCCACATTTAAAAAACCATCTCAGTTCACACTGTCCTAGGGTCATTTCTCCTGCTGCGTGACCATGAAACTCCTTAACTATTTTCTTCAGATCCATTTCTCAAAATGGCTGGGTCAACTGTTCTGCATTTTAAAAAAAGTTTCACTACATTTTGTCAAATTGCCCTTTAGAAAGGTTATGTCAATTTTCTCTTCCACCTGCAGAGAACAGAAGTTTGTTGCATGCATTGTCAGTCATCAATATTTGTCTTCTTGTTATCTCATTTGCTTATTTTTAAGTTGGAGTATTCATCTTTTTCTTAGGATTTGTGAAAACAATTTATATATTCCATCCACTCTTTCTCATATATGCTGCAATTTCCCCCACTTTACTAGTTGTTTTTATATTGAAATTTACATTTTAAATATTCTCTGAGGTCAAAAATCTCATATTTTAATTTATAGCTTTAGCTTTTGGTATCATCCTATGAAGTCCTTTCCTACTTCAGGTTTTGCTAACTAATTGCCTATCTGTTGTTATTTTATTATGTGCTATTCTACTTCTTCTATTGTTTTATTTAAAAATTTGTTTCCTATGCAGTCTACTTTAGAATAAATTGTGAAATAGGAATTTAAGCTTACTTCTCTACCTTCATTGCTCATCCTGAATTCTTTCACTCCTTGACATACACTGTAGCCCATTTCCAAACAAGTCAAGTCAGGAGAGAAGGGAAAGGAAGGTCTGATTTGGGACATCTTACCTTCAAGAAACACCTTGACTCAATTGTGACATGGGCTCAAGCAACTTCCTTAACAGAGACACATGACCTGCAAATGTTGTACTCATATAGATCTTGATAAAATCTAGTCTCTGTCACTTTTATCCTGTGGAACCTGGGGCAAATGATTTGTTTAAATCTTCGCTTTGTATCAGTGCAATGGAGATAATGATAGTAATTACCTCTCCAAATGGAATTGCCTCCCCAAATGGTAATATAGAGGTGAAGTGCTTTGGGCACATAGCAGAACTCAGCGTTAGTAGTAGTAATGGGTGGAGGGAAGGTGGGAAGAATAATCTCAGTTGGATGTGATGTAGAGATGTTAAAAATAATTACATTGATCAGGATTTACTGTAACCATAAGCTTCTTCGTTGAATGGCAGCTCCTTTGTACAACTACTTAAAGGTCATTTAAAAACAGCAACAACAAAGGCAATGAAGATAAAGAAAAAACACGGCACATATAATACCAGCAACATGGAAACTGGAGGTCAAAGATCTCTGTTGGAGGCTAGCTAGGGCAAAGTTAGTGTGAGACTGTATCTGAAAAACAAATTAAAAATAAAAGACTGAGGGTATGGCTTAAGTGATAGAGCATTTGTAATTCGACCCCTAGTACTGCTAAATAAATCAATAAGAAATAAATAAAATAAAGACTTTGTCAATAATTATAGACGTAAAGGTCGTAAGTGTATGTGCTATAGTTCCATTTTGAACTCAAGGAAGCTTATCTTGCCAATTTGGAGAGTTTCTTGAAAAGAGTTGCTTATATTACTGAATAGTCTGGCTCTTTGGAGCCTTGACATGCATTAAACACACCCATTCTAAGGGAACCCAGGCGTATTTTTGTTCTCATACTGGTTCCAAGCCTTTCTGCTGGCCTGGCTTGTGTTGAAGTGAATCAGCAGAACGAGCTGGCAGTTGGAGAGTTCGCAGGACAGACAGCGCTGGGGTCTTGTGCTCTAAGTGAGCAGCCACCTCCCTTCCTGGCTCACCCCCAGCTAAGGACTGCTGCGGAGAAACAGTCCCTGGACACGAGCCAGGGGCACCAGTCAGCTTAACCAAAGGAATCAATGGACACTGTGTTTTCCCTCTGCAAATCAGGAAAACGACATGGTGAGAAGGCATATGCCTTGTCCAGAATCACAAATCGCAGGGGCAGGGAAAGCAAAGGAAACATTTCCCATTCTGGGGAAGCCCAGACCTAGGCCCCCAGGAACAAAGGAACTGGGAACTCTGCTCTTCAGCTCCAGGGGAAGTGGAGGCCCAGCATATTTTTAATGGGGCATGGACAATGAGTAGCCATTCAAAAGGCTGATGCTGCCTCTCCTTAGAAAAGAGCAAATATTTTAGGAATCCCTTGTTACTAGGCAAATGCTTGACTACTGCTTTATAGGGGAGTGGGACTTGGCTAGAAGCTTAGTATGTAAGACTTTATGCTTTGATTCTAAATTTTGCTACAATAGAACAGTGCTTTCCAATTCTGGCCATATAATAGAATTCGTTCTGGAGTCCTTTGACATAGAGATGGCCAGGGCCTTCTTCCAGAAGTAAGGATTAGATTGGACTGCAGTAGGACCTATATGTCAGCATTGTTAACAGGTTCCTTAGCAATTTTAACATGGAGATTAGAGCTGAGAAGGAGCCCATTCTTTATTGTTCTTCCTAATGGCATCTTGCTTCTCAGCTGGTGAGAACAAGAAAACAAAGTAAGATTCTCTGAGCAAACTATTTTTCAAACTTTAGGGAATTGCCTGAGGATTTTGTTCAAGTGTGGGCTCTCATTCTGGAGGAGTCAGAGCTTGAGATTCTCTGTTTCTGACAGGTTCCCACCTGCTATTGCTGCTCACGTCAGCACCACTTGAATAATGAGAGCCTAAAAGTGGCCCTCAAATTTCAATGAGCATAAACTTTGTCCGGTGGGTCTATTTAAGAGGTCGATTCCAGGGCTTAGACTCTGCTAGCAACAGGGGCCAGGAATCTGCATTTTTAAATAAGCCCTCAGGTGAACTGGTGTACTGGGTAGTTTAAGGACCATTCTTGGAGGCTATGATCAGTCAGCCTACAGTTTTTTCAGGCATTTGTCCTTTTAGTACAAAACAACCCCAAATGCTGGAATAAACTCTTGTCTGGAAGACAGCATTGTCAATTGGTCTGGAATGGAAATTGAGCAGTAAGCCGAGGATGCTGAGGCCTGGTTCCCGAGTCTCAGTTCCGTCCTGCTACCTCTTCACATTCAAGCAGAACCCCATCACTACAGCGGACCTACAAGACCTTACATTTTTCTTAGGATAAAGTACCCAGCTATTTAGGTTTGGATTTTGATTGTAGACTTATTTGACCTGTCCCCTACTAGAACTGTGACTAATGCAGCTACTGTCTGAACATAGCTTGAGGAAAGGAAAAGCAAAGGACATTAGAGGGTTTCCGCTCAAGAAAGAGCCTCCACAGGAAAGCAGAAGATGCTAAAAAACCAAAATGCTAATACTTGGTATGATTTTATGGACATCAAATAATACAACTCTACCAAATTTCTGTTCCTTTTCTCTTTCATTGAGATGCACTGTAAGAAAGGATGCACATAAAGCCCTGACATGGGAGTTCAGGAGGAAATGGAGAATCTAGCCTATTTTTTCTCTTTGGTTACTGACAGGTCCACCAAACTTCTTCAAGTATTATTTGGCTTGTAGCAGATTCTGCGCATCACATATTTTTCCTCCTTGTTGTTCTCTCTTGTTTCTGCTCATGCTAGCCATTTCTCTGATTACTAGCAGCTTCACCAAGAAAAGGACATGGAAATGAACACCGCATGTGAGTCAGCGTGAGAGCTTTATCTGCTTAGCAGCCTGATGTGGGGAAAGAGAAACTTCCATCATGACTGTAGGTTTATGGAATCCCCTTCAGTGTGTCCATTGCTGTGTGACAAATTCATGCCTTGGAAGAACAGATGCCCCCCCACCCATAGTCTGTAATGATTTGTTAGAAAGGTTAGAACTTTAAAAATACTTCCTTATCTCACTCAGATGTACTTAATGCTTTTGATACTTCTCGAAGTCATCTGGTAGAACTGTTCTGAGACAGAGAACCTAAATGTATCATCACACATGCTAAGGAAGATGGGCAGTGTGACTTTTCAGTTTAAGGGAGTTGTTTTTCATTTATTTCGTATAGCCAGTTTCAACACATTATATAAGAAAACATACTTCCTGTTCCCATTATTTGATATAATAAATACCTTGGTGAAATTTTGTACTGGGTTTCATTATTCAGTCAAAATCTAAATATCCTACTGGGAGAAGAACAATCATTTCAGTGACATTGTTCTATGCCTCAGTTGAATCGAATAGTCACTAATCCAGGCAAAGAAGAAAGACAGAAGTAAATGGATTTGAGCAAACACATTGAGCCCTTCAAAAATGTCTAATGAGATGAGAAGTGTAAAATTTCCCATCAAACATCCATCTGTCTCTATTTTCTCTCCTTCCTTAGGATACTTGTAGTGGCTGTAGGAAATGACTCTAGGGACCAGGTTTACACTAGGGAGGAATGTCATTCCTCATTCAAGTACTCTGGAAATGAGTTTAAACAGACACAATCTGCCAATGGTCAATATGAGGTCAGTAACTCCAGTAGTCAAGTTGCATTTTCTTTTAAGAAAATATAATACTCCAACTGTCTCCTAACTTCTCGTTATATAAATCACCAGATTTTTTAAAAGATTATCTGAAGGTAGACAATTTGTTAAGTGCCTGACTTCCCAAATATACTTGAATAAATTAATAGCAACATTTTTGTCTCTTATCTATGAAACCCAAAATATGAGGGCTCTTCTGGGGCCGCCATTGGTGATCAGGAGATCACAGGCTGGGGCACTGGTTGAAGGGTGGTCAGGACTCCACCCTGGGTATTGCTGAAAGCTCCATGACTCTTGCTCATTGTTAAATCCTGGGGCTGGGCTCTAAGGAAGCAAAGAGGTTGCAGTCTGAATTTGAAGTACATCAGGCAAACAAATGATTTTTATTTGCTGTATTTTTGTCCTTTTTTTTCTCTCCTCTGTGGTACTGGGATTGAACCCAGGGCCTTGGGCTTGCTTGACAAGCATTTTCTACTTAGCCACACTCATAATTTAGGACTCTTTAAAGCTAGAAGAGATCTTTGAAGAAGTAGAAGTCATTATACATGTCCTATGCATTTCCCAGTGAGAGAGCGTAAGAATGAAGTTCTCAACTCACAGAAGACACAAAAGTTTGCTCACAGTCACATTGCAGGTGACAACAGAACTCAGCAAAAGAGACTGAGTCCTTTGCTCCAGGGTTACTATTACCATATACTGCCTCTCCCACTGTTTTTAATAATAAACTAAAAATGGTTTTACATTTATTGTGTTCCTATCTGACCAGCTATGGTAGAAGTCTGGAATTTGAACCCAGCTTTTCTGACAATATAACTAAATTAAACTGGACAAAGACACCTACCCAGGCAGAGTATGTTTTCCACTTTCAAGAACTGGAAACACGTTGTTCCTGATTACCGGAGAGCAATGAACAGAGAGACTTAGTCTGCTGGATAGCTATGGGCAGACAGACAAGGTATACACACACCTGTCAGGGTCAAGACTTGCCATGTAGAAAGTAAGGGAGATCACATGACTTTGTCTAAGCCTTTGGACCATTTAATGGCCTAGACAGGCAGAGGACTGGGTGAGGCTGGAGGAAGAATAGAGTTGTGAGGGGCCTCATCCTATCTGATCTTGGGACATTTCCTCTATCTGTGAGATCTGGGTGTCTCTAGTGCTGTCTCCAGCTCACCCATGAAACGGCTCAGGGTAAGGTGTATCTGTCATGATTTCTTCTTTCACAATGTGGCAGATACCAGTACTCATGAACTGAACATGTTATACGTTATTGTTAGGGTGAAGAGCAGCAAATTAAAAACAAAAACACGGACTTTAAGAACACATTCACTTGATTCTTCCTTGTAGAGCTGCCAGAACCAATGAGACAAAATGGCAGCCCAGCCTGTCTGCACCACTTTGGAGTAAACTTCTCTGGCCAGTTTGAATCCACTGCGGAATGTTGTTGGGGCAGGTGTGAATTGCATACTGGATTAGTTTTCCATTACTGCTGCAACAGTAATGGATCAGTTTACAATCAGTTTACAATCACCACAAACTCAGGGGCTCAAAATAATACAAACGTGTTATCTGCAGTTCTGGCAGGCCCTACATCCAAAATAGATCAGAGAGCTGGGTGTCTTCAGGAACCTCTGAGTTAGATCTGTTTCTTGCATGTAGCTATTTGTTTGAGGATGGCCTCACACGCACAGTCCTTTTGCCTTAGCCTCCCAAATGCTGGGATTAAAATTGGTTCCTTAACTCTATGGGTCCCCTATCACTGCCATCTCCATTCCCTTTGTCCCATCTCTCCCACTCTGACTGATCTTCCTACTATTATATGACATACTCCTGAGATTCCACTGGGCCCACCTAGATATCCCAAGATAATCTCCCCACCTCTGTGTTCTTAATCACTCTGTAATGCCCCTTTTGTCATTTGAATAAAGAATATTAGGTGTTGGGGGTCTTTGGAGGGAAATGGACATCATTCTGTCTATCACTTATGTCCTCAGGGTCTGTTTCTATAGCTGAGAGGTAGAAAATGTGCCTTCTTCATAGGGTTATGGAGGGATGTATGAGGTACATTACAAATGTAAATCCCCGGCACCATGCTTGGCATTGTGGATATGTTTTAATTTGGTTGTAAGCCACAGGCCAAGAACTATGACTTTTCCTTCTTTCTAACCTTTGAGCTTCTAAGTTATTGCTGGGTCCTGAGTAGGAAGTCTGTCAATGTATAAGTAATTATCTTGATCGATGACAGCAGTATCACAACTGCTCTAAATGGTTTGTTGATAGTCATTTTGGTGGTAATGAATGGGGTGGGGAACATTTGATTAAATGCTATTATCTACTAGATCCAAAATATAAATCTGGATTCTTCTGTTACACTTTTACCTAATTATACTAAACACCAGTGGGAGAGAGAAATCAGTTTACAATTTCTAGGGGAAATGAAATCTTGCTGTCCCTGACATCTTTCCTTGGTCTGGAAACTTCTTGGTTTCCTAGGGTGCAGCTGACTACTCTCTGCAACTGGAAAATTTCTCCAAGGGCCCTGTCCAGTTAGGTTACACAAAGCCCGGCTTATTATTTAGAGAGCACACAATGCCCCTTCACATGGGGCACAGGGAGGAGAGAATTTTTTAAAGCCAATTTCAGTCCCCTGGAGCTGCAAACTGCCCTCAGGGCAAAGAAGGCTGCAGAATAATTGGGAGGAGTCTGGCAGGAGGGAAGCTGAGGTATGATGAGCTGCATTTTCTTTCTCTATCCACCAACACCAAGCATTTCTTTCTGGGACAAATAATTAAATAATAAGCAAGGCCAAATCAGGAAAACAGTGGCTTCAGCCCTCGAAAATAACATTGAGAATCCTTAGCCTGTGTGTCAATAGCTTCTGGGGAAGTCTGGTTCCCATGATTTTGTGAGAGAACTGGGTCAGGGAAGAGATGCGCTCTGCTTCAGAGAAGTTTCCTGTCCCCTAAGATTTATGCATTTGGGGGGCAAATAGGTGGGCAGTGATCTTACTTCATCCCTCTATGAAACCATAGTGCAGCTGCTAAGGAATTCCTCCTGCAGTTGTAAATGATGTGCCTTAGAGAACGGAGTAAGAGAGAGTCCGGAGACTAAACCCCAAGGCCAGGGTAGAGAACCATGCCAACATGACAAATCAGTGGGTGAGAGACGGTAGGGGAGGAGTGGGAGTGAATGCTGTATCTTCCTGGACTAACAAATCGACATGCACTGGCTGGCCAAGGCCAGTGGCAGGCCATGAAAGCAAAGGATGGTCACAAAATTCCGAATTCCTGGTCTACTGGATTAAGCTTCACTAAGGAACATTTTTTTTTTTTTTGAGGAGGAAGCATTATTCACACAGTGAATACAGAGTATAAAATTCATGGTTCCAGGAGTGGGTATGGATGGACAGGTGCTGACTAATCTTCATTTCTCATCTTCTCTTAGGGCAGCCTGGCAGGCCAGGGGCTGGCTGAGGTGGAATGTTTCAGTCCAGAGCTAATCCCAGCAATAATACCCAAGAGCATAGCCAACTGGTGACTAGGGCAAGCATGCCATGTCTGGGATCAGGTTTCTAAAGTTGTATAAGGCAAGGAAGAAGGGTAAACAAGTCAAGGTTCTGGGACATCTGGGGTGACAGGGACCAAGTAAGAAAAGAAATACAGTAGGGAGGTAGAAGGTGTGGCCTTGAAGGGGTTCTTTGGATTGCTATGTTCTCTTAGAGACTATGGCCATACCTCAGGCAAGTCAAAAATGCTTTGGGCAGATTAGTTCCCCTGAAGAACTGGGATACTCAGTCTTCAAAATGGACATAGAGAGAGTACAGTTAGGCTAAACAGGGAGGACCTGTACCATGAAATGGAGGGTGGTCCTTGAGACTGGCTTGTACAATAATTCCAGCCTCAGATCAGCCTTGTCCTGTGGAGGATTTTTAGAACTATATAGCAATCCTCCCAACCATGGTTTTGTTTCCTGGGATTTCAGTTATTTTTGGTCAACCGCCATCAGAAAATACTAAATGGAAGCATCCCCAAGATAGACAATTCACAAATTGTAGACTGCATACTGTTCTAGTAGCATGACAAAATCTCACTTGTCCTACTCCATTCCCACCTGAGATACGAATCATCCCTTTGTCTAGGACATCTATGCTGGACACACCACATCTGCCCACTAGTCACTTTAGTCTTCTCAGTTACCAGATTGTCACATTATGGTGGTGTTCATATTTATTTTATTAATAAAGTCCTCAAGCATGAGAATTAGTTAATACTGGAAATTCTAATATGCCAAAGAGATGTTATAAGGTCTTGCTTAGGAGTGAAAAGGTAAAAGAACAATAATTTTGACCAAGATAGACAGAGAGAGAGCCCATTGCTATAACTTTTATTATAGTACATTACTATAAGTGTCTGTTTACTGTTAGGTGGTAATCATTAACTGAACTTCATTTGTAAGGTAAATGTTCTCATTGGTATATATGTACAAGAAAAGTATGTAGTACATACATAACCTCAGGCATACACTGGAGGTCTTGGTCTTGAGCTCTTGGACTTCATGGATAAGAGAAGGATTTCTTTGCATCTGTCTACCTTTTTTGTCTCAGTATGGTAGAATCAGGGACAACTGGCTTTGAGGTCTCTGCCTTGTAGTGTCCTCTTCCTTCACTAAGATAACCCACACTCGTAGAAGTCCCACTCTGAAAACCCCAATGCGGGTCTGAATTGAATAAGAACCAAGGGATCATAGTACATAGTATATAGTACATAGCTGTGGGAAAATGCTTGGCAAAAAAAAACTCAAGAGAGGAAATACTGATTTTAGCTCTGTTTCAGAGACTCCAGGCTTCTGGGTCTGTGTTAGGCAGTGTCATGACAGAGAGGGCGAGGTAGAACAGAGCTGCTCACATCATGGTGCCCAAGAAGCAGAGAGAGACAAACAGGAAGCGGCCAGGGCAAGATACACCCTTCAATGACCTACTTCCTCCAACCAGTTTCCACTTCCCTAGTAGCCCATGGATGAAGCCAGAGCTCTCATGATCTAAGCACCTCTCAAAAGCATTACCAGCTGGGGACCAAGTCACCAGTCAATATGAGACTTTTGAGGGGAATACTCATATCCAAGCTACAGTGGCATTTATACGCTATAAGGGAACAGAGGAAATTTATTTAGTAAATAAAGCTACAAGATGCTCAGTTAAGTTTTAATTTCAGGAAAATGATTAAAACACACACGTACCCCCACACCTCCCAAATTATGTACAGGATATACTTAGTCTAAGCTACATCCTGTAATGATGAGCTATCTGCAACTACTTGGCTACTCTGGTACAGCAGTCCATACACATCCAATCAGCTGGAGACAATCCCAGGTTCCAGGCCAAAGCAAACAGGCAGTTGTCTTTCACTTCCTCGGCCACAGCTATGGGTCTCGTGTTAAGGTCAGAGCCCCAGTCCAACAGAATATTTGCCATCAGACAATCCTATGGAATGTAGTCTACAGTTCACTCCTCAATGTGCCTTCACCAAATAAACACATAGCTGCACACAAATAGAGCTGCTAGGGAAAGAGATGGAGCTTGACAATGACACAAGGCACAAAATCCCATAATTTGCCCATGGCTTTCAAACAGCTTACAGATATTTCTGTCTCCTGCTCTGAACTCTCTATGGAGAAAATCACCAAGGGATAAAGCAATGACTTTGCTCTCATTGGGGCCAGAAATGACCCAGGGGAAGCAGGCAGGTTTGACAATCTGTCAGCTTCTGGATAGAGTTACTCGTCAATCACTCTTTCCTGCTAAATTGCACAAACTCCTTTTCTTCAAATCGAACTTCATTTGCTCATGATGCAGCTTAAGTCCAGGGTCTGGCATGTGGACAGGGAACTGGTACCGTGCTGTCTAGCTGGTCATGGAAAGCAGTTGGAGAAGCTGGACTTCTGTCTGAATATCTCTGTCGATGGCTTCAGCTAATTTTTCTTCTCATCTGAGACCTTACTGTTGGGATTGTTTACATAGAAAGATAAGAAAACAACTGAAACTTGGTCTTTCTCTATGGAGATACAAACAAAGTAGTATTTTATTCAAGGAGAATGTAATAACAGTAATCTGGAAATAATGATATCTATAAGGTCTTTGGCAAAGCCCCTTAGGAAAAGAACAATAGATTTGAAAGCTTCAGGGAGTCATAACACCACCTTTCAGCACCCAAAGGCCCTGGAATCCAATTCAGATAAACGGGTCTCATCAGCTCCAGACTCAGCTGGACCGGTCCTTTTTTTTTATTCCTAATACCAATGCATCCTTTGCATAATGGCAGCTTATTGGCTCTCCTTCAAGACACTCCACTGTGCAGAGGGGGGATGAAAAGGGTTCTTTTTAAATGTCTAAACTAAAAAAATAGCTCTCTCCCTTGGGTGCCCCATAAGCTTCCCTTGTCCTTCAGATATCAGAAGGTTGGTTGGACCGGTGTTTATCAAAGGTGGTGTGTGGACACTTGTAATAGAACTGTATAAATACTTATTCAAAATGCGAAGGAGTCTTGGCCTGAGATTTACCAGAGACCTGGTGAATCTAATCTCTTAGACAGAACCCAGTAGTCTGCATTTTCAAATGACTCCACACCACAAGAATTCTTAAAAACGCCAGAATTTAGGGGGCACTAGGTTTATCCAGCTGCCTGGCCCTTATCTCCTCCTGTTGCTGGTATTGTCACTTGACTTCTTATATATGACAGTCTCCTCTTACTCCTGAAACTTCAAGGCCAAAGGTTGTATTTTAAAGTCCTTTTTGCTCCATTTTAAAGCTAAATTGACTGTAGGATTTTAAATAACAACACTGGATGAAGGGCCTAAAATAATAATTCCCCTTTGCTTTGGGATTGTTCAAGAAAAATGTTCCCCTGAGAGCTGGATCATGAAGTTATCAATTTAATTTTAAGATAGGTGAGTGTGAGACACTAAAGCCACCAGCACAACTATGTTCATCGCAGCACAATTTGTCATCGCTGAAATATGGAACCAGCCCAGATGCCCCTCAGTAGATGAGTGGATCAGGAAAATGTGGTACATGTACACAATGGAATTCTATGCCTCTATCAGAAAGAATGACATTGCCCCATTCCTAAGGAAATGGAAGCACTTGGAAAAAATTATACTAAGTGAATTGAGCCAGATCCAAAGAAACATGGACTCTATGGTCTCCCTCATAGGGATTAACTAGTACACGTCTAGGATAGTCTTAGCAGAAGATTACAATAGCTCAAGAGCTATGCCAGTATGAACACATAAGATGATCATAAGCAAAATGAACTTTAAGTTATAAAAACAAGTGGTATATCACTGTTGTAGTTACTTTCAACACACAATGTGAAACCATGCCCTTCTCCTTTTTTCTTTTTTGTTATTCTTTTTCCGTATTCCCTTCACATGGTTTTACTCCTGATAGCACTGTAACTGATTTTAATGCCCTGGAGATTGTATATACGTGTATTGGAAGTAGGAAAGGGAAAGGGAACACCAAAATCAAGAGACAAAGGATCAAAAGACAAACCAATGCAACAGAAATAATTACAAAACTTTATGGTGTAAACCAACTGCACAACTCATGGGTTGAGAGGGAAGTGGGGAGGGGGGAGGTGGGGGGGAAAATGAGGGAGGAGGTAACAAGTTGGATAAGAAGTGTACTCACTGTGTTACGGATGAAACTGTAACCCCTCTGTACTTCACTGAGACAATAAAATAAATTTAACAAAAATGATAGGTGTGGGGGAGGAGGTAGAGAGAGAGAGAGAGAGAGAGAGAGAGAGAGAGAGAGAGAAAGAGAAAGAGAGAACAAATGGACAAATGCACTGAGCCAAAGGCCTCCCTTTGTCCAGAAAGAATCAAAAGGACACATTTCTAGACAACTCTGCCTGACCTCCAGAATAGAAGCAGTCTTTTTCACTTTCCTGGAACCAGTGTCAGAAAAGACCAGTGAGATCTGGAGGTACAAAGGAACTAAGGAAACATGTACATGGTATTTCTGGGGTGCACAGATTCTGTCTGACCTGGCTCTTCAGTCTGCAACAAAGTATTTGAATACAGTCACTTCTTTTGAAGTCAGGTTTGATCCTGTTGGCAATGAGTTATCCTTCAGAGCTTCTAAAAAGCACAAGAGAAGAGGAAGCTGACCAGATTTCTGTTTCAGAAAGATCAAGCTGATCTAAGTTGGAGGATGAATGAGAGGAAGTTCACTGTGTTGAACCTTAGTGGTCGAGCAGCGAGAGGACCTGGATGAGCCATTGGAAATGAATGCAATTGGCATATGAGGCGGTCTGGCTATAACAAGTGGACTTGAGGGTGACTGGCTGGATGTGGCCATGTGAGAAGAGTCAAGAAGGATGCCCATTCTATCTTGTGCAAATGATGTCGATGCCACTCACTGACACAGAAGTTAAGAATGAGGAACATCCCTTGACAAGGGGGATGAGATGATAAATCAGATTTGTTTTGGAGGTCTTGAGGAACCATTGGATCATCCACATGGAGTTAGCTAAAAGTCTGCTGAAGAGGGAGTTGGATCATCAGAATGATAGATTTAGAAGTCCTTGAATGATGTGTATGGCTGAATCTGGACAGTGTTGATTGAGAGAGAGAGGAGATACGTAGGGTGAACTCCAAGTAATTCCAGCATTTCATATATGAGGAGCCCACAGAGAGGCTGAGGAGAAGGAGGTGGTCAGGAACATAGGAAAGATAGATTTGATGTGGGCCCATGTCAACCAAGGGCAGAGGCCATGTTAGGGACTGGTTTGCAGTAGCAAATCCTCCTGAAAGTTCAGGAGAGATGGAGATGGAGAAGAGTATGATGACTGGTGTTGTGGCAGATGGGGGTAGTCCCTGTCAGTGATGAGGTCAGAAGCTAGTGGCAGTAATTAAAGAATAAGTAGGAGAGTAGAGGAGGTGGGAGAGACTGCAGATACACTCTGCTCTTGAAGAAGTTCAATTGGGAAGGAGACGGTGAGGCCAGTAGCTTGAGCCGAAGGTGGACTTGAGTGATGGCTAAAAATGGTAGTGATAAAACACAGTGTGTATGATGTTGACCTTGCAGGGGACGGAGGGGCTGACTCATGCAGAGAGGCCTCTGAGGAAATGTAGGGTACCTTCTACAGCCACTGGAGGACAGAGTAGGAAAGGCCAGTGAGGGTACAGGGAGATGATTATTGGAATTACAAAGTAGTTTTACTTTAAGAACGAAACAAGGCCAGTTGTTGCTAGACTCACATAGATTTGAGGAGAGTAGGGAAGTCTTAGGTAGTGTGGTCAGGGAAATTGTGAGTTTCCTGGTAGTTGTAGAAGGCTCAAATGATCTTTCGTTATCTTCTGTTCCTATAGTCTTTAAGTCATCTCTGGTTCCTCCAACCCCCTCATGACCTCTGACAGGGTCTGAGCATTTTCTGCCTCGTACCACTCCCTTTGGAGCCTCTTAGCTCCACTTAAGAGGGTTCTGAGTTCTGCAAATCCAGCTTCATCTTCCTGACCTGCATGGCTCTGTGACTTTGCATGGCACGTCAAAGGGGATCAACACACGTTTCTAGAGTAAGTCAGTGTAGCCTGGTTTTGTAGGAGCAGCGAGACATTTATGCTGTTATGTGTCCAGTGTTTATTAGAAGATACATGCACATTCGGGGTGTTTTGGGGGTCAGAGTAGGTAGCCAGAGATTTGGAGTCATTAGAGTTTATACATTGCCCAGCTCAGAGAAATTTGACCTTGATGTTTTATGCTCATTTACATGGATTTTCATAGCCAACTACTGAATTCCAGAGATCCTAGGCACTTCTTTCACTGAAATAGATTATGTAACTACCATTACTTTCTTGAGGTGAAATTCATCTCCAGTACAACCCATCTCTACACAAACTTTTAAAAATCATTATATAGTATCGCAACCGTAAAGATATTTAAAACAAATGATTTTCTTTTTTAAAATTAAATTTTATCAAACTGGTGATGTACAGAGGGGGTACAGTTACATAATAAGGTAGTGAGCACATTTCTTGTCTTGTTACACTCTCCCCCATTTTCTTTCCCTTCCCTAGTTCAGATAAGCATATACACTATATCCAGTGTACCAAAATCATATACAGTGACCACAGGGGGTACGCCAAAGGAAATTCACCTAGTACATTAAACATAATGACAACAATAAAATCCTCCTGTGTCCTTCACTTGGAGATGTTTTTGCTTATCCTCATCTTATAAGATCATATGTACATAGCTGTTGAGCTATTGTGATCCTTTGAGTAATTGTTTGGTTTTAGAGACACACTGTAAAGTCGCTGACCAAAACATGTGGAAATACCATTTGAAAAGAAGTTTGTTGTTTTATAGACCTGACCTCCACTGTTCTCTGACCCCCTAACAACCACATATCAGGGAGACCATGCACCTTTGTTCTCTGTGTTCTAGGCTTGTCTCATTCAACATTATTTGTTAAGATCTGACCATTTCCCCGCACATTATTTTATCAATTCTAATCTCTGTGTAGTGTTTCATTGAGTACATTTTTTGGATCCATTCATCTGTAGTGGGGCATCTGGGTTGTTTCCATATTTTGGCTATTGTGAATTGTACAGTGATAAACATGGATGTGCAGGTGTCTTTATGGTATCCTGGATCCTGTTGTTCAGGATAGAAGCCTAGGAGTGGTATGGCTGGGTCATAGGGTAGGTCTATGCTGAGCTTTTTGAGGAACCTCCATACTGTTCTCCAAAGTGGTTGTACTAATTTGCACTCCCGCCAACAATGGAGAAGGGTTCCTCTTTCCCCGCACCCCTCCAGCATTTGTTGTTGCCTGAGTTCAGAGTATAGGCCATTCTAACTGGAGTGAGGTGGTATCTCAGGGTTGTTTTTATTTGCATTTCCTTTACTGCCAGGGACGTTGAACATTTCCTCATATGTTTGCAAAAGAATTTCTTTTCAGTGCTTAACCTTGAACAGAACAGAACCTAGTGCCGAACCTATGAGAGTTTCTTAAGTTTTATGGGCTGGTGAATCATCAGGAGATGGAGCGGAAGCAGATGGATGCATGGGAAAGCCGGGGATCTGCCTTCTGACACGTTTGGTGGTGATGACTCAGAAGCTTTGCTCTGTGGACCACTCTCTGGTAGCAAGAAACTAGAGTGCCTAAGAAGTTCTGCCTGCTTTTCAAAGTAGTTCCTGGCTTTCAGGGAAGTTTACTCATCCCTTTCCCTTTCCATTGCCTCATCAATTTCCATTGCCTCATCAATCTCCATTACCTCATCAATTTCCAAGGTATAAAGCATGGGGCCAGGAGAAGACTTCTATGCATTGTGAGTCCTGAACAACTTAGCAGCAACATAAGTGACTATGGAATCCCAAGCAGGTGTGCCCTGTTGGCCAACTACATCCTATAACAGCAAATATTGAGCACCTGCTGCATTTGGGGGGCTCTCTTCAAGGCCCTGAGAACAAAGGGTGCACCAGCCTGTGCCGGGGATGGTAAGACTGAAGTGGCCTGGGGTGGGAAGAAAGTGAAGCTTGTTGGGTTGTGCTATTTTAGCTGGGGCAGTCAGAGAGGCTGAGACAATTGAGTAGAGATCTGAGGAGTGAACAAATAAGCCATGAAGAAAAGTGCCAGGATTCCCAGAAAGTTTTTATTTAATTTAGTCTTTTCAATCATTTCCAAAAGGCAGATTTGGCTTTTTTGAGAGAGGAGGAAGTGGAGAAATGGGAATAAAGCAGTATGTCCTAGGTGATACGGAAGAGCGCCTTTCCCCCAAACCTGCTCTCCATCCTGACCTCACAGTGTTTCTTCTCCTCATGCTTGATTACCTTATCCTGTCCATCATTTCCCTCCACCATGGCTACAGAATCCTTTCTTCACCTTTTGCTGTATTTCTTTTAAAAGCAGACAAAAAGGAGAGAGAACAAACTGATGTCTTGGTGTACATATATTCTCATGAGGACGCAGAATTTAAACTGTGAAACAAATACCATGCGCCTCCATGGTCTATATTTCCCACTACCTTTCTGTTCCAGGTGATCACACCTCTTGCCTGCCAAGGCTTCTAACTGCTCTCTCTACTTTGGGGTCATTCTCTGTGTAGCAGCTGGGGTGATCTTTTACAAATGTAAATTGGATTGTGTCACTCTGCTGAAGACCTCCAGTGCCTTCTCACTTGCACTTGGAATAAAATTGAACTTCTCATCCTGACCTCCAGACCAGCAAGATACAGTCCCTGCCCACCTTTCCAATCTCACCTTGTCCTCCTTTCTCCCTTGTGTGCTCTGCCCCTGCCACTCAGTTTCTGCGATATGACACACTTCCTCGGCTCTGTATCTTACATTTTCTTCACTAATGAGTCTTTAAGTTCAATGCCACCATCTCAGAGAAGCCTCCTCTAGGCATCTAGCCTGAGTTAGGTCTGTCCTGTTACCTCTGTCAGACTCCAGAGCCCCTGGTAGTCAAGAAAGCCATGCTGTCAGATGGCTGTGGTAGGCAGGCTTCATGAGGTGACCTAAGGGATCCCACGTGTGTGTGTGTGTGTGTGTGTGTGTGTGTGTGTGTGGTCTTCATTCCTTCAGTGTCATCTGAATTCATTGATTTTCTCTGAATCAATACATTATGACAAAGGTGATGAGTTATCACTTCTTCAATACAATCCTTTGCCTCATTCACCAGCTTTCTATTACATTCTATTATAGTTTTGCCTACTTTGATGAAGCAAATTTCCATACAGGAGATCCACATATCACAGAACTGGGGAAAGCCTCTGGTCTCATCCATCAAAGAATTTAGTCTCTCAGTTCAAGAATCTGGGGCCTTGGAATTGACATTAGAAGCCGATTCTTCCCTGGATGAGCCTTCAGAAGAACCCGCAGAACCTGGACTGATCCCTAATTGTAGTCTTGGAAGAAGTGGTGAGGAACAGTTACCCAGCTAATCTGTACATGATTTCTGGCCCACAGGAGCGGTAAAACAATGAGCATGTGTTATAGGCTCTTAAATTGGGGATAATTTCTTTGTTACACAACAGTGGATAACTGGCATTCTATCTGCATATTTATTTGTAAACAGTGGTTGAATGCATGAGTGAATGCTTGATTTTGTTGTGCCCTGAACCTCTTAACACTGGGGAAGCAACTGCCCCAAATACCAAGATTTATATATTGCTTAGCTAGTATAGACCACATCGTCAGCCCAGACAGAGGGAAAGTTCACTTCCTGAGAAGCAGTTTCGATCCTATGGCCTTACCTTTGACCTTCCTTTTCTCACAACCATCATTTTACCCTGATGGAATGCAGTCATGTCCTAATAAGATGGATTTTATAACCCAACATGTACCTTTTCTGACAGTGCATGAATTCAACTGCAAAAATAGCCCCTCCCCTTTTGCTTGGTTATCATCAATGCCATACTCATATGGTGAACTCTTGAAATGAATAATTCATGGCTTATGAGTATACAGGATGCCACATAAAATAACATAAATGTTTCCTAATAGAATTAATACACTTTCAAAGCAGTTCAGCTTGAGGCAATTATTGCACTTCCTGGGAGATACAAATTACTTTGCCCTCAGACTCATGCCAAATAACCCCCCTAAGACACACACTAATTACCCAGAAATACACTGTCTGCCATAGCTCATTGACTAATTGACAATCGGTTTAAACTTCAGCAAAATATCTTAAAACTTAGGCTTCACATTTAGCAGGGAAACCAATTTTGTTTATCTCCTCATTTTGGTCTGCCTCATTGGCAAAGTTGTAGTATGGTTTGTAAGTAATGACTTAACAGGCTTATTATAATGATCCATGGTAAAGAAACAACATTCCATCATACCGTATAGCATTCCTACCTCTCATTTCTGTGATTCTATTAAGCACAATTACCAATAATATATCTGTTAATGTGATACAAAAATAGAATGCAACCGTGTATGTAATAGTTATTGCTAATGTGGTCTGTGAGCTCGGTGCACAGCCGTCACCAACTCCTTTCTCTTGTACTTCTCAGATGTGGCCTCGGCATGCTCACTGCCCTTTCCTTTCTCATCCAAATGCACGCTCCCAGAGTTCACGCTGTACCAGCGTGCATGCTGCCTGCTTCAGAACTGTGGTGATTAAAAGCCTATCCATGTGAATCATTCCTTGCTATGCATTCTCTGTTTACAAACAATTATTAGAGACCTAGCATCTTTGTGAAGTCTCATGAGCCTAAATCTGTCTAAATCCTATTTCTAATCACCTCAGGGTTGCACCACTCCAAACCTTTGTTCTGAACTTTCTGAAAGTACATCCAGATTTCAAACATCTGATTCATAATTATCTGGGAGTATGACCCATGCATGCTCCTGTTTTAGGTAGTGCAGAAAACATCTGGAGGGGTAGCCAGGTGCAGGGCAGAGTGGGAGCCAGTCATCGCGGGATTGCTGGACTGGCATTTCTGTTAGGATTTCGCGTGGTTGCAGCCACCAGGCAGCAGTGGCTTGAACCATTTGGGGATTCTTTTCCATCTTGAATAAGAATTCCCAAAGAAGGAGGTGAGGGGCTGGGGCTGGGGCTGGGAGTCTGTGATGGCTTCAAAGCCCGGCTCCTTTGGGTTGTCTCCTCCTCCATCCTTGGTGCCTTGACTGGGTGCCTCCAGCTCTGGAAATGATGGCTGCGGAGAGCATGGAGTGCACCAGCCCATCTAACCTGCCCATCAAGGGACCACAGCTCTGCTCTCAGCCCTCAGCAGACTTCAGCTTCGGACTCTGGAGCTGAAGTGAGGTCACGTCAGCCACAGCCAGCTGCAAGAGAGGCCTTGGGGGCTGGGGATATGGCCTAGTGGCAAGAGTGCCTGCCTCGGATACACGAGGCCCTAGGTTCGATTCCCCAGCACCACATATACAGAAAACGGCCAGAAGCGGCGCTGTGGCTCAAGTGGCAGAGTGCTAGCCTTGAGCGGGAAGAAGCCAGGGACAGTGCTCAGGCCCTGAGTCCAAGGCCCAGGACTGGCCAAAAAAAAAGATTAAAAAAAAAAAAAAAAAGAGAGGCCTTGGGGCAGTATTTAGCAGGGAGCAGTGTTGTCCAAACAAGTCAGTGTTTTGAGAGATTCCCGAGTGGGAAATACCATGGGTGGGGAGGATCTGCTAGAAGAGAGGCTATCCAATCTGGAACATTAAGGATGAGTTAAACCTAGGTAGGAAATAGAAGAGAAAGTTACACGGAGTATAATTTTGGGAGAGAAAAAGAACAATGGTATGTGTAGGAGATTGTGTGAATGCCACTTCAGGCAAATGTAGTTCAGAGAAGGGGAGAAAGGGCATCTCAGGGAGGGATGGCCATCCCACGAAAGATACACACACTTCCTGCTCCAACACCTGCTCCAACACCACCTTCAGGTGGATTTTCCAGTTAAAGATGGCTAGAATCTTAAGGGGATATACTCTTGTTTGTTGCTCTACCCTTAAAATTCTTAACATTGGCTACACACTAGAATAAGGTGGGGGAAGTTTCTTAAAATGCTCTGATACTAACATGTTACCTCAGACCAATCAAATCAGACTGTGGTTGAGGTCAGTGGTGTGTTGGAACAAGTTTAATAGTTGGCTTTCTGAGAAAGAAAAGGTACTCGTGGATATATGTACACGTGTTTTTGTTACAAAGATATGGACAGTAATATTTGTAGCACATGACTTACAAACAGTAAAGAAACATGCAGGACATTATCTCTTCGCCGGATGTTCCTTAGCTAGTCTCTGCTGAACTCAGTATGTAGATACTGAGGGCTGCAATTCAACCATGATTTGACAAAACCCAACTGCAAATGAATGCTCGGTTGCTGCCTAATGCAGTCACAGACCCATGAGTGTCGTCCCCTAACATGGCTGATATTTTCATTGACATTACTAAACGAGAGTAAAATAATAAAGCTGTAGGCTGGAAGCTCCCTTGTTCATCAGTGATAAGAGAGCCTGCTTTGCCAATTGGGTAATGGTTGTCAGTACTAGAAGAATAATTCTCAGATTTCCGGACAACTCACAATATATTAGTTCTAGACATGTAACAAATTTAATTTGCTTTATCAACATGTTCTTCCTTACTTTCTTAAATTTAGACCAGAGGTTGGCAAAGTCTTTCAGTAAATGGCTAGGTGGTAAATTCTTTATGCTTTATGTTTTCCCTTCTTTCCTTCCTTCCTTCCTTCCTTCCTTCCTTCCTTCCTTCCTTCCTTCCTTCCTTCCTTCCTTCTTCCTTTTCTTCCTTCCTTCCCTTCCCCCCTCGCTCCCTCCTTCTCTCTCTCTCTCTCTTTATTTCTTTCTAACTTCCTTTCTTCTCTCTTTCATTCTTTCCTTCAAAAGTATAAAATCCTATGGGTCACACAACACAGACTGCTGGCTAGAACTGATTTATGTGCTGTGTTTTTCAAACTTCTGATACACAGTGTTTACTAATTTCTGTGGTGTTAATATTCCACAAGTTTATCAGTGAGATGGCACTGTAAATGGAGTAGAGAAGAGATGCACAACAGCCCATCATTAGATGGTGTTTGAACTAGCCAATACAACAAACAACCTTAAAAGCACTGCAGTAGTGATAGTATGAAGAGATACATTTTGAATAGTCTTTTTAATAATACATTCTATTATAAGCATATAGAGCCTAATTTTTAATAATTGTTGTGTTTAATAATGACTATGAGGGCTGGGAGTGTGGCTTAGTGGTAGAGTGCTTGCCTAGCATGCAGGAAGCCCTGGGTTCAATTCCTCAGCACCACATACACAGAAAAGGCCAGATGTGGTGCTGTGGGCTCAACTGGCAGAATGCTAATCTTGAGCAAAAAACAAAACAAAAAAAAGCCAGGGACAGTGCTCAGGTCCTCAGTCCAAGCCCCAGGACTGGCAAAAAAAAAAAAAAAAAGTGTAAGCTACCACTGAAATCCTAAAATGCATAAAATATTTAAAAAAATAATGACTATGAAAATTCTTTAAAAAATTCTCACCCCGATCTTTTGTTAGCCCCTCAGGCCCAGACCCAGCATACCGCTGGGCAGGCCCCTGCATCTTGATTGCTTGTAAAGCTCCCCGAGAGATTCCAGTGTGCAGCCACTGCTCTTGGTACTTCCTGACTACTGGGCTGTGACTTGAACCCAGGGCTCCAAAATGGGTGGCCTTGGTTCCTTTCAAATCCACGGACATATTTTCTGAAGCCTTTGATTAAGCCATCACAGTTTCTCTCTGCCTATCTCCGTCCTCCCTCTGTTCCTGGTTTTGTCCAGCCTCCGTTCCTGCTCCCTTGCCAGGCTTGGTCAGGCCTCTGTGATCCCCTGCTCTAATGAACTATCCTTACTGCTTTTCTGCCTGAGTAACTCACCGGCTTTAATCTTGAATATTTATTTGCAACTCTGGGGCAGAATTCCCCAGCTTTCCTTCCTCCTGGAACCAGTGCCTGGCACAGTCTGTGCATACTAGATATGATGAGAATGTGACCAGAATGTGCCTTGCGGGGGCAC
The DNA here is from genome assembly GCF_023159225.1 of Perognathus longimembris pacificus. Taxonomy (NCBI): domain Eukaryota; kingdom Metazoa; phylum Chordata; class Mammalia; order Rodentia; family Heteromyidae; genus Perognathus; species Perognathus longimembris. Next base: position 37,568,979 of record NC_063179.1, read on the forward strand.
TGAGGTTTTGTTGGGACTCCATGAGCAGCGGAGGTCGGGGCTTGGAGGCTTTGTGGAATTCACTGGCTCGTTTGATGCAGATCCTTTCTCCACCTCCCCGCTTCCCTGGGGACCTCAAGGTACTGACCTGCAGGCTTCTGTGCCAGGTGGTTTCCCCGGACCTAGTCAGTAGGAGATTGGATAAGCAACAAGAGGAAAGAAACCAGAAGTTCTTGTCCCTTCTTTCTGCTTTGAGCAGTGTCTCCCACTGGGGGGCAGGTCTTGATTCTGGCTGACCAGACAGCTTTAGCCCCTGGGATGTGGTAACCTCACCTCTCCTTGGTCTTTTCAGCCGTAGGCAGTGGCTTCCTGGTGGTGCTAGCTTTTGTGTGGATTGCCTTACCCTTTGCCCTTTGCCCTTTCACCTCCTTCAAGACCTCTGAACCAACTCTGTGGTAGTGAAGACCCTGTCAGATGCAGCCCGAAACGCTGGGCTGAGGGGTCTGCCCTTGCGCTTTCTCTTAGCTGCTTGTTGGAATGGCTGTCCTAGAGGCTTTGAAGGGGGAGCATGGGATGATCAAATGGAATGCCTTCCTAAATGGTGTTTTAGGAAGATTCATTTAGTGGAGCAACTGGGGAGTTCAGAATGCCCTAAGGGATTTGCAGATAGCCTCGAGGAGTCTTTTGAATTCTTTACAACTGTATGAAACATTTTGGGCTGATGTGTGTGTGTGTGTGTGTGTGTGTGTGTGTGTGTGTGTGTGTGTGTGTTGTTGTTGTTCCCCTCCTTCACCCTTTCTGGGTAGAAAGCTCATAGCTTTCATCAGATTTTCTATGGAATTCCAATATACATTAAGATCTGTTGGACTCAGTGTAAGGAGACAAGTTAGGAAACTAAGTAACTCAGTGTTCAGTCAGAGCCTCAGAAGGAACTGGAGCTCATCTGAGGTTTTGATGAGATTTTAAAGAAGGCATTACTGCCTTTAAAAGTAATCCTTTAGCTGGGCCCTGGTGGCTCACACCTATAATCTTAGCTACTCAGGAGGCTGAGATCTAAGGATTACAGTTCAAAGCCAGTCTGGGAAGGAAAGTCTGTGGGACTCTTATCTCCAACTAACCAGCCCAAAAAAAGCCTGAAGTAGAGCTGTGGCATAAGTGGTCAAGATTTAACCTTGAGAACAAAGTTCAGAGACAATACCCAGGCCCTGAGTTCAAGCCCTAGGACTGGCACAAACAAATAACCAAAAAAAAAAAATCTTTTAAGATTTTATCTGGGCAAGATGAGGCTAATTAGTAAGAGATGCAGAACTTTTCCCCCAGGTTGGTTACAGTAGGGAGATGTTAGCTCCTAGGAGTGCAGAACTAAGGGGGGGAAACTGGGTGATTGGGACTGATGACAGGTGGAGGAATGCATTCTTCAGAGATGAGGATTTGAGTCAAGGGCAAGGAAGGTCACACACTGGCTCTTTCCTTCCACTCTGATTGGCCATTAGTGCCTTCTCCTGGTCTTGAACCCAACTGTAGCCAGAAGCAAAGGGTGATGTGGCTGGTAGGATGTAGAATATAGGTCCATAGATGGACGTGGACAGAGCAGTGCGGATGAAGAACTGAAGAACGAGTAGCTTACAATTCCCAGAATTGCCAGGAAGGGAACTGGCAAAAGGTGTATCTGGTAGTTCCAGGCACTACTACTCAGTATGATCTAGATTCTGCTTTGCACCAGACCCTTCTACATTAACTTGCCCCTGCCTACTAAAGGCAGATATAGAAAGGCAAAACAGAGGAGTTTGCTGCTATTGTCAACTTTGTCCTTTTACTGTCACTGGCCTGCTCTTTGATCTTGGAAGTCACAAGACGTGCCTGAGCCTCCTCCATAAGGTATGGAGGTTGAATCTGGTGTTTTCTGTGGTGCCTCTGGCTTGCACATTTTGTGATTTTTTTTAAGGGGGTCTTTGGCTCCTTTTCTCCTAAAAGCATGTAGTTTTCTGGTTCCTTCCTAAGGAGACAAGAAACCGTCTCTTGCCTGTGGTCATGGGCAGTGGTTTGAATGATGGAAAAGAGCAAGGACTGTAGTGTTCGGGGTCCTCCACGAAGCAGCCTGTAGGTTGTTAGCATTTTATCGACGTTCAGGCTCTGCTGTTGATTGTCAGGATTTGTAGTGAAATGCTTTAATACAAGTCCATAGCTACGCGTGTTACCCAGCCTGAAGAAGCATTTTTCCCAACGTGTTCGTGTTGCAGTTTGTGCTCTGGAGAAATATCACACATAGGAACAGAAACTTCCCACTCCACGAGTGGACAGAATAGAGGGGTGTGGGTGGAGGGACGTGGCTTTGGTATGCAGTCTGGAGATTTAATTTTACTAGTGGATGCAGATGAACTGTTCCACAACTGTAAAACAAAAGGACAAGGAAGTGATCCCCGTGTCAACATCGGGATGTTGGACTTAAAATCCCATTCAAATAACTCTTGAAAAAAAAATCACCAGACACTGCATACATTATTTTTTTTTTCCTGACTTTGACGAAACTAGTCTGCACAAAGAAGCAGCCCCATGAGGTTATGGATAAACCCACCACATTAAAACCTCAGCCTTTTCATGTCAGTCACAGATTTTCTTTAGGGCCAACTCACTGTTTAAGGACTCGTATTTTTTGGGGGGGTGGGGGGAGAGAGAGAACAATAGTGTGTTATTAGGCAGAGTACCCTTTACATACAAGGACTAGATGGGTTTGCCCCTGATTGTGTCTCTGCTTTATTGTCCTACTTCAAACACAGGGCCCTGGGCATCATCTCAAGGAAGGGCTGATTGAACTGTCGCCCTGACACTTGTCAGCTGTGGATAATACGGGTTTCAGTCCGTCATGCTCACACATAAATGAAGCATGACAGAGATAGACTGTTGAATAGAAAAAGCAGTTTTACTGTGGATAACCTTTCTTGAATAAATGCAACAAATAACAAAGCCTGAAAAGGCAGGGTGGCGGGGGAGGACATGTACCTTAGAAGAGTAGTGACATTCAGAACCAAGTGGTTATTATCCTTTTGGGCCATCAGAAATTGTCCATTTATCAAAATATGTTATTGAGAGAAAAGGTAGACGGACTGCGATTATCATAAAAATGAAGGCAGCCGAGTTTATGCAATCTTCAGTATAGTATCACGTAACAAAACCCAGTTACAGCTCACTAGGAATTGAAAAAGGAGGCATTGTGCGTGGACCAAGTAGAATCCACCATTGTTCTTCGAAAAGGGTGGTACATATCTTAATCCAAAGAGCAAAAGAAGGACCCCAGACTTTACATTTTTCAAAATATTTCTTCTTGCTTAAAAAAAAGAAAAAGGAAGAAAGAACTCTGAGCAGAAATTGCAGAAACCTCTACATTTCCATTAAGACAGTCAAAAAGAGTGATTTGAATTTACAGGCCTGTAATTGGAACAAATTGGAAACAAAAGAAAAGCTCGTTGAAGGCACGTGATGTGGCCACATTACTACTGTGTACAGTGTACTAGGGGAAAAAGTCATGTTTCTTTAAAGCAAAGCTAACTACTGAAGGCTCTAAGCAATTTGCATAAGTGTGTCTACCATGATTTTTTTTTATTTATGGGCTCTAAGTTTCTAATTAAATACTAATTAATACTATCACCAGAATTGTCTCCCATCCCCAGCTCTTCCTAGCTTTGTCACTTTGATTAATGCACAGTCATTTATTAACTTATTTAACAAGCCAGGGTGCCTCATGACAAACTAGATTAAATTATTCTTATAACAGTCTCATTACTGGGGGAAAAAAAGGAGTTTTAAACTTAATAAAAATTATCCTCAATAATGTTAAAGCTTTTTTACTGTACCCTTAAAAGATAGAAATAGGTTTCTTGTTTGATTTATAATATATGGAGTTGTATAAAGCATCCATTAATGAAATTTATAAGTTCATTTAAGCTTGCATATTACAGTAGTGTGGTAGCCTTGGGTGCTTATTATTTAACTTTTGTGGTAGTTATGAAGATAATTAATGTCCTGACCAGACAGAGACTAAAATACCCACTAGAATGAGATAATTAGAGACATAAATAATGTTTAGATTCTTCTGTGCTGCTTTTTAAATTAATTGTTTGGTTTTCTATCTACACTTGGTAAGGGTAGTATGGGTTTACCAAGGAACTGCTCAATGGAAGTGGGATGTTTGTCTTGGTGGATTGGCAGATGCTAGGGCGCTTTGTAATGTCTGGACCGGAGGAGGAAGTGGGTGAGGAGGGACTGGATGTCACCGAAGTCTCTTCCCTCTGGGAAATGTTCAGCCCTCATTGCTCTCTGGCTCCCTCTAGTGGCCAGGTCGTAGGGACTACGTTCACCTGTCAAGGCTTGTGAGTAAGCAGACTAGTCAGTGACAAAGAGAGGGCGAGACAGAAACAGGGACTAGAGAATTGTCTTCACTAAGTGGTGGGAAAAACTTGTCTTACATTCAGAGAAGAAGGAGAGCCTCAAGGGGAGCTGGATGTGCCTACAGCAGCCATTATTTTACGATGACAAGGCAGAACACAGGAAGGAAGTTGCGGCATAGGCCCTACTGGTCTCCAAATAAATACAAGTAAGCACTCAAACACACATGTAGAGCATCAACTCTCAGTTGGGCTGCTCATTAAGACAGGCATGAAGCCTGTTCCAATGGATATTCTTTCTTCATCTTAAGTTTCTTGCTAAAATAGCACCGTCGTTAAGCTCCTGAGGGGTCTCTAGGCCTTGGGAGGAGTGCTCCTCCTATATATTTCAGGCCCCTTTGTTCCCCTGATGAAAAAAGGTTGGCTATTTAAGCTTGCATTGAGCAAGCAGTGTTGTGAGTCTTTCGATGAGTCTATCGAAATAGCCAGAAGCATCTTGTTCACCAATAGGAGCTGATCCCCTGTATGGATAACACTTCACCATTTACAAAGGCCTTTGGCATACATTATGCTGTCTGGGTCCCTTCAGACTCCAGAGAGATGGAGAAGGAGGCATTGCCTCTATGGCGATGAGGTAGTTCTCATTCACAAATGACTCGTTGGATACTTTATTTTAGGGATGAGCACTTGACCCCTTTTCCTTTGGTGTCTTAGGTCTTTCCTGCTGTTTTATATATTAATGCACCTCACACCCATTCCTTTTCTATCTCACCCTCCTTTTCCCTCTCACCTTTTCTTTTTTTTAATCCTTGATTCAGAGCAGAGGTAACAATAACTCTACTTGTTCTCATACTAAAATAGCTCACTTGTCAAAGCTGCAGAGGGACTTGGCATTGCAGAAATCCTGTCTGTGGAAAGAATGGCTCTGAGAATTTTCTCTGAGACTAGAGTTCTTCACAGTCGTAGCCATTTCCATTTCACACCTCATTCCTGGGTGGTTATAAGTAGTGAGAAAAAGGTCTTTATTGCTCAAATCTCCTGTTTAGCACTAAGCTTTCTGTCTCTGGAAGTCTTTTAATAGAGACCTATATAGTAGGTAGTGGCTTTAACCAAAGATAGACCAAGAGTAGACATTATCAGCTACCTGATTCAGTGGGCTGGGCTTAGTCAGTGTCCTTCATGGCTGTGTAAGACAAAGTCAATGAAGCAGGGCCTCCTTATGGGAAGATGTCATAGCTCAAAGTGAAGGAACAGTGAAGAAGAGCTCTTCTCTTGGTCAGCACAGGAAGGGGAAAGCCCCAGTAGTCCTATTCTGGTCCAGATCTTTCTATCTGAGTCTCAAAGGCAGAGGGGAATGGTGGCTAGATATGTAACTACCATGGGCTCAGATAGTTGGAAGGATAGACAAGAGATTATTTTCCAGCGATTTTAAAACTTTGATAGGCAAAACAGTGTTTAAACACAGATGCGCTGGCTTCAGTTGTAAAGTTGCTTTTTCAGTCTATATGGGATGGAGCTTAGAAATATGCATTTATGACAAGTCTAAAGTGACTCCAGTGTGAAGGGTCAGTCTTCTGGACCATTTATTATGAAGAACTGGATAACGGAATTGGTGTGTAGTGGTGGTGGTAGTGGGGGGCATGGAAAAACTGATAGGAAGTAAGGAAATTTTACTGGAGTAATGTTTATACACTATGACAATACCATAATAATCTTGAGTCCTTTCATTATCTAATGTGGAATTGCTGATCTGGAATTGTATCTCTTAGTGGCCATTGTGTGCATGTGCGTGCGTGGTGACCTCCCTCCTGGCAGAGAGGAAAGTTTGGTTACACGCCTACTATCTCTTGGTCTCCCACAAGTACCTCTTCTACACATTCTGTTGTTATGCTTAAATTCTGGTCTACATTGTGTGTAGCCCAAGTCTGTTTCTTCATGTGCCACTTTTCTGCTCATCTCTTTCTTATGATAGCTAGTTCTTTCTTTGAGGGGGAGTGGAAGGAAATGGGGGTACAGCTATGTTTCGAGTCAGACTTGCTGCCAAGCATTTGAGGGAAGAGAAGATTCTCTGGAGAGCCCCGTTTCTCACCCCTATAGCAGTTCCCTAGACTAGTTAAGGTGTGAAAATGGTGCAGTCTGTGCTGGGGTCCACTGTGGTGTCCCTGGGTCCTGAAGGTCAGGTCTGTTCTTTTGAGAGACAGAGCCTCCCACAGCTTCAGAAGTCAGCACATGGCAGCTGCGCATTTCTGCTCTCCTGGGATTCCTCTGTTGGGTCCTTCAGTCTTATAGCCGTGCGGCAAGCAGGAAGAAGGCAGCAAATATACAACTGGATGAGTGCACATCTGTGACCACAGACAAGCTCCAAGTACTGTGCTGCATGCTGCAGAAAGATGAAGATGGTAGAAACTTTCTTGCAGGTGGGCTTCACTGCTGCCCTGGGCGGAGAGAGTAAGGACAGGCAGGTTCTGGGACAAAGACCGTCTTTATCATCATCCAGCTGAGAACAGGTTACTTGTGACTAGATGGAACCAAGGATGGGGTGTGTGTGTGTGTGTGTGTGTGTGTGTGTGTGTGTGTGTGTGTGTGTGTGTGATCTGGGCAGAGAAGGATGGACTTGTATACCACCAGGGATTATACAGGATGATCCAATGGATGGGCAGAAAATACGGAAGTATTTGTGACCCTGACCTTTCAAAGTCTTGCCATTTATGCCCTTCTGTTTTTGCGTTACATTTTGAAATGAAGCAAATGTTTGCCCACTAGCAAAAATGTATGCAATTTATAAATAAGTGATAAATGTTGGCAATATGTGCTTAATTACAGTTGTCCTTTACTACATTGTAGTTCACTTATTGTGGCTTCGCTGTATTATGTTTTTTTTTTTTTTAAAAAACAAAAAATGTAAATAGTAATTCCTCACCTATCACAGGGTCTATGTTCCAGAGACCCCTGCAAAAGGTGAAAATCTGTGAAGTAGACATAAGTGAACTGCTGCTACTATTTAACACTGCTACTTCACAGATTTTCACCTACTGTGAGGGTCTCTGGAATGTAACTCCCATGATTGTATTTTTCTTCTTATTGGATGTACACGATGAAGCAGATTCATAGCCATTGATTTAGAAGTGGGTGTGGAGCTTTGACTTTCATCTCTGACCTCTCCTCACTTGGTCCTTCTAAGGAGAAAGAGAAAGAAAGGAAAACCATGAAGGAGCCGAAAGGAGGGGAGAAAAGTAAAGAACTGGAGGTGGATCGAGCGAAGGGAATGGGAAGTCCGTGGATTTAAGGAGGCAAGGATCATAGGCGCAAATTAATAATGCAAATTAAAAGATATCTCAGGGTGGATGATTCCAGGTGACTCCAAAGTTAGACATGGCTCCCCGGGAGGATTTGGTAGGAGGAAAATATAGGTTAAGTTGGTTATTCAGTCAGATATTGAGAATTGTGAGATCTAAGATGGAAACCAAGGTAGGAAACACCACCAGCACATGAAGAGTCTGGGGTGGTGGGCAAGAAGATGGCATGAGGAGAAGGGAGATTGATATGGGGGTAGAAGAGAAGAATAATCTTCTCAGTGGGGGCAAAGGGATCTAGATCATCTCTTGTCCCTGCTGGGAAAGCTGGGAGTGGAAAGAGCTGCTCTCTGGTAGGAAAGTGGCAAGAAAGCTGCTCTCTCTGACTCAGGGTGAGGGAATTGCTCTCCGTGGATGAAGCTCAGGGTCAAGGAGGCTCTGAGGAAGGTGTTGGAATGGGGCCACAGGGGAAGCAGCTGTCCGAGGTCGGAGCAGGCTCTCCCGGGCTGTGGAACAAAGAGGAGCTGCAAGGACCTGGGCTGGGGGACTGTCCTTCCCCAGCTCTACCCCCAGGGGTTTGCTGCTTTCAGATGCTCTAACTGAGAAGCTGCAGTGTCAATTTTGTGAGGAGAATTCACTTTTTTTTTTCAAACAAAGCAAAGTTATGCATAATTATTTTCATTCAAAACCACAAATGAAGCTATCTGTAGTCATGGCTGATGGCAGCCATAAACTGTCAGAGCTGTTGTCAACTGGAACTCATCACTGAAACTGGTAACCTTTCCTCCACTCTTTTCTTTTTTCCAAGTGATTTCTCTGAGATAATTGGTGAGAAACACAAGTCAGAGCTCTCCTGCAGTAGCTCATGAATAGCGATAATACCCTAGTTTAGGCCTGAGAACATGCCGGCTCCATGCCGCCTCCACCCACTTGGCCGTGTTGGTTGGGGTCCTTCTACTCTTGAGGGTTTGCAGAACCCTGGGCTGCCTCGCCCAGCCATGGTGGGGGCCCCTCTGCCTCCGTGAGCTGGGGATGCTTTTCTTACCCCAACCCCCTCTCCCTCTTGGTGGATCGCATTATATACCCAGCTGCCAAGGAATTTTCATCGATCTCAGATGCTTTCAGTGCCTTAGAAAATCGTTTCTCTATCAATGCCTTCATCTTTCTGAATTAGACTTAGGGAGTCCAAAGCTGGAATGCCATGAGCAAGGCCGGGTACTTCCTAGGAAGAGGGTGCCTTTGCCAGCAGCCGGAGCCACACGAAGCTCCCCTGGAAGCTTTTCTTTCCATTCTCTCCGCCATGTTTGCCCCCAACCCCTCCTGGTACCCCACCCCCAGCTTCCGGACTGGTCATGCCACCTGAACTGCTGCCATCTGTCCACCCTGCTCTTCCTCTTTTCTCACTAGGAACAGCCCTTCTGGAATATGTTCCTCAGTTTGAGACTTATCACCTTTGTCTTTCAAGGACTGGTATCACAGTTGATCAGAATGACTTCTTTGGGAGGGGAGGGGGAATAAAAATTTAGGGTCCACCTCCCTCCAAACACCTGCAAAAGGCATTTAAAAATGAGTCTGTTTTAGGCTACAGCTTTTCTTTATTCTACCAAATGTATTCATAATACATTATGCAGGTGTCTTGATGAGAATCCAACATTTTGATGAGAGACCATACATCTCTGAAATGTGTTTAACATCATTGCTCTTCCAGGGGCCTTGTGTGTAGAGCTTTTCATTTCTTTAATTTGCATTAGCTCACTTACTTCTCAGAACTTTTCTTGATTAGCATCAGTTTGATCTTGCAGATGAGATAACAGAACCCAGAGAACACTCATCAATTAGTAGTTGTTGGAACCAGGATCAGAATTGAGATCTGGACTCCATGTTCAGTGCTCAGTGTTCTCTAAATCAGTGTACCTTTCAGAACTGAGGGAAGATTAGCCAGTAAGATTGTGTCTGATCAGGCATACATATGACAGGTTGGAGCTACAAAGGATCGGGTGCTATATCTCATCCAATCCTTTTCCTTAGACATTCAGTAGATGTATATAATCAGGAGAAATGTAAACCATAGGATTGAATACCTACAAATATTAATTCTGGGAAGAAAAGCATCTTTGGCAAATGTACAAAAATATTGAAAAAAATTGCATGGGAAGGGGCTATGCTAATGTTCTCCATATTATTTCATTCTAGTATATACACTGTTAAGCAAGCTCAAGAATATCCTAAAAATGAATGCACTTCAGTAACTTCTGCTATCAGGAAAGGTAAGTATTGTTCTGGGAAATGTTTGCGGGTTACGTTTATGTATACATGAGTAATTCATGATATCAACTTTACTCCCTATTGTGTATTATGCTAATAAATGTTGGAAACCATTAGTGTACTAGAAAGTAAGTTCTAATACTTAATTCCAGGCTTTGTTGTGCCAAGAACACCTGCATAGGCTTGGCCCAAGAACTTAACCCTACCCCCAGGGCCTCTAGTTCCTTATCTTTGAAATGAGCAAATTAGACTAGGTTATCTGCAAGCTCTGTTCTTTGTAAGATCTGATCATTCTGGTGGTCCTTTTATGCTAGAATGAAATTCAAAAGCCTTCCTAATGGGAAGAGGGGGCCTGGTGGCAGAGCAGCAAGACACACAGGAGCCAGGAGCAGTCAGGTGACTTTGCCCGTAGCAGCTGTCGCCCTCCACTCATGCTAGCTGCTTGTCGTCATGTTGGTGGCACCCCAAGCTGCTGCTGCCACGAGGGTGTGAATGATGACGTGCTTTAATCCAAGTTGGAGCTGGTGGCCAGCAGTGGAGATGAGCCTGCCAAACCCACGCACCTGGCGCCACACTTGGCAAGCACCTCGCAAGGTGCTCGGAAGCAGCTCTTCATGATGAGGATGATGAATATTCCAAGAGGAAGTACTGTAAAGAAAGAGCAACTTGAACAGAACAAGTCACAACTTAGGAGCTCTAGTCCCTTGATGGTAGACGAGGCTCTAGAGTAAGATAGACTTTCCTTAGTGGATCTAGAAACAAGGAAGGGAGCCATACCAGAAAGCGTGCAATGTGAAATTCTTAGCAGAACTCCTTCTTTGCTGTGGATTAACACTTAGCTTTCTGGTATCACTTTTCACTCATGGGATAGATAAGATGCAAAGTGAATTTCATGATGGAGCAGCACCCGAGACATTACTTGTTTTTTCTTATTGTAGGATATATCTCTGAAATGAGCACATGAGAAATTGTGTGTACGTACACACATTTACAGGAAATCTGATAAATGCATTAAATGCATACATTCTTGATTGGTTCTAGGACAGCATACAACAGCACAAGAAATAAGATCTATTTGTTCCTAGCTACTCAGGAAGCTGAGATCTGAGGATCAAGCTAGCTCAGGCCGGAATGTTCCCCTGGAGACTCTTATCTCCAATTAACCATTCAAAAGCTGGAAGTAGAGCTGTGACTCATGGCGGTAAAGAGCTAGTCTTGAGCAAAAGAGCTCAGGGACAACATCCAGGCCTTGAGTTCAAAGCCCATGTCTGACAAAAAAAAAGAGATCTATTTGGGTGATATGCTCATACGCTCACATATGGGGAAACTGAGGGAGGGCTCTCCCCACCCCACCGCAAGTGGAAATAGAAGCCCAGACAATAGTCTGCCATTGAAAAACAAAAGTACAAAGATAGTCCAACAAGAGAATGTCATAGTTTTGCAAATAATAGCCTATTATTCATTGCATTCGGAAACAGGTCATAGAGAAGACAAACATCTCAGGTCTAGGTCCCTTAAGCCTGTTTCCATTTAGTAAGAATTAATAAGATGCATCTGTTGGCCTGCAAAAAACCTGGTTCATATGAGCCTTGTGTATCATGAAGCAGATCAATAGTGGTTGTAGTTGAGTGTTGTACACATTTAAAGAAGTAAATTAACAGTTGAAGTCATTGTAGTATTTATAGAGAGCACTGATAGAGAGCTCAAGGTCCCAGGTAAGCCTGTGAGCCAGGTGCATCATAGGTAGAAGAATAGAGCTTCTTCTCATCTTTCTATAAGTGAACTGAGGAGACAGAGCCTGGAGAACAGAGTCCCAGCATGGTCTTGGCCCATGCCAGAAACAACACTGGACAGAGTGGAGGACTCAAACTTGCAACTCTCTCTCTCTCTCTCTCTCTCTCTCTCTCTCTCTCTTTGTGAGAGAGAGATTTAAGGGGTGAATACCTTTCTGGTCATGACTGGCTGTGGTTAAGCTAACTGCACCAGTCTCATACGGGAAGTTGATGTAGTAATGATGTTATGCCACTTGCTTTCCAAATTCCAAAACAAAGCAAGGCAAAACTCAAAAACAAAACAAAATACAAAATAAACTCCTAACAACAGGAAGAAAAAGAAACCTTCAGCTTGTACTAAGCAAAGGGCTGTTATTTTTGGCCGTGGACTGGGCTGGGAGATGCTCTTTGGACTCTTTGGCCATCGATCTCTACGTACAGCCGTCTGACTGGAAGTTCTGTGAGCCTGGAAAGGGGTGGTTATATTTGGCCTCTAGAAGGGAAGTTGCCCAGATAGACAGGCAGTTTAGGGTCCTAGGGTCATTGGGCCAACAGGCAGGGAAGCAACCATCCCAGTTCCCGTTAAGGAAGTGAGGGGGAGGGGGAGACAACACAGCTGAAACGTTTGGCAGGAACCAGGTGAACACAAGCCAGTGTTATGGGAGGAGCTTGTTCCAGTCAAATCAGACAGGCTTCCTCTGCATGAGTGACCTGGCTTTGAGGGCCATGGACAGGGCCGGCTGAGCTTGGCCCAAACTGCAGGGTATCCAGGTAGGGTAAGGCTGCTTCTGGTATTACATTCATGGAAGTTTCCATGGTATTGTTTATTAGACGATGTTCTCATTCTCTATGTTTACTACTAGTGAGTGCTTGTGTTTACCCTTATGAGCTATACTAGCTCCACCTATAAGCACAACATAAAAGTTGCCATCTTCTTTGAAGCTCTGGGTTGCGGATATATATCAAAAATTATTAAATTTTCTGTTGTGTTATAAAAGGAATGACACTTGAATCATGATAGAAAAACCAATATTAGTGTTTATGAAAAATACCACTAAAATATGCATTCTGTAAGGCTCATTGATTTATTCCCAGTTTGAGAAACCACATAGGCCTACAAAATGGTTCATTAGATATTCATTATACCTCCTTAGCTGCTTTTATTAGCAGTACCTACAGTGCCAATGGCAAGGGTGACGTTTTCAGGGGCTGAATCAATGCTTGAAACTCATCAATTACTTATAGGCAGCTTTAGTTTAAGGTATTTTGATGATTTTATAGAAGTGTTTTATTCCATTAAAAAGCTATAACTTAAACTGTGGTGCAGGGCAAGCCCACATTCGGTGATAAATGGCTTTATGTCGGAGATTTCAAACTTATCAAATCTGCATTAAAGAACTATATTTGAAATTGGTTGGAAGGTTGGGTGAATTCTCCAGGTGAAAATGATATTTGTTTTATGGATCCCTCAGAAACAATTCCCCCTGAGTTTTCATTTGAATAAATCATATTCAAGTTCAGCCCTCCAGGAACAGCAGGTATGGTAGGCTGTCTCTGCTGCTTTCCTGTTTCCTCTTGTCTGGGCAAAGGGTTGATTTCCCCATCTGTGCAGGAAGAGAGAGACAAGATAGCCTGCAGGCAGGATAGGAGCATATCCTAGCACCACAAGACCAGCAGCACATACAACTTGATCTTGCAGGTGACACCCTACAAGGAGAAAGACAGTAAGTGGATCTTACTAAATTTCATGAATTGAGAAGTGTTCTACAGCCAGTCAGGAAGTATTGAAGTGTGCCTGTGCTAGTTGTGATGAGTGAGTGGGTGGTAGCAGCAACTTTTTCAGAGAGTCATGGCACCTGAGGGAGGAAGAACATTCCAACCACTACAGGTGCCATCCAGGAAGAGAAAGGCCTGAGTCGAGTCTTTTATTGACGAGGCGTTCCTGCTACATTAAATGGGACACTCTGCTCTAAGAAATGCTGAGGCCAGGGAGCTATGGGAAGAGTATAGATGGGAGGAAATGAGGATCAGGACAGTGGGGTTAAGAGAAATGAGACCATCTTACAATAATGAACAATCTCCCCATCTGTATACCTCATCCAGCCGGTGCTTTTCTCCTGCTCATGTTATGGTCTGATGTGGGACTGTGTCTCCTCCATCTCAGTGAGTGTCCTTCATCCTCATTTGATGAATTGAGGAGAATGAATAGAAGATAGTGTGTAGCATTTCAGAGGCCAGGCTCAGCTGGCTGCTTGATGAGAATCCACTGCAGCTGTAGGAAGTCTTGCAAATTGAATCTTCTTGGGTCTTGAGTAAGATGCTACTGAAGCAGGGCCGATTGAGCTAGACTTTGCCACAAGATAGAAAAGAGAAAAAGGCGGGTTCTACTACTCTCTCCCAACCCTGATGGCATACGTGGGTACCATCTCTGCAATGGTGCTGGTGGAGTGGCTGGGAAGGGAAAGGCATGTCCTCACAATGAGGACTTCTCATCGTCCCACCAGACAACACGTAGAGAAGGGACAGGGTGGAAAAGGTACAGCTTCAGCCTTGGAAGGAGCTCTTGTAGATGAACCCTTCTTCTTAGCCGGCTAGCACTCATTTTGCTGCTTATTTAAAATCTGGAAGAGAAACTAGATTGGATAATTGAGACTTAGAACTACTACTTGGCATTCAAAGCTGCTTCTTATTTTCAGTGGGCCTACATTCCACCCAGAAGCACGCTAAACTTCTTTTTTTTTTTTTTTTAAAGTTTTTATTATAAAACTGATGTACAGAGAGGTTACAGTTTCACACGTTAGGCATTGGATACATTTCTTGTACTGTTTGTTACCTTGTCCCTTATACCCCCCTCCCCCTCCCCCTGTCCCCCCCTGAGGTGTTCAGTTCACTTACACCAAACAGTTTTGCAAGTATTGCTTTTGTTGTTGTTTCTCGTATTTTACCCTTTGTCTCTCAATTTTGGTATTCCCTTTGAATTCCCTAATTCTAATACCAGTACACACGGTTTCCCATACACTCAGATAAGATTACAGAGATAGTGTAGATACAATCACAAGAAGGTGATACACGAACATCATCAATAGTAGAAACTACAGATACACATGGGATGTTGAAAGTAGTTTCAACTCTGATATAACAATCATTTTCATAAAATGGAGTTCATTTCACTTAGCATCATCTTATGGGATCATAAGGGTATAGCTACTGAGGCCTCACAATTGTGAACCATCACAGGAGTGAACCACCATACCCAGGTTACTAGTGGAGATGAGGTCTTGCTAGTTAGCTTTTACTCCAGCTGCCTTTAAATCGCAGTTGTCCCAGTTTTCACTTCAGGAATACCTGGGATTCCAGGCACAATCCATTTTCAGCTACTAAAGGTCCAATCCACTTTAATGCAAAACTTCATTATCTCTTTCAAATTAAGCTTATAGGGCTTAAGTTAAAGTCCATGATTGTGTAGTTAGTAGGAAGGGTTGGATTGCAACTTGATTCTCTATCTCATCTCTCTGTGTCTTCCAGAGGCTAGGTGCTATTGCTGAGATTAGAGGAAGAAGAGTAAAAAACACCTCATATCAAGATTCCCACTTGGCTGTGGCTGATAGATCCCAGAACGCAGAGTCATCCTTAGTTCTCACATGGAGCAAAGTTCAGAGTACTTTGGAGAACTTCCTCCCATACACCTCTCTTTTCCTTACTTTCTGCTCTAGTCACAAAGGCCTTCTTTCCACTCTTAACCCTGGCATGTTTCTTCTTGCCTGTAGCCCTTTCTTTCTACCTTCCTTGCTAGTCATATATCAAATCTCAGCTCAAGCATCAGTTGTTTGGAGGATCTTAACCTCAGTCTAGGGATGGCCCTAATCAGGTGCCCTCACAAGCCTGTAATAAGGGCATTCCTTGTGCAAATAGTTGCTTAACATCTGTCTTCATTACTTGAATGTGGATTCCTAGAGGGCTTGATAAATGTATATTTGGAGGAAGACAAACTACATGGATTTCCCCCAATAAGTTTACAAGCACCTTGACATATCAGGCAAAAAGTAGCTATTCAATAATATTTCTTAACTTTCCAGTAAGTTTTTTTAAAAAATAATTTGCATTCATTCAACAAAGACCAGAAAATATACAAACTAAAAGGTCAGCACAATGGTCCACTCTGTTGTCTCAAGGCATCTGCCTCCAGATGTCTGTCCACACCCTGAGGGACCCTGTGGGATTTGTTTGGGGACAAAATGGGGTAACTTTATCCCAGCTGAGGATCCCTGCCTCGATGTGGTGTTGAACCCACACTGCATCAAGGAGCGGGAGCCGCTGGGCTGAAAGCCCACCTGCCAGCAGTGGTATATCATGGAGTGCCAGGCTCTGCTCTTGGAAAGATGGGAGGTAGCCCCTATGTTCACTTTCTCAGGCCACTTTCATGGGATGACTCAGAGGCTCGTCCCTGGGAATACCTCATTGGCTCCTCTCTTGTCCATTCTGCTGATGTGTCCCCCTCTGTGGGGCCCACTCTGGTCTGCCATGATTGCTCCAAGACTCTTGGCTTCTGTCCTTATTCAGGTCCTCATGGTCTGTGGACTTTCTCTCAAGTAGAACCCTGAAAGTAGAGCCTTGAGTTCTAAGTCGGGAGACAGAGCCCACCTGTAGCAGATACATCATGTGAAGATAGCCATGAGATCAATATTATTTGCAGAGTAGACACAAAAGTTAGGGCAGGAACCATGTCTTTTTATCTTTGGATTCATGATATGACTTTGTACAGGGCAGGAGTAAAATATAGCACATTGGTCTTCAGTTAATATCTGGCTACCTAACTGTTTGGACAACCTCACCAGAGGTTGGCTGGAGAGCTGGTCAGAAGGTAGTTCTGACCTGTGCTTATCCATGCTCCTTCATGGCAGCAGAAGAGTTATCGCTACCTTTACAAAAAACCAGCCAAGGCTGGGTACCTGCCTTGAATCAGCTAACTAGAAATCCCATAGTCTTGGAGGAAGGGGATATGGATAACACCACCATAGACTCACAGAATGACAATCTCTACTAATTTGTCTCTTTGTTCACTTAATACACATATACCACAATAAGCCCAACCAATCCAGTTCTGGGATCCTCAAATAGGGTCACCATATTGTACCTTGAACCTGACTTGTCTGAAGACTTGTTTTATTAGTCACAATTACATGCAGGTGCAGAGATGGAGGGCACAACTAACTGTATCTGGAATCACCTCCTCACATATGCAATTAAACACTTGCACACTCAGAATTAGGTTCAAGTGGCTAATTGCACCCGGAAGTAGGTAATTGCAGGTACAATTAGCCGCAAGTGCAATTTTTCACCCGAAACTAATTGCTCCCCAAGTAAGGAGATAGGGACTGGAAATTCCGCACCAAATGTATGTGTGGTTATTGCAACCACCTGTGATTTTAATCGTCCTCCCTCTCTCGACTTTTCAGTGTGAGGGCCTCCCTCTTGTCTTTGTAAGAAGTTAGGTTGCTTAACTCCTTCTGTGTATGGTCCTATGGCACTCTCTTTTCCAACTGGCTCTTCTTTTCCTTGCTTAAATCCTCTTTCTTCAAAAAATTCCTTTATACTGGAATGAATCTCTGGATACTTAAAATACTGCTCCTGTGCTATTGAATGGTACCTACAACGCCTCAGAATCTAAGAGAAAAATGTCCACTGACATAGACAGCTTCATGGGTGATAACTTCCAATGAGGTCTTGAACACAGTTCCTTGAGAAAGCTCATTTGAATATGATAGATGAAAAGCTCTACTCCCCACCCCATGGAAGGAGGAGGTAGAAGCTCCCAGAACCCTGCCTTCACTAGCAGATTTAACTCCACACATTTATATTCTAATAGTCTTTCGTCTGTATCAGTAAAAGTCCAATCAGGAAAGTACTATATACATATAACTATAAAATTAAAGTGTAATCTACAAAATTCAATGAGTTTCCCCATACATTGAATCCACTAAAACTTACCAATGATGCCAAAACTGCAAATGTTATACCAGGAACCTTTCTGCTCATAAACATGTTCTCTAGATAAAGAGTTGATCTCCATAGTTATTTTAACAGAGAGGATTTAATGGAAGGGATTAATTAAATTGGTATTAGCAAACCAAAAGGTAAAAAGAAACCCTAAAGTAGGGTTTACCACTACAATGGCTGAGGAGCCAAAGGCGAGAGGTTATTTAGCCTGCCTGCTCCGTGGAAGGTCCCCACAAAGTCCCCACATAGGTCTCAGGTGTAAATACCTTCATAGCTTGGAGAAGGGATTCTCATAAAGCAGAGACTCAGAATTTGAGGTAGGGTCACCACTGTCTAAGCGTGAAGACACAATCCTGAAGAGCTGGAGACAGATTTGAGTGGGACTGCCACCCAGTTCTCACTGCACTAGAGACAACCTGCTAAACATACCGTAATGAGAAAAACTTATGGTCGTCTGTGCCCTGAAGCCTGTGATGGGTCACTCTGGATTGAATCAAAGCAAGATGGAGCCTATTTTGATAGGAGAAGAGGAAGTGGCAGTTGTAGGAAAGAAAAGGGCATGAGGTGACAAGAACTTGCAGGTGTAGACTTGTATGTGTGCCTCCTTTGCTACATTTTCTTTAGTATTTTTTTTTATTGTAAAAGTGATGGACAGAGGGGTTACAGTTACATAAGTCAGGTACTGAGTACATTTCTTTTTGGACAGTGTCACCTCTTCCCTCATTTTCTCTCAGTTTTTCTCTCCTGCCCCTTCTCCCCCACAAGTTCTATATCTCATTTTTAACATAGTGTCTGGTGGGTATCACTGCTGAATTAATTCACCCTTTGTCCAACTGTTTCTGTGCCTCCCCTTCCCCTCTCTGAATCAGCTAAACTTATATACACAACAAAAGGTACAGAAATAAAGAACAGTGACAAAAGGGGAAAACAAAACAAAACAAAAAAAACTACAAAAAGTAAAATAAAAATACTTCTTGTTTCCATTTCTTGGAGTTCATTTCAATAAGTATCATTTTATATGATCATATTTACACAGCTATTGAGCCCTTGTGATCCTCTCCTAAGAACATCTTCCTTTGGTCTCACAATGGGAATGTCTATAGTCCTGTTTAAATTACCATGTCCAACTATAATTTTTCTTTTCTATCCATTGGGTTTACTTGTAGATTTATAGGCATATACTAATTATTACCAATGGGGGAAAACATAGAGTCTCTGTTTCTTTGGGTCTGGCTCATTTTACTTCATATGATTTTTTCCAAGTCTTTTCATTTCCTTAGGAATGATTGTCTTTCATTATTTTTTTAATTTTTTTTCTAATTTATTGTCAAAGTGATGTACAGAGAAGTTACAGTTTCATACGTTAGGCCTTGGGTACATTTCTTTTTCTTTTCTTTTTTTTTTTAGCCAGTCCTGGGCCCTGGACTCAGGGCCTGAGCACCATCCCTGGCTTCTCCCGCTCAAGGCTAGCACTCTGCCCCTGAGCCACAGCGCCCCTTCTGGCCGTTTTCCATGTATGTGGTGCTGGGGAATCGAACCGGGAGCTTCATGTGTAGTAGGCAAGTGCTCTTGCCATATTCCCAGCCCTTGGGTACATTTCTTGTACTGTTTGTTGTTTTTCTTGCTGAGAGAGTTCAGAACCTCCTGGAGCCGACCTCTGACTTCCTCAGAGTGCTGACTCCTCTACTTCCTTGCTTAGTCATTCCAAGGTGGGACAGGATCCCACTTGCTGTGTTGCTGGCAACCCCAGCTGAATGCCAGCCCGATGGGGCAGTCAACCTTTTTGAACTCCCTCTGGCTATTGAATCTGCCATTGTTTAGACTCACAGTGTGTGTGGACTGGTGACAAAGCCTGAGTAAGGAAGCAAAGTCATTACAACTGGAGGGGAAAGGAGGAGGTCAGGAAGGCTTGGGCACCTGGTGAGGCTTTATTGCCCCAAACAGACTCTCCAGGCTCCGGATGTGAGCTGTGAAGGTCACTCACACTCCCTGCCCACACTGCCCACAGGAAGGCAATGTTTGCTTGGTGGCAGAGCCAACCAGGTTCCTTAATGGATAACTTGACTGAGCACTTCTATTTGGTAAAAGGCACACTAGTGCTTTTGCCCTATCATCCTTCTTGGTTGCATCTTGGGGCTCTTGAAAGGTGACAAATATTTGGGAATGTTGGGTCACCTACCAGTGGTTTGGGATACGGAAAACATTCTTTGTTTCTTTTTGTTTTTCTTCTTAGGAAAATGTGTCACAGCACATGTATTTGGAAACGGTGAAAAGAAAACAAAAGCCTTACGAAAAATCTAAGCTGTAATAGTCACTAGTGGCACTTAAACGTGTTTCCCCAGCGCTTCCCATGTGCAAATAGTATAGATCATTCATTCATTCTGTAGATAATAGCGGAACAGCTACTATTGCTAGAGGCTGGAGAGGGGACTCTGAATAAGAGAGAAAGTTTAACTCCTACAGTGCTTATGTTCTTATCGGGGGAGGGTCAAGTACCTTGTCTGAATAATCCCTTATCCTGTTTTCACTTGTCCCTCTATCTCATGAGCTCTTCCCCCACAGTCTTTCAGCCTCAGAGCCCATTCTTTTGATGATTACTTACTTTTCCAAGAAAATGGGCCAGAGTTTGTTGAACCCCTTGTGATTTCATCCATTCTCTGTGAGTCTGTGCATTTCTGCTCAGGGCTCTGTCTTGAGGAGAGAAGACAAGCTGGATTCTCCCCAGGAACAGGAAATAAACCTTTACCTCACATGTGACCTTTGGAGGACCTTGAGTAGCACCAGATATAACAGTCTCTGCCATCAGAGGTGCTTGGATGACTCTCAGGGAAGTCACTTTTCGGAGTGTAAGGGACAAGGTCCTCTCACTAATGCAGTGCCCTGGGTCTTGGCCCCACACAGGCAGGTCTGCCTCCGTAGAAGGCCTTCGCTCCCAGCTCCTGAGGACTCCAGATGTCCCCCACTAACTAGCCAGGCAAAAGGTGCAATCCCAACAGGTAGGTCTAAGAGGAATTTTGGCAATGTTAGAGGTAACATTTAATGGAGTTAATTATTTGTGTGTGCCTTCATGACATGAAGTGACTTCTGATTGTGCTAAAGCACATATCTTCCTTGCACGGGGCACATGAGTCATTTCACTACTGAGAAACAGGCATTACAATGATGACAGTTTAGGGTTCTCAATTCCTCATCATCAAGGGTGTGGTTGAGGGGTCCTTTATGCTTCAGCAGCATTGAGGAATCTGGGAGTTACAAGGGGCTTGGGTAGAGTCTCCCCATATGCAGAAGGGCAAAGGCCTGTGTCTCAGGCTCATTCCCTCTCAGTCCTAGGGTGGGGCTCTTTCTGGTCCAGTGTCACTTGGCTGCACTCTGTAGTATTAGCAGCTGAGCAGGATGCAAAGTCTCTGCTGGTGCAGGCTGCGGAGGGCTGCATTGTCTGCAGAGGATTTAGAACCAATAATAAAATCGACTGTAAGTCATGCTACTTTTTATTATCCCCAGGCCAGCGATTCTAAACAATGTCAGTGATGAAATAATCCCTGCCCCAAATCTTTTGTTGGTCCATGTTCTAAACAATGGCTGTGAAAAACCTTTGAATTTTAATTGTATATATTCATCTATACATATGTGGATGTAGACATCTATACACACGCATCAAATTCACGTATTTTATTATTACTTCTCCTTTAATAAATATTGTATTCTATATGAAAGTTAATTAAGAGAAGTCCCAGAGAAGAAAAAGAATTTGGGATGGCTCAAGCTGGCTCAGAGAACCTTGTGTCTATAGCCTGCATGGTTCCAGATTTGCCTGTGTCTAAAGAATCTGACTTAATTCAATTCTATCATTCAATATGACCACTTGGAATTTTAATTTGTGTTTAAAATGTAGTAAATGCAAATGTTAGTTCATACATAAAGTAATTGAATTTGAATGCAATCTTTTAAAATGTATTCTTTTAAAATCATTTTGAAGCTAACGAGTGAATCATGAGAAGAATAATTATTGATTATTACTGAAAATAATTTTATCAGATAGAAGACAAGCATTCAGAGGGGGAAAATGATCAATTTGGGGTGTCTCATTTTTTAACCAGACACACTGCCTGTGCTGATTTAGAAAACCGAATCACTGCTGATTGTTGAAACAAGAGATTGAGAATCAGCTATTAACTGGCTTATGGACTGGAAAAGCTGGACACGGAGGCTGGGGTTGGAGCTCCCAGGAACCATTTTACCTGTCCACAGCAGAGCCTGTTGTGTTGTGGTGATCTGGGCCAGGAAAGGAGAGACCTTTTGCCCTGCTGCTTACCCAGCTAGCCAGGCTCTACAGTGGCGTCTCACACAGTCCACCTGTCCTCCATACAAAGGAAGAAGGGGAAACTCCACTTCCCGTTTTTCAATGTCAGTAGCACACAGAGTTGTCCTCTGGAGATAGCTAGAATGGAGTTGAGCAAGCTAGTCTGCAGCTTCCTAGACATCTTCCCTGCTGATTCTTTCTGCATGTGACCTGTGTGGGCCTACAGGAGAGGACTACTGTTTAACAGACAAGAGTGATTATGGTGGCTTCTGGATTAACCAGCTGCTTCTGTAGCCAGGTGTTTCCAGTGTGGTCATTTTTATGCTGCCCCACAACCCTCTTGCACCGCAGAGTTTCTCTACCTAGCTCTTCAATATATAATCTTTGGGCTGGTTCACTGGTTCCAAATCTTGTCTGCATCACCTCACATACTTCTGTTGGGTCAAAGTTGATCCAAAATGTCCACCTCTCGCCCTAAGCTCCCTCCCCTTCCAACTCTACCCCATCAATTACAAGGGTTTTGATGATCATTTTGATTCCTTTATAGAATCTTTTATCAGGGCTTCTTTACAGTACATATTACAGATTAAATATATTTGTCTGTAAAATGTTTTTGCTCTAATTCTTATGCCATTAAAAATACTCTACCTTGGCTCTATACTCGGGTCCCTGAGCCTTAGCCTGCCTATTTCTTTGGGGGGCAGGGGGTGTTTGTGATGAATGCTGAGAAGTCAGGGTTGGTTCCAAGATGATACTGAAGAAAACCCCAAAGGGCAGGATGTAATCTTGGCATACAAGTACCAGGTGAGGCCTAGCCTCCAATAGCAGCTGCAGGGGTGCAAACCCAGTGGCCATACTGTAGCCCAGTAAGAAGTGTCCACCAGGGTGTCATGTTACCAACCAAAGCCCTGCTCCTGAAACAAAGAGGGAAAAGCATGTGGTACTCTGGCTTTTGTTGTTGTTGCAGCAGCAGTCTTTTAATAGCTGTGTGAATACAGCCCAGACACTTACTCTCTCTCTCTGAGAACGGATGTTACTTAAAATGAACAAGGTTCTTCCTTCTGATGGAAAGGAGGTGGCAGAGGAAGCAGGAGGCAGTATTTGTGGCACTGGGGTATCCTTCTAGGTTGTCTCAGGAGGAAATTGCTGAGAGTATAGGCTGACAACATTTCATGCTGTTCCTTGCTTACCCATCCTGCCCTGTGCTCACCCTCAGGAAGCTCAAAAATAGTACAGAATCCAAGTTCCCATGTGGAGCAGAGCCAAAGTTAGAAAGAAGCCTGGCATCAGGGTGGTTTGTGGTGATTTCTGTCTCCATCCTCTCACTTACATGGGGTCCTACCACTTTCCTGAAGCCTTCCTTCTTTCCTAGAGATTCCTAGGGACTGAAACACCATTTTGTTTTCAAGGAAGAGGACATTTGACCCTTTAACATGATGATCACCTTTACCAAATACACGGAATTTCATCTCTCTATTTCTCCCTGAACCTGGAAAGTTTTTCCAGAATCCATGTTCTCTTTACAGTAATTTCCTGTTGTTCTGCAAGAACACACCACATATGCAGTATTATACATACATGTGTACACATACATGTATAGATATATACAAGTACATATATAAATATATATTTAAGCATGTATATAGAGAAAGAATATGTGTTTCTAAGTATATGTGTATAAATTTATTTCTTTCAGATTTCTATTTGCCAGAAGAACTAAGTATATGGCTAGGGCCTCCACCTAACCTGGAAGTCTTTCCAAAAAGAACATAGTGACGAGCAGACTTTTCTCCAAAGATGCAGCTAATTCCAACCAGCATATTAAGATTCTAAAGTGAAGAGTGCATTGTGAAATGTATGTGACACTGTCAGACAGAATGACCTGTGGGCTTGGGAGGTTGGCACTTGTAGGAAGAGGCCAAAATGTGCATCTTGATCTTGATTTCCATTGGGAATGTTTCCTCCGTTGTGTTCCTGGCTCTGATTATGTTCTTGTGCAATCAAACTAGCTCTAGTCCCCAGGGATGGATAGTTCCTTTGTCTTTCTTTCTTTTCATTAAAAAGATATTTCTTTTGTTTAAACAGTACAATTAAAAATTTTTTTTGTTATCTTTAAGAAGTTGTACCAAGGAGTTGCCATTTAACAAAGCAATTTATGAATACAGTGCATCATGATCAATGTTACCTCTTTTTAACATTCTCACCTCTCCCTCTTCTATGTACCCCTTCTTAACTTTATAGGATAGACATTGACTTCTTGATTGCATTCTTCCTCTCTTCTCCTCTTCAATCGCCTACTCCTTTTCCCTTGACCCTACCCTATCCCTTTCAAGTACTCACTGGTGTTTATTTAGTTTGTTTTGATTAGCAACACTTGTTTGGGTTTTTTAAAGCTATAACTATATATAACTATCAGTAACTGTGTGTGTGTGTGTGTGTGTGTGTGTGTGTGTGTGTGTGTGTGTAGGCAAAACCCTGACAATGTAGGTGGAAGTGGATTGGATTTAAAGTCCTACTTGGTGTAGAAATGATTTAATGCATAGAGGCCTCAGAAAACCAAAGATCAACAATCAGTCTGATCTCAAAATGGCACGACCAACCCAACACGTAAGCATAGACCTTGTCATTTATATCTATTATCTCAGGATTATCATAAGCCTTTAGCTTTAAGAAAATTTCAGGGTAAAGATTTGTATTTAACAACAAACTTATCTTTTGTTTGGGTGAAAAATATATAATAGCAGACGTAGGTAAGCTGGATTATAACAGATTTGGGGCTCTAACATCGGATCTGTCTCTTCTATTGTTTCCCTGCTTTTCAATGATCTGGAAACCTCTCTGCTGCATATTGTCACATTGTTTTTGAATCTTGAACTGCAGCCTGGTTTTCAGAGTGCCCATCCATCTCCATATCTGGACCTCACTCAGATGCTCCCTAAGCTCCCTTTCAATTTCTTTGCTATGTACTTCACTGAACTGCAAACAAACAGATCATTTTCCTCATGGTGATAAGGCGGTAATAGACTTTACTTCATTGCTTAGTGCCCTTCAGATATGCTTCCTACAAAACTCCTCAGCAGAACAAATATAGTTACTGAATTTGGTTATTGGTACACAATGAAATAATAGCCAAATAACACAGTTACATAGCTATAATATAGTTAAATCATGCAGCAAGTTGCACACAATCGCAAATGCAGTTAGGCAGAGAGAATGAAATTAAGGGTTAGAGGTAAAAGAAAGGATATATCCTCAGACGTGATTTGAAATGAAAAGCAGACACCCTCGAAAGGACATCCAAAGATGTCAGCAGATGCTGCCTGAGGAAGTAGCTTTTCTTGTCAACTATGGCAGGACTGGATAAGGACAGAGGGAAGGGCATGGTTTATCTTGTCTTATACATCTCTTCTTTTCCTCTTCCACGGGGACCATCATGATTCCTTATCTCCTTCTTGGCCTTTCCAAATGCTAAGTCATTGTTCTTCCAACTTCTTTTGACTCACCCCATGTAGTGTCCATATCCATCTCCCTTTCTCTTATTACTTATAGAGTGCTACGTTCTTAGCTTGGCATTCAAGACTTTGACATACTCTTTGTTCTCGCAAAGTATGTCTCAGCATGTTGACATGACCAGGAACTTATTACAGATGTGGAATCTGAAGTGAGCCTAAGGTGACTCCCATGTACAGAAAGTTTGAGAACAACTGCTGTAGCCCAACCAAAAGATTCATAAACATATTCCTTCATTTTCTATTTCTGACATTTGTTGGTGTGATTCCCTCTACTTCTCTCTCGCCTTTGCCTTCATGGATCCCTTTGATGATCATATCAAAGGTTCCATTCTCCATGGAACCTTTCCCAGTTATCCTGTGGTCCAGGCAGATAAACCTCCAGAATGCTTATCAGATCCTTTATGGATTGAACTGCTAAATGAGAAGTGTTCTTTGTATCCTTTGACCTTGTTCTTGGGTCCACAGAAGATTGGCCCATGGTTCAATACTAGAATTGTTCATCTAGTGGCCTCTAGAATTCTCAGTGTGGCCACAGGAAATTTGAGCAGGAACAATGAAATTCTCTCCATCTTATAAATACAAATTGAGCGGTTAGCAGTGATTGCTAAAACTGAACACCAGAAGATAAAGTCAAGATCATAAGAGGTCATGTGCAAACAAACCATAGTAATGAGGAAATACACACTCAGAGTAAGCCAAATCAGTAGAGACAAGACATTACAAATACGCTGACATGGTAGATATGCTAGAGGGAAAGATGGAGAGACTAATGGGATTAGTCTGATTTTCACTTATCAAATTCTAGGTTCTTATAATAACATCTCTGACTCCCATTGCTTATGAAAATTTGTACAAGACTCTTCATTCCTTGCAACCAAAATACCCTTTGGGTCCTCCAGTTGGAGCTTGTTTTATCCTTGGCCTTCTCTTTGACAGTGTGTCCCTCATATAGTGTGCCCCTCATTCTTATTGGCTGGTTCTCAGCATTACACTGAAACACCTGTGATGCTATATAAACATCTACTATTAACAAGTTGGACTAAGATTGCATACTTGTTTTGGAGTAGCTAGCAAGATGCGTGCCTAAAAATTATGGTAGGATTAACTCAAATTGAATTTGAGGGAAGCAAAACATTATAGCGAAGAGATCTTGGAGGAAAAGCTTTATCCTTAATGAGGGCAACTGAGCTGTAGAGTGGCTACATTTAGTTGAAGTCTCTAGTGCATTGTACTGACCAAGGCAAAGAACCACAGCCAGCATGTATTTTTAATGCAAGCCATCCAGTGTCATCGTGGCAAAATTAGTAATTCCCATCTCTCAGGAATCTGATCTCAGCTGATGCTCTTTTATCAGTAAATAACTTCTTGTAGTGAGTTAATTGTACCAAACACATGTTTCCAGCTGGTCAGCAATCTTTCCTCTTCACCTTTCATCTGTTCCACACTGTTCCTACAGATTATAGGACAAATGATGCTCAGAGAATGATGGGTCTGTGCAGACTGAGCGAAGGAGGAAGGTGCATTACTGTTTGGGGATAGCCTCTCAGCAAGGGCCAGTGTGGCTCTGCTGTCTGTGTAGGCATGGTAGTCTATGCAAGGGAGTAATGTGCACGTAGAGAAACGGTTTGGCATATGCGTATGAGTGTGGTATAGCAAGTGAAATGTGGTAAGTATTATTACAGTTGTTTGGAGAAATGGGACCTTGCTTTTATAAGTACATGGAGATTTTTTTCCCCCTCTCTATTAACTCCCTCTTGGAAACACCGCCCTTCAGCTCTGGAGCTTTCATCTGCTTTTAAGCTGGAAGCTCCTTCCTTAATGGTTCTGTGACTCACAGGGCCTGGATGATGGTTGCTTTTTCTGTGTATAGAACTATAATCCTTCTCAATTATCAAAGACATAAATTACTATTATTTCCTTACCAGATCGAACATCTCGCTTAAATATGTGAAAGAAAAATTGTTGGTTGTCTGGTGAATTTTGCTCTTGGAAAAACTGCCTATTCTTAATCTGCAAGTTCAATGAAAGTTCAAAAGTTTATCAGTGCAAACTCCATATTCTAATAATTCATCAACCGTCTTCTGCATCCACATCAGGAGATTTTTAGGTTGAGACATTTTTGTCTCCTTTCCCATGTAAAAGTAATCAAACAGCACATTTCCTGGGTGTATCACAAATACCTATTGATCATAATCAGAGCACAGATGGTAGGAAAGAGCCTGGCTGACACACGGGCCCTGGTGTCAATCACAGGAACAAATTGATTTTGACTGCCCGGCCACATTTCTCCTACCCAAACAGAATTCCATTCAGTGCTGCTGCTTGGGGAATTTTCAGCAGACAGGATTTCTGAAGGAATGTCACAGTCCAAAGTTAGTGTAGAGGTAAACTTAATTACTGAGAAAATCGTGTTATTGTTTTTAATATACCTTTATTATGAGAAGGTCAACATCTTTTCTTTGGTGTTGAAAAAGCTTCCATTAATTTAAAATTTATTCTGATTTATGTGCTAAGTAGGGAAAAGAGAAATCCTGATTTGCGTTTTTCAATGACAATATAGGAAGTGTTATTGATACTTTTCTCCAATTGGAATTTATTTTTTACTTTTCTTTTTTTTTGGTGGGGCTGTGCTGGTCCTGGTGCTTGAACTCAGGGCCTGGGTGTTGTCCCTGAGTTTTTATTTTGTTTTGTTTTTTGCTCAAGGGTGGCACTCTACCACTTGAACCACAGCTCTACTTCCAGCTTTATTGATGGGTAATTGAAGATAAGAGTCTCCCAAAATTTCCTGCCAGGCTAGCTTTGAGCTGTGATCCTCAGATCCCAGTCTCCTGTGTAGCTAGGATTATAGGTGTGAACACCAGTACCCAGCCTTACTCATTTTTTAAACTAATAATGTTTACAGAAATTACTAAAGCTCTTAGGATTATATCATCAACCTTTTCAATATAACATGGCTATGGGTATGTATGTTAGAAAATAATGTAGGAAGAGAGGTCCAATACCCAAATATTATTACAAGCATTAAAAATCTTCTATGAGAGCCAAATAAGAACAGATCTTCTTTGATCCTATCCATTACTGTCCATTACTTTACTGCTTCATATATCAGGGCTGCCCAGACAAGTTCAATGGTAAATGCATCTGAATCCATTCTGGAGTGGGTTTGAGATGTGAGTGAAAAATGGCTTGGGTTCCAAGCTTGTCCTTCCGTTGATCTCCAGAGTCAGGCTGCCATGTTTTCCTTATGATTCTTTGTTGTCATCTAGCCATCCCATGTCTTTTCTACAGAATTGCTTTTCCTCTATTCTCTTTCACTGGTGGTAGGAGGATCCAGGTGATAATGATTATGTTACTTTCCTTTTTCTCTTCGTTTATTTATGTATTTTTGCCAAGTCCTGGGGCTTGAACTCAAGGCCTTGGCACTGTCCTGAGCTTCTTTTGCTCAAGTCTAGCAGTCTACCACTGGAGCCCCACTTCTTGCCTTTTCTGTTTATGTGGTACTGAAGAATCGAACCCTGGGCTTCATGCATGCTAGCCAAGCACTCCAACATTTGAGCCACATTCCCATCCTTGTTACTTTTTCTTTTTAATGCCTAAGCCTACTCTGTAGTCATCATTGTTTGCACAAAGAGAATACATTTGACTCAGAAGGTACCAGTTCATAGATTGGTTTGATTCAACTAGATTTCTCCCACTCCAGCATTCAAATCCAGAAGCACCATCTTCTTGCAAGGAAGCCATATTGGTTTGAGGGTATCAGTAGCCAGTCCCCCAGGCTGCCTGGGGTAGCTGTTTCCAGCTATTTGTAACAGTGGAGAAAGTTCATCTTTGAAGACAAAGTAAAGAGATGGGAGACCTTAGGGCCCTGTCAAGAGCAGAAGGTAATGCTGGCTCTGGGGTCTGGGATGTCAGGCTTATCAAACTTCCTGAGACCAGCTCTTCTACTTTGGGGATAGTCTCAGGCTTGCCCGTTGTGCTTCTGAATATGTCCTTGTTTTCTTGAAACAAAGAAATGAATGAGGTTCTCTTCTTCTTGATCAGATATGCCTTGACTGGTATTATGGTTTGAATATAAAATATCCCTCACAGGTTCAAGGTCTTTTACTGTTAATGCTAGTTTTGGAAGGAAATGGCCCTCTTAACCCCAACTGATGCCTAATAAATTCAAGATAAACTATTCAGGTCAACCTTTCCAGAATTCCTGAAACACCAAATTTGTGCCAAAATTAAAATGTTTTAAACCACTAAGCTTGGGAGGGGTGTATTTTTTTATACACCTATAGTTGACCAGAATACTCCTCTCCATCTTGGCTTGTTCCAGCCTCTTCTCCTTGCCTTATACCAATCTCTAATAAAAGGATTCCATCCTTCTTCTCTTCTGCCTCAAATTACTCATGTCTTCATTGGCATGTTTCTCCAAACTTCTGCTATGCAATAATGCATGTGTTATTGATGCTTTTTATTGTCATGACCTAACACACTCAAGGAAGGGGCTATTCCTTTCTCACTTTTTAAATCTCTGAGTATGTTAACAAAGACCTGGACAGAAGGTATTCACCATCACTTTAAACCAAACATATATTGGTACTATTCAAAGTTTGTGTTCAATTGTACATTTTTAATTAAGTATTTAGATTTTGCTTTTCTCCCCTCCCCTTCAGGTTGTGCACATGTGTAAGCTTTATAATTTTAGGGTGGTGGGAAAAATACCCTGGACATCACAGAAAGAAATTTGATACAACGTACATAATGGGAAGAGCCAAGTGATATACTATGTTTGTTTGTTTGTTTGCTTGCTTGCTTGTCGACATGCTTGTATCATTTATGAGAGGTCAAGGTCAGAGTCTGCATTTATAGTTCAGTTCTAGCTTGAGTGAGAGCCTTTTTGATAACATTGCCTATTGTGTTTGGACTTCCCCCAACCCACCAAACTTTCCCATGTTCCAGGAATGCCCCCGCCCCCCCCAACATTCCATGTACCCTTTGGTTTCCCTTTTCACATGCAATAGTCTTTTTTTCGGTTCTCAGAAAAATAATTAGCATACCACACCCCAATTAGACGAGTCAATATGAATTACTCAGCATGGTCCTGCACTGCAGTAGAGGTGGCCAGAGTTCAAGCAAAATGTTGGCCCAGCACCCAAGGATTTTACCACCAAGGTTTACTTCCTTGCAGCCAAATTCAGATCACATCTTCCTGTATTTTTCTATATAAGTAATTAAACTCTTATCTTCAATTTTCAAAGGATCAGCATTTCTTCTTTTGTATATATCAATTTCCTCTTTTGTTCATGGCATGTACTTATTATTTTAAGTGTCCCATTCATTTGTGGGATCATCTGTTATTAGATTTTCCTATTTTTCTTAATCTACCAATCACAAAATCTGCAACATGAATCACAGGAACACCAAAGTGAGACACTGAGACCTTTTTTTCTAATGGTGCAAAGTAGAAAAAGACACATTGAAAATGTTCTTTTTAAGCAACTATGTTGCTTTTGTTTTTTCTTTTTAAAAAAAAAATCTATGAAGTTACTGCACTTCTCCCTAGATATTACACTTCTCCCTAGAAATCTCCAGTGTTGAGACACACAGGACCCTGAAAACACTCATCACGTTCTCTTCATGCTCTTGGGTCGTGACTAAGATAAATAGATTTTAGGAAGCATTGGCGTGGGTGTGCTCTCAGTGGGAGGAATTTCATGTTCCAGTGTTCCTGATGAACACCTAAAATCTTAGAGACCTTGTGAAGTTTGTGCTTGACTCTTTCTAAAGGAGGATGTGACTAAGGTCACAGTGTGGCAAATCTCTGACACGACAGTGTGATGGCTTAGGGGTGGATGGGAACAGAGAGGAATGAAACAAGCTGGAGTGAAAAGTTCAAGTGCATGAGTGGTATTCTTCCAAACAAGAGGCAATTGAAGGTTATTAGACAGTAGCTTTTAAAGGAAAGGTAGCTAATAATCCACATTTCAAATAGGAATACACTTGTATTTTCTTCTCTCTTGTTGGCAGCCATAACAGTGCATATGAACACAGACATGGAGCACTCACAGTTTCTTTACTCTGTGTCTAATCTGTTGATAAGCATCTTCTTCATCAGAAGGCTGAATTGTGACATAGTCTTCAGATCCTTAGCAACAAACTGTCATGCTAGCCTTCTAAAATTCTGGTCAGCTGAAAGGAGGAGTGTTAGGCTGTGATGGAGAAAAAGCTAATCACAAATGTGATTAAGGGGAAAATGCTTTGAAAAGGTAGGTTGAGGAAGACGCATTTGAACAAGTGGTTTTGATCAAGGCTTGTATGGGCACAGAAGTTGTTGAATCATTTCCCTTTGATCCTTAAGTAACTGAAAGGAAAACCAGCACTTGACATGAATCTGGAACTTGGAGGCCCCTTTGCCTGATGGCTGTGAGGGCTCTAACCAGCTGAAAGCCTTGCTCAGTCCATTGTGAGCAGAGACAACTTTATTTCCCAACTGAGTTTTCCCATCCTGTGTTCTGAATGAGGATGGAGGACAGTATGCTAAATCAGTCATTCCATACGGGCTTTTTTGTTTTGCTTGTGATCAACTTCAAAGAGCTGACCAGTAGACACTAGCCATGTGTAATATGTCTATTACCTCAAGAACTCTGGCCCTGGAGAAAGGGCTGAGACTGTGACTTTTGGAACATTGAGGATTCCCTGTCATTCTACATGTTAGGAATGATACAAAACGAATACCTTTACTTTAGGTTATATGGATAAAATCAGCTCATTGAGTATAGGTCAGTGGTAGAACAAGTGCTTAGGATGTACAAGGCCCTGAGTTTAACCCCCAGCACCCAAACAAACAAAATCATTAAAATGAGAAGAAAATTAAAAGGAAGAATACAAAATTATTTGAGAAAGGAAAAAAACAAACAGAGGAAGAAAGAGAGACTGCATCAGGAAAGCAAAGAATTAAACAACTCTAATTTTTTTTTAAAGTATACTAGTGCAATTTACCAGAATTCCCAGTTTCCATATTAAAATGTCTGATCAGTCCTTCGGTTCCAATACAGACATGGTGTTCGAAGGCCACTTTACAATGGTTTTACCCTGGTTCATATTATTTGCAATCCAGGGGGAAAATGTGCATTCTGTGTGAAAGCAAATAGAAAACATATCAGAGCACAAATCAAAAGAATGATTACCACACTTATGCTCTGTACCCATTACTGGGTCCCCAAGGCTCTCATTCTGTTTGTCTTGGCACTTTTTCTTTAGCGGCCTTTAGTTGGACTGGGTGAGAGAAACAACAACCCACAAAAGCCTCAGCAGAGAATGAGGGTGGTGGAAATGGATGGGTTGAAAGGACTCATCATCCTTCAAGAGCTTGGAGTTGCAAACTTTATTGTGGGGAGAGCTGTCAGGGGAGACCTCCCTGCTCTCCAAGAAGGTCTTTGCTGCCTGTGTGTGCATCCGGAAGTGTGTGATCATCTTACAGGAGCAGCTCTTCCCAGTCTCAGTCTCCATCAAGCTCCCACTCAGTGGGTAATGAAAAATGGCATTTGTACAAAGTGGAGAGAAAAAGCATTGTTTCTATCGCACATTATGCTTTGTACTGCTCAGGAGACAACATTTCATACCCTATAAAAAGAATTATCAATATAACTTACTCTGCGTGGCAGCAAAGTTGCGATGTGTCTTTAAAAGACCTGTCTCTGCATGGCAAAAACCACTGTCTCTTTCACTTCCCACTGAGAGAATAGCCAGTGTTTATAAGCCAACCCACTCAACTCCTTAATGATGACCTAGAATAAACATCTGACATACACTACCTCCCAAGCTCTCCCGTGTTTAGGCATGAATTGTTCATTTCTATGCCTTTTGAATCCAGCCTGAAGGAAAGACAAATGATACAAGGGATGATTTACATTATCAATGGAGGCAGAGGTTAGGCCTGTGTTTATCTGATCCTCTCTTATTGTATAACAAACAGTGAGATAACCAGCCTGGTGTACAATGACCATTCAATTTGCGCCACCCACCTACCCCACTTTCATGTTGATTTTAATTTTAAAATGTATTCTAAAGATAGCTCTTCTATAGTAATACAAGGCTCCTCTGGCTCAGGCAGGCATGCAGGAAGAAGATGGCTTTCTTATTTGATGTCAGGCTTCCTCTCCACTTCTCTCTCTACTACCCTGCAAGACAATTGCAGGTGAGGCTTTCTTCATTGCATCAAGACAATTGGTATTCTACTTTATGAGGCTGGTGTGGATGCCCAGCTCAGGTTGACCTAGAATTCTTAGCAGAAAACTGGAAACAGAGCAAAGTAACCTAACATCGGAAAAGACCACGAGGTTTAGGCATGAGCCTGGAGAATAGGCAAAAGCTTGCTTTTTCTTTAAGAACAAATCAAATCATCCCAGGAGCTGTGGGTCTGGCCTAGAAGAGGACTTTATGAAATCTTCTCTGGGTCTTCAGGACAACTGGTACCACATGCGAACACGAAGTGCCAAGACTACCTTCAGTAAGCCAGTTCCTGCTGATGTCCGAAAAGGGGGGAACAAAACCTTCTCAGATGGTTTGGGTTTTTCTACTGCTGGATGTGCCAATCTTTCGAGCTGCAGATGATCCCTACGGAGCGTGTAGAAATGGGTGGTGATATATGTAGCCACGATGAAAGGCAAGCTGATGGAGAAGTGGTAGAAGATGAGATGCCCCTTAGTTGGGTTCGAAAGTCTTCTCGGAATTGACTCGAAGACTATCGGGGTAAGTTTCAGCTCTACGTCAGATGAAAGAAACACACTCTACTTGGCTTGATGTAATTTACTGCAGCTATGAAACCTGGACAAAAATGTATGAGGAATGCAAGGAGTAAAGAGTTATGCAAATGAGAGAAGAAAGACTAGAATTCAGAGAAAACTGGTAGAGAATTCTGGAAACTCTCAGAATTCCTCCCCTCCCTCTCCCGAGATTCCTGTTCTGAACTAATAAAACCTGCAAGTCAGAAGTGGACATGAGGAAGCAGAGTGATGAGGCGAAGCTGATGCAGGTGCAAGGGAGGAGTATTATTCAACAAGGGTGCAAAATTCCATCATTTTCTTTTTCATTTTCTGTTTCCTCTCTCCCTCCCCCAATTCTCAAACAATACCTTAATAGTACGAATGGAAGCAAAGGAAGCATTGAGAAAACCAGAAACTAAGAACTAGAAAACAGGAAAATAATAGGAGGAAAAGGGAAAATGAAAGATGCTTTAAAAAATAAGCACCAGGTGCCGGTGGCTCACGCCTGTAATCCTAGCTACTCAGGAGGCTGAGATCTGAGGATCATGGTTTAAAGCCAGCCTGGGCAGGAAAGTCTGTGAGATTCTTTCTTCAATTAACCATCCCAAACCAGAAGTGGTACTATGGCTCAAAATGGTAGAGCACTAGCCTTGAGCAAAAGAGCTCAGGGACAGTGCCCAGGTTCTGAGTTCAAGCCCCACGACTAACAACAACAACAACAACAAAAACCATTTAAATTGTTAGGTCTCTAGAATGATGGAGAGGGAAAAAGAGAATGGAAAGATAGAGGGGTCAGAAGGAAAGGAAGGAGATGAAAGGGAAGGAGAAGGGAGGGGGCAAAGAAAAGGGAAGGGGAAGAGAGGGAAGAAGGGAGGAGAAAGCTAGGAAAAGAGTGGAGAGAGAAAGAGAAGAGGAGAGAGGAATAAAGGAGAGGGGAGGACAGGGGATAAGGAAAGGAGAGGGGATAAGGAAAGGAGAGCGAAAGGAAATGAAGGGAAGAAAGAAGAGACTTATTGATACCATGAAATAAAAAACAAAGTATTGCTAATCTATATTGTTACTCTGCTATTGCTATTCTTGAGGAGTACTACAAATAATTCTACACATATGAATTCCACAACCTAGAAGAAGTATATTAATTCCTGGAAAAGCCCAATTACCTCTAATCACCAAGATGAAATAAATAGCTCAAACACTTCCATAACTCTCAAAATTGTAGCTAAATTTCTCTGAAAAAGAAGTTTCTATGATTTTACTGGTATTTTACAGATATTTTTTCTCCCAAAGAAGAAAGTAGATCAGCTATACACAACTTCTTCCAGAAAAAAAATGGGGGAAGATGAAACACTTTACAACCCATTTCAAGAGGCAATATTCACTTGAAATCTGTCTGATTCCATTTTGTTTCATTTATTATTTTATTTTTTGCTTTCTTTGGTTTTATTTTGCTCTTTTTGTCTAAGCTTTTTAAAGGTGAGAGCTTTTTTCCCCTTTATTGTCAAAGTGAAGTACAGAGGGGTTATAGTTTCATATGTAAGGAAATGAGTACATTTCTTATCCAACTTGTTGCCTCCTACCTCATTTTTCGTCCCCGTCCCCCCTCCCTACTTCCCTCTCTCCCCATGAGTTGTTCAGTTGGTTTATACCATACAGTTTTGTAAGTATTGCTATTGCATTGGTTTGTCTTTTTATCCTTTGTCTCTCGATTTTGCTATTCCCTTCCCCTTTCCTAATTCCAATACATGTATATATAATACCTAGTGTACTAAAATCAGTTACAGTGATAGCAGGGGTAAAAACACGGGAAAGAAATACAAAAGAAAAAGGGCAAGATTTCACATGGCATGTTGAAAATTACAACAACAATAATGATATACTACTTGTTTACATAACTTGGAGTTTATTTTGCTTAGCATCATCTTATGTGTTCATATGTACATAGCTATTGAGCTATTGTGATCTTCTGCTAGGTATCCTAGACATGTACTAATTATTCCCAATGAGGGAAACCATAGAGTCTATGTTTCTTTGGGTCTGGCTCACTTCACTTACTATGATTTTTTCCAAGTCCTTCCATTTCCTTACGAATGGGGCAATGTCATTCTTTCTGATAGAGACATAGAATTCCATTGTGTATATGTACCACACTTTTCTGATCCATTCGTCTACTGAGGGGCATCTGGGTTGATTTTGTTTTGAATCAGAATTAAAATGAAATATCTGTTAAGACAGATATTCCAAAAAAGATAGGAGATAGCAAGTACGGGTGTGGAGGTGAAGCAACCTGAACTCGGTACACTGTGGGTGGATGGTAAAATAAAGTATCTGCTAGGGAAGACAGAATTTAAAAAACAACAATAAGATATGATCCACATGTCCCATTTCTGGGCATAAATCTAAAAGAATTAGTCGGGGTCATAAAGAGCTATTAGTAGTCCTGTGTTCCTTTCAGCCTTATACAATTGCTAAGGTGTGGAAATAACCTCAATGTCCATACTTATATGAGTGGATAGAGGAAAATGTATTTTCATATCATGGAACATTATTCAACCATAAAGAAGAGGAAAATTCTGTCAGTCAATGACAGAAGTGAGCCTGGAGGACTGATACAAGTCAGTCATAGGATGACAAATAGTTTATGATTCCACTTACATGAGACATCTAAATTAAAATCTAAAACCCACAATTGGATATCCATCCACATATTTTAGAATAGCTAAAATAAAAGAAAAAATGTTGATAACACATGGTGCTGACAAAGATGTAGAACAAAGGAATTTCTCATGTATTATATGTGGGAATGAGAAAATGGAACAGCCACTCTGGAAGTTTGGCAATTTCTTTTAAAGAAAGACATACACTTAGCATACAGCTCCACAATCCCACTCCTGGGTATTTACCCTGGAGAAATGGAAATGTACGTTCTTACAAGAGTCTATATATGAGTATTTTAACAGCTCCCTTTATAATTGCCCTAACCTGGAAATAATCCAAATGGCCTTCAATGGTGAACAGATAAACAAACTATGGTGCA
The DNA here is from genome assembly GCF_023159225.1 of Perognathus longimembris pacificus. NCBI lineage: Eukaryota > Metazoa > Chordata > Mammalia > Rodentia > Heteromyidae > Perognathus > Perognathus longimembris. The sequence continues at coordinate 37,606,266 of NC_063179.1, forward strand.
TTCATATATTGAAATATTTACTCAGCAATAAAAAGACACAACAACTTGAATGATTCCCAAAGCTATTTGAAAGGCATTCTGAAAGAAAGAATCCAGTCTCAAATGCTTGTAGAGTATATGATTCAATTTATACGGATGTCTGAAAAAATAAAAACTGTAGTAATGGAGAACTGGTCTCAGTGGTTATCATGATGAGCTTTTGCCCAATGTAATTGTTTTGTATCCCGAGTGTGATCATAGTTGTATGTATCTAGGTAAGCACTAAAATGTATAGGTCTATACTTAGAGACACACCTGTTTTAGCATATAATGGTTTTAGTGTAATAATTAGACATAATCTAGGGAGCATAACGGTGATGTCTTCTCTCTCCAACCCAAACTGGAGGGGTGGAATCTTCCTTCTCTCCCTTGATCCCAGGGCTTCTCTATTCATACTCCAAATCTGCCATGAGCAGGCTGTGGTCCCTCACCCCGCCCTGCCTAGACTGTGGCTTCTCTTCTCTATAGACTCTTGCTAATCAAGAGCAGCCACAAAAATCCATCGGGGTTTTTAGCCAGTTCCCACAACAAATGAACAAACAACAGAAGCAGAAGCCATCCTTGATTTGTCTCTCTCATTTTCCCCCACCTCCATATCCAATTTATCAGCAAGTGCTGCCAGTTCTGCTTCCAAAATAGGTCCTGAATCTAATCAAGACCAGATTACTGCCTCCGCTACTACAACAGCCTGGTATCTGGCCTCCTGGTTTCTACTTCTTCCTGGCTATTGTCTATTCCCAACACCGCAATCAGTGTAATCCCACTAAAACAAATACCATGTCATTTCTCCACTTAGAATCCTCCTCAATCTTCCCAGAGCATTTAGGATAAAAGCCAAATGCCTGGCTCTTCCCTCCAGGGGGCCTCTGGTCTGGCCCTACTCATTCCCTAGGCTGTATCCTCCTCCCCTTTCCTCCCATACTCTGCTCCAGCCACTCTGACCTCCTGGCTCTTTCCAGGATAAGCCATGCTTACCCTGACTTCAGCACTATTTTCTCTGCCAGGAATTGGCTTCTCCCAGAAATTTACATGCTTCAGATCATCAGATCATTCAAGACTTAACTTGTTCAACAGACTTCTCTGCTTGTTTAACCGGACTTATAGTCTCTCTCCAGGGCTTTAGCCTGACATGTTTTCTTGTGACACTTCGCCACCTTGTACAAGGCTTGGTTACAGATGCTAGTTTGCTATTGGAACATGAACTCAGATTTCTTACCATTACCTATATGTGCTCTGTTGCCATCCAAGTCCTGGTCCCTCTCTGACATGGTAACTTACCACCGTCAGGGGCCATCTCCCTTCAAGCCTCACCTATCTCCTGCAGCAAGCTTGATTTTCTTGAGTTCCTGGAAGGTCCATCATGCTTCCACCCAGAGCCTTCTCATTTGCTGTACCCTCGCCTTGGAAAGCCATTTCTCTACATAGCTTCCTAGGGCGCTGTCTGCTCATTTTGTATCCCCTGTATCTCATTTCCATAACATTTGTAATTGTGTGTGTGTGTGTGTGTGTGTGTGTGTGTGTGTGTGTGTGTGTGGTGTTACTGGTTCTTACTAGGTAGACCACCTGGTGAGAACAGGGACTTTGTTTTCATTGTCATCATTTTCCTTGAATATATAATGTCACTCATATTGTGGTCAGCCGGTGAAGGGCGTGGGGAAGGCACTGGGAATAGTGGGAGTTGTGGGAGTGTTTCCCAGAAACGTGTCCATCTTTCACCTGTGTGAAAATTTCCTATGGTACATCCTACTTGCCCTTACTCTGGGCCTCGCCCACACAGGTCTTTCAATTCCTCCTGCCCTTGTAATCCCTTGCTGCCCAGGGCCTATGTCCAGATACCTACAGTCTGGACCACTCTCCTGACTCACCAGGCCCCTCTCACCTCAAGCCTTACTTCCTCAAGGGAAGTCTCTGCCAGGCCTCGTGATGGGCTCTCCAGTCTCCAGATATATCCCCCGCACCCCATCCCTCCCAGCTGTGACTGGCACCTGCTTCTGTGATTATTAGGTTAAAGCTCACACAGGAGGGAACTTATAGCTACGTATTGCCCACCATTAAATCCTCTGCAACCTAGGACAGCCCCAAACAGACTAAGCTTTCAACAAACATCTGTTGAATGGAAACATTTATTCATGATCAAAAATTACTTTTCTATATGACACCTAAGATGAGTGCTACAATACAACCAAAAATCATACATCCTTGGTACTGTTAGCATATGAAAGATGCTATGGTATAGCATCTTGGAACCCTGGACAGGCGAGTCTCAGGGACAGAGGATCTGAGCTCAGGGAAGCTGCAGACTGTCCTTGAACTTGAGTAGGCTGCTTCTTTGCTGATTAGTGTAACAGGAGCAAACCTTTCATTCGATAATGCAGCTGGTGCTCAGATCTTTTTTTGCATTATGGGGATTTTTCTTTACGCCATTGCACTAAAAGTCATAGAAAGAATAAGAATAGATCATTGAAATCAGTTCAACTATGGAGCAGTGATGGGTACCCCGCCGAGCTGCCTGACCTGTTGAGTGGATGGAGCAGAAGGGGATTCCAAGGTCAAGCAGCAGTCCTTGTCAGCGGTAGTGAGGAGGTGAACTCATCCTCAGGTGTGTGTGGGGGCATGGGGGGGCAATTACCTGTCAGATGGCCTCTCACAAATGGCCTTTCCACCTGCAGTCCCCAGAGATGGGTACTTTCTGTTAGTCTCTTGGCCTTTGCTGGAAAGACGACATCCACGTGTGCCAATCCTGCTCTTCAATGGAATCATGAGAGGGAGATTAAAAAACTTCTGGTTCCTCAGCCCCCCTTGAGATCAATTAAATTAGAATCTCCCCTGGGTGCAGTATCAGGATTTGGGAAAAGCACCTGGGGCGGGGGCGGGGGGGGGTGGCAGTCAGCACTGACTATACAGGGAGACATGTAGGGCCACAGGCTGATTTCCTTTTTTTTTTTTTGTCTCCTTTGCTGCTGCTCATTCTGCTTCTGTCAGACTAAAAGAGAATGGTGTGTTGTGACAGGCCATCTTCTGTCATGACTACTGTAGGAGTTAGAATCATTTCTGTCAAAGTGGCTGACATAAGCACTGCCATTTTAAGGGTAGCCACTATCTTACAAGAAGTTACTGTAGTTAAGCCACATCCTGTTACAAGCATTTTTTAGGGGCCGAGGCATAGCTCAAGTGGAAGGGCTCCAGCTGAGTAAGCACTGGTTTTCTGATATTTTGGCCATGTCCTGTCTTGACTGTTTGCTTGGATAAACTTTTCATCCCTTTCAAACTAGCCCATCATACAAGATTGTGAACCTAAGTTCTCACCAATGACAACAAAGGTCGGTCATGTGTTAAGGATAAAACCTGGGTGATTGTCCCATCGAGTGCAATTGCTTACTTAGCTTTCTGTCAGCAGCGTACCCTTCTGCAGAAGAAAACTTTGCCTTGCTGCCTGCCTTTTGAGTTGGCATCTTTATTCCTATACAATACCCCAACATATCAAGGTAGTTCTACCAACTGACAGTGATCTGCCTCCTAGTTAACCATCCAGAAGAAAATGGCCCATCTGAGGAATGACCAAATGAACTGAAAGAAACTGCATAATCCAAAAACTTGAGGGAGCCATCTTCACCTGTCCGTGACCTTTTCCCTGTCCTGTCTTTCCACTTCCTGTTCTCCCTGACTCTAACTCCTATCCGGTGGAGACAGAGGGGTTGTCAGCCCCTTAGTGCTCTAAGCATCCTGGACAAACCTTTCTCTGGGGATTCTAGTTCTTCTTCCCTTTTCCCTTCATCTTTTGCTGACCTTGCTGCCATGTCTGAAGGAGGAGTTGGTATGGCCTCTCTTTCAGCCATAGAAAACCTTCCTCTCCTAGTGGAGCCAAGTCGAGCAGTGTTCTTCAAAGTGTAGCTCTGAAAGTGGGTTAGCTAGGCCTTTATTACATGTCTCTCTGCTGTTAGCTCAAGCAGCAAGGGCCGAATTCTTGTCGTGGGACCTTGCTCTGGGGTGGGCTCCTTGGGAAGGGCTCTTATGCCCTAAGAAACAAGACCAAACCAAGCTTTCTTGGGCTCTTAGCATGTCTTCAGTGAAGATTGGATTGCCAGACCAATCTAGTTTTTCCTGGCTTCAGAGGAGCTGCCAGGGCTTCTATCCCATGTCCCTGGTTTCTCTGCCCCCATAGGGGCCGGCAGGCCTTTTGTTGGTTTGGCTTTCCACTTAGATCATTGAAGCGACTTCAGATCCAACTGGGCACCACTCCGCATTTCATTTATGTCTTGGCAAGGTTACCATGTTATTACTTAACTCTGCTGCTACTCAATAAGTGGGAGCTGATTGAAATAACCACAGGAGTCGCTGGATTCCCCTAATTTTAGCACAGAGTTAAAGCTCACTCCCACAGTTGCTAGTTAAAATAGGCTGCCAGCCCACAGAAATGCCTACCCACCACACCTAATTGTCACCTCCACTGATGCCTGTCAAGGAAGAAAACATGGAAGCTGGAGAGAACATTCTTAGAGTCAAGGTTCTTCTCTGGGGCAGATGCCTGAAGTCTTCTTTTTTAGCTGGACCCAATTTATTGGAGACTGTGCTTAGAAATTTGCATTTCTTCTTTGTCTATTCTCCTTTGCTTCCACTATTTGTGTAGCAGGCAGTCCAAGGAGAGCCAGTGAAGAGAGTAACTTCAGAGAACAGAAACTTCCGTTTGGAGGGCGCCTCTTGAATGATTCATTCCTGGAGTCCAGATGTGTGAAGGGCAATAACCCATAGTAATGTAGGTAATTTGCAACACAGAAAGATGATACTTGGTCCAAGCTAACTTGCTTTTCTTTTAGTGTCATAGCAATCAACCACAACCTAAGTGCCATAGCTGGAAGAAAACTTTGTTGTAAATGGCTTCTTGTGTAGCTCTTTCCACAACCCCCGAAACACCCAATATTTTTTGGCGTCTTACTATTGGAAACTATGTATTACTAGAGAGACTTTGAAAGTGTTCTATGAGGAGTTATTTCTCATAGTGTGCAGGCTGCTTACTATTTCCCACCACTGTGCACCAACTTTAAGTCACAATCTACCCTTAGCATCTTCACACAGCAGTTTATCAGACTGACAGAGGTAAAGTAAAGAAATTAAACATGAAGAATTCCTAGAGGAATTTGAATAAAAGGTCTTTCACCACCAGGTATTTTCCAAGGGGAACTTGGGCATCCCCCAGAGTTCCATTGTTTCCTTGGCAGTGGTCATACCCTTCTGCCCCCTCCATTACTACAGCCACCACCTTCTCCCAGATCTCCTGGCCTCATAAGTAGACCATAAAGAGGCCTCTTGACACCCATCTGAGTCATTAGCATCACCACAGTCATTTTTTCCCACATTACTTTCCTGCCCCCAAGTATTCAGTGACTCTGTAGTGCCCATAAGGTGAATTCCAAGTCCCTCTGGTGTGCAGGAAAATGATTGGTTCCATTTAGGACATGAAAACTCATTTCAGGTTAGACTTACGGTCTCCTTAGTGTACCAGTCAAACCACCTCCTCAAGTCTGTCATCCAACTACCTCCTCACCATTGTCAACTTTCATTCTACAAAGGCCTCCTCTTCCTCCCATTTAACCTGCCTGTCTACCTAAGGCTGGACTCTCTCCTCTCTGTGGCCCTTCCTGATCTTTCCCCAATCTATCATGATTTTCTTACTTTAGAATTTCTACAATATTATTTGTCATGCTTATCATACTAGTACTTTACTTTTTTAACTAGATTTCTTGAGTATCCTATTTGTAACGATTTGCTAATTGATTTATTTTTTTCTAGGAGTCAGTATTTGAAACATCTACAGTGCTTAAGAAAATACTAAGAACAAAAGAGACAAATACAGGAGGAACAGAACGTTTTGTCTATGACCAGATTGACTGTGTAGTCTTGAAAACCTTAACAAAATTCCCACTTTGGGGGTTGCTGTGAGACAAAGTTTAATGGGTGTGGTTTGGGTGTGAACCTCTTACAAGTAGAGTTACAGTTCTGACTTTCTGGGGCTTGGATGGATTCTTCTTCTTTGCTTTTCCTCCTAAAGCTGCAAGGAAATCTAGCCTGTGATTATCCTTGTTCACACATTTCCAAGCTCAGAACTAAATGATGGGAATGAAAATTAATCAAGGACTCCCAAGGGCCTCACATATGGCGGGTTTGAATCTATTTTTTTCTTTGCTATCATAATTGTTTTTCTTACTCATTTTCTTTGGTTGAATACATATTGGTACAAAACGGGGTAGTGGTGGTGATAGAAATGAATGAGCCCATGGAAATAGTTACATAGCTACAGAGATAAAATTAGGAAGGAAGGAAGCAAAAGCAATTTCAGTGTCTCTGGAAGGCCCTCACCCCTTTCCTTGCCAGCGCCCCCGGATCAGGCTTGTCTCACTAGATAGCAGGTGCTTCCTTGTCTCACTCAGAAAACAAGCTCTCGGCCCCTGTGCTGAGAACGAGTTACACCTGCTGCACAGTGTGCCACGCATCCCCTTTCTATCCTTCACAGGAGAGATAAAAATGATCAAGTAGTTGAGAAAAGCATCTAAGAGGAGGCTCTGTGCCTTTTCTTAATTCTTAGGGATTTAAAGTAAAAGCCCTTCTTGACATTTTAAAGTAGGGTTATGTCCCCTTTATTGAATTTTTGTGGAAAAACCAAACTGATAGAAAATAAGAAACCAGGTGGATAGAATATTATGTCCCAGAGTCTCATTCCCCTTGGTAGAACACAACCACTTTAACACATAGAAACCTTTTTCTTTTTACACTCGTTAACAAATAGCATTAAGCATAATTCAGGTAAGATTTTAAAAAATATGTCTGGTGCCTTTCATGAAGAATTGAAAACTCTAGGAAAGTGTGTTCTGACATGTTAATAGTATTGCCTTAGTAAGCACAGAGAAAAATCTGTGAACTCAGACTCATAGAAGGCAAATAAAAAATTCATCCAAAATGGAGTGCCTTCTGAGTGATGGGTGGCTTCCGTGGGAGATGTCAATGTAGCTTCTATATTTGACATGAAAGTTCCTATTTGAAAAAACCCCACGAAACTACTGCTCAATTTTTTTAATCAAGCAGAGTTATCTAAAGTGCTTTTTAGAAGAAACTATCAGGAGAAGAGAAAGTAGTCATTATGACTAATCAGCTATTCACATTGAAGTAACCATTGGTGGTTAGGAACTAAGTGACAGGGAACATTCACAGGATTCAAATTTCTTCTGTGTTGGCCATCATCCTTTCGAAGGGACACAAAGAGTTAACCTGAAGCGGATAGTTTACTTTTATACTGGAAGGCTGCCCTAGCACACAATTCTTTGTTGTACTAAAGGGAGAAAATATAAGTGCCTCAACGATACTTTCACTCTTCATGTCTAGCAAAATTGTCAGTACCATGTGTTTTGAGGATATATGCACCTTGTTTGCCTTGCGGGGTTGTTGGGAAAGAATGCAATCTCACAACCACCCAATACATGTTACAGTTTATAATTTATGCACACATTTTCTGAGTTGAACCTCACAACTTCAATGGAAGGCAGGCACTACCGTCATCTCTCCAGTATGCTCTTGCTACATATGTATGGCCTTGACTTCAGGAAAATAGAGTTGATTGTGCTACATTTTCAAGTATTACATGGTGTACAAGGATGTTTATAATGGCATTGTTAGAACAAGGAAGTAGAAAGACATGAAACCTATGTGAAATATTCCACAATAGAAGACCAGCTGAACTATAGCACTGGCCTAGACAGAATACTAGATTTGGAAATATATTCATTGATGTTAAAATGTATGTATTGACAAAAGAAGTTGTTAATAATATATTTAAGCCAGTCAACAGTAATAGAACCCTTTGTGATAAGGAACAATACATGTGGTCAAATTGGTTATCTTTGTATACTGAGAATATTTGGGATACTTCTTTATGTATACTGAACACTTTTAATCTATTTTTTTGTTTTATTTATTTTTGCCAGTCCTGGGGATAGAACTCAGGTCCTGGGCACTGTCCCTGAGCTTCTTTTTCTCAAGGCTAGCGCTCTACCACTTGAGCCACAACAGAACACTTTTAATTTTAATGTTTGTAAAACTGCACTACTTAGCATTTTCCATAAGACAAACTCTTATAATGATAATAGAAAAGATATAGCCCTGCCTTTGGGCCTCATGGATAAAGTGAGATCCATATATATTGAGGTATAAATGGTGGTTTTGGTAGGGGACCTATATCACCCACATGGTACAAATGGAAAAGAGAATTAATGCATGCCTTATAACGTTATTATTGGGGACCAAACAAGGGTGATAAGGTCCCTGGTACAAGGAAGAGTGGAAAGCTACCCAAGCCTTAAGGCCCAAAGGGTCAAGAGGAGAAAATACTTACTGGTGCCCAAAGGAGAGGAGTGTGGAAAGGTTACCCAGATAGACACTGCAGTGGGTGTCAGGGTGTGTCGAAGACACATGCACCATGTGTGTCTTGGGAGGTTGTTGGGAAAGAATCTGATTGAACTCTTATAACCACCCTGTACATGTTACTGTTTATAAAGAACTCACGTATACGTTTTCTGGGTTGAATCTCAAGCGTTCAAGGGTCACTGCCTCTAGTCAGACAATAGTGAAACAGGAAGAAAGACCTCAATCTTTCTCCTTTCCTTTTTATTTCCTGTTGTTGCTTCCAACTGACCAAGCCCACCAGAGAGCCAATTGGCAAGGGAGTCTAGGAAAACTGTCCCTCAAGGTCAGCCTCCTGGTGAACAGCACAGGGCAGAGCATGGGCCTGACAAGGGAGAGGGAAGTAAACAAGAGGAGTGGAACACTGGGTCAATTCCCAGAAGAAAAGAGGTGCATCCTTAGGAAACTGAAGGAGAAAGGAAGAGCCTGTTGCAGCAATGCTAGCTGAGTGACTTGATTTTCCTGTCTGTGCTCAGAGCTTCAGAAACCTGGGAATGGGATCACAGTTTTCCTAGCCTAAACTGAGCACAGGACTTCTTTGTGGAATTTTTATGTGGAGATACAATTGCACACCGTTGTATACTAATAATATAATTCCTGCTCCCTGGGGTGGTGGTGGGGGGAATGGAAACTGCCAGGGAAAGGCAGAGCCACATTAGTCCCATCTATCTCACTGTTTCCTGCTGTTCTCTCTCCACTCCTGTGCCCTCCTCCATTTCAGTGTCCTGTTGCCAGCCTTAGATGAGAGAGGAATAAAGATGACAGTGCTAGCTCACATTATTGTGCACTTGCAGGTGGTAGGCTCTGCTTGCTCTCAGCACTCAATGTGATTGATTGACTTATGTAATTCTGGCAAGTGTCCTACAAAGAAAGTGACATGTCCACCACCTAATGGAGAGGAAACGAGTATGGGGAAGTCACACTGCCCAGATTTGGATGTTTCTTCTGCTATTTTCAAGCTATGTACCTCCACTTTCTCATCTCTAAATTGGGGACAGTTCAGTGTCTTTGGGATACTTAGGAGGGTTAACTGAATAACTGTCAATAAATGGCTCTGAACGGGACATGGTAGATGGCGAGCAGTGAATGAAGGTAAGTTATATTTGCACTCAGTCCCCATACCAGAAAACTCAGGCACAGAGATGTAGAGGTATTTGCTTCCCAGTCACAGGGATGATAAACAGCAGAACTCAGGCTCTGATTATGGAGTGGGGTTATCGGATATGGTTTTTAACCACCCGTTATCCATTATCACATGAAGTGAACTCTTCCTCCCATCTCTGCTATGTGGAATAAGAAGGATCCCCCTTTCTGCCCAGCTAAGACGTAAGATGAGTTCCTCACACACTGGCAGGTCCTCCCTGCAGCCTAAGTAACCGTCTATGGAAATCCCATTCATCCTTCAAACCTGCCTGTCCTTCCATCCCAAAGGAGAAATATACATCCTTGCAATGGCCCTAGCAGAAACCAAACAGAATAGAAATGTGGGTCCTCAGCTTCCAAAAGATGCCCCATGGAAAATCCTGGAAAACATGTGCCCAAGCTCTATGACAGCTGTGGGTCAGAGGGGAGGACGGAACAGGGCTCCCTCCTTTAAATGGAAGATGCTATGCACATTGCCCTCATTAGCTAATCAGCTAACCTGTGGAAGCCAGGAGCAATCACTTGGGCAGGCTAAGGAGGAAAAGGCAACACGACACAGAGAGATACCTGACAGTCCAGAAGAGAACTCACAAGTTCTTCCAGCCTGGCTCACAATCTTGTCCCTTGGGCTCCTTACTTCATCTCTTGGAAACTAGCTTACCTCCATCTCTATTTTGGGTTCTTCTTAGCCAGAGGCTTCATAACTAGATTTTCATCAGTCTTGTATTTTCATTTTAGAGTGAAATATGATCTATTACCACATAGAACAGAACAGGCCGGAAGCTGTGTCACCATGTTCCTGGTGGCTGAAAACGTTAACAATCAAATGGCCATTCGGCAAATCTTTTTATTTTACTTCCTCTTTCTCTTCTATTTTTGATCTAGTATTCAGTATACTTTGAAATAATAAGATTGTGACAATATGTCCTCCGTTTCTCAGATGGCTTAGTAATCAAAGTCAAAGCGTTGCCCAGGATTTCTATACAATGGAAAGTCCTCCAAAACTGCCAGGCACAAAGGACTGTATGGCTTACGTTTCCAGTGTCGGTTGGTGCTCTCTCCTCATCTTCAGGAAGTTGCTTTCAGAAAAGGGATCACTTGGGCAATTCTGGCAGTGCTTCGCTGGAAACGGAGCTGGTTCAGAGAGGCTGCCAGGTGTTGCCTGCCTGGATCCTGGCATCGGGCCCTGGAGAGGAGGGGGGAATGCAGAAGTGCTTCCGCATTCACTTTCCCCATCTGTCAAATGGAAGCTTCGGCCTATCTGTAGGTAATTTCTGAAGTTTCTTCCAACAATTATTAGTTGCAGACCTGAGGGATTATGGATATATGCTAAGCAAGTACTCTACTGTTGGAGCCATACTATCAGATCTCCTGCCTTGCAAGCAAGTGGATCTGAGTTTGATCCCCAGTCATACCAAATAATAATAACAACAACAACAACAATAAGACAAAATAAAATACGTGCTGTGTTCTGAGTGTTTAAAAGCACTTTTATTGACATTCATTAGCTCTTCAAGGGGTGAAGTTTCAACTGATATTTCTATACATGCATACAATGTAAACCAAACTTACACCCCCTCTTATCACTTCCTACCTCCTCCTCTCTTAAAACCGGGTTTCAACAGGTTTCATTGTTCTGTTCTCATATAGGCAAATAAACTACTTGAACCATATTCACCCCATTCACCCTTCCATTCACCATCCTCCCTACCACCAATACCTGCTGTCCCCAACAAACACTGTTCACTTTTTTTTTTTTAGGCATAACTCATTGCATTCAACCTTTTCCAGACATTAAAGAGTGATGTGCTAACCTCATTCTACTTGACCTCCTGAAGAACTGTCGACTTTGTCTGTCAGAACTGCCCTTTCCTGGTATTGGCAGGAGAAACATTTGGCTTCTGGGTCCTCCCTCTTCACATGAACTTGCCACAGGTTTCCTGCAAACATCCTTTTTAAATAAATGATGCACTTCTGGAAGAGGCATTGGTACAAGGAAGGAAAACCTATATCCAAGTAAGTCACAATGGGGAGGATGAATCACTGATGCCTCTAGGTTAGAGGGAATCTGGGGTTAAAAAGCCTACCACCAAGTGATTAGCTAGGCTTCTCAAGGAATGTGCCCTATGGGGGCATCCATGTCATTCTTCGCAGCAACAGACACTTAGGACAGCAGTTGTAGGCTGGGCTTGATGAGATGACATTCATGCAGAGTCTCCATCTATCCCTATCCAACCTGTCTTCTGTACTATCCACCCTGGAGCAGCTAGGGAAAGAGGCTGATGGGCAAGACATCCAGATACACAGTTGTTCAGGGCCACACTTGCAGGGGAGGTAAGCCTTGATGTGACATGTGTGTCCCATACCATAGATCCATCTATACCTGTATGATTTTCTCCTACTGCCACTTCACGTTACTTATCACTACCAGCGGGCTCAGGTATACTCTCAACTCAGATCAACAGACCTATGTATTGATGAATATGCATATATTCATGGATTATACACATATTTTCATAGAACCCCCACAAATCACATATGTAGCCCCTGGGAAAATAAATGGACAGATCATGGTGGCTGATAGTGGACTATAAACTTCACCGAGTGGTGGCTCCAATCTCAGCTGCAGAGCTAATATAACACCCTTATTAAAATAGACCAAATACAGCCTCTGGCGCTGAATATGTTGTCATTGATCTGGTGAATATGTTCTTTTCAACCCCTCATCAATAAACAGGATCAAAAGCAGGTCTCTTTTAAGTAAGAAGGACATCAATACATACCGATATTGTTGCTGAAGGCTATGTGGAGCCTCTTGTGCAATGTCACATAGTAGTCTGTAGAATCCTAATTGTCTTAATATTCCACAGGCATACTGAATACGTTGGGACACTATTGTGACCACATCATGAGAAGTTAACACAATAAGCAGAAGGTGTCAGAGGGTGAAGGTGGAACCCCACAAAGGTTTCCCAGCTTGCTTTGTTAATGATGTTTTGAGGAGTCCGTTGGTCTGAGCATCTCTGAATCAACACCATATGCAGAAAGAGAATTGATACCAAACTGGACTCAGGGTACCTAGTGCGGACTTAAATATAGTGTCTTGGATGCTGGGGTTAGAGCTACTAACTGACCCTTCATAACCTAATGGTTCTTATTCAATAAATTGTGGAGCCTATGGGAGGATTTTGCCAGTTACTTGGTTTGTCTGAATTACATAATTGGAGAATGAGGAAATATTCATGCAGAGCCTTTGTGGACCTTTGGATCCACTTTGAGCTCTGTGTCAGCTCTCAATTTTTTTTCCTACTCCTGTAAGTCCAATACTACCCTGATTGGCTGCCCATATGTCTCACCTCTTGGGACACCAGCTCTTTTGTCCACAGATTTCCTAGATCCAAGGCATTATCAACTTTGTTGTTTGTTATAGTAATCACATAAAATTTTTTCTCCTTCCACTTAGGAATTGGACTTGACCTCTGACATTTCTGAATCCTGTCTTCTTTATTGATGCTAACAAGCTTAATCCCCTGATAGATCTCCTTCTATCAAGCCCAGTTTTCCTCTGAAAGCACCACTGGAATTTTTTTTAATGCCAATCCTTTCTTCATTAGTCTAGTTCTTACAGCTTTGGTTAAATTAGAACAAAATATCCTATGATCATATCTGACACTTTCTGGGTAACAGAGATAGCAGAATTTTCTGCTAACACTAACAAATCCATCTTAACATTTCCATCTTTCTTTGACCTTTCTGTGATACTTTGCCAAGTCATTTTAGCAATCCACTCTATTTACTATGGCCCATAACTATGCCAAAGCTTCAAGGAGTCATACCAATGCTGTGTTAGGACTGGATTCAGATATTTTCACCATGAAAACATGTTAAATCTTGAGTAAAGAAAGAAAGAAGGCTGCTGTATCAATTAGTTCTCCCCATCCACCTTTATGTTCAATCCTCCCTTATCCAAACTATCAAGATGTTCGTGTTCTTCATGTGATTTTCTGGTTTCTGACAATGCATACTTGCCAGGACTTGTTAGTCTTTTGGTACTAAAGGAGCAGGTTTTGTGTTTTCTGGATCACGTTGTGCTGAGAGCTGGCTCTAGTTATTGATAATGAGAAGAGGACAAAATCAGGTCTTAAGGAACATCAGTATCATCTTTGTGAAGCTCCTGACAGGTGAGGCTTTTGTTACACTGCCACATCGGGCAGTGTAGTTTATTCTAGATAGGGCAGATAATTCTCTCTTCGAGTCCAGAGAATTTGAAACCCTCAGGGGTTTATTGTCAACGTTGCTCACCAATATTGTTCTCATACCAGATCTCGGGATCCTATTTGTTCCTTCCAAGCAATTTGGATTTGGGTAAAGATTTGTTGAGGTTGCACATCTAGTTGTCTTTGCAGTCCTTTCTCCCTTTGTACAACTGTAGAATTTAAGAGTGTTTTCCTTATAACATTGCCAGGGAGGCTTGATAAACTGTGACTTAGTTGACATGAGCCTGTTTGTGACAAATGGTGCTGAGAGACAAATGGGGAGAAAAGAATGGATCCAAGACAGGGAAACAATGGAATAGCTTCCTTGTGTTGGTCTGGCTGTAGATTTGCTCATTCCTGCTCTAGTTTGAGTGTTCTGATCCTGTGGCCTACCTCTTTATATTGTATGCTTTCACTCTAATAATTAAAACAAGATTTGGGAATTAGCTACTTTGTTGATAAGAGTACCTACCATCAGATTAGGTCTTAGCTGAAATTGCTCCCATGGGACAGGAACAGGTATACACCAAGACTTCCTGAGTAACATCTTTAAATACCCTCCCCAGTAGCCTTGAACTTGATTGTTTAAGCAAATCCACTCCCAACAGCCTGATGGCTATGATCACAATTTTACATGACAACACTTTAATATAGCAAATGGGGGAAAATTGAATGTCTAAGAGTAGCACATTAGGACAAAAGTGAGAAGGACTGAGCAGGGATAGAAATGTGGGAAAAGACCAGCAAGCATGAATTGAATGGGGAGGACTTTATTTTACATCACTGTGGAAGACAGAAGTCTTTATATAAACCCAAAGGTGGTACTTTAAAAAAAATTAATGAAATTGTACTGAATTCATTCTAAAAGTAGTGGCTCGATTAAGGAAGATTATTGTCCAACTAGGCATGGGCACTGGCCCAGTTATATTAAGGATCTGTGTGCCTGGGAGCTACAACAAGCCAGATAACCCAGGACATGATTATTTCATGTTTTCTTCTCTACTCTACACAAGATAGGAATGGTGCTGGATAAACAAAAATGCATAGACTAGATTTAGTTTCAAGGTACTCCTAGTCTAGTAGGTCTGACAGATAAATACACATAGTCCAGTTCTACAGTTCAGGAATTTGAGACAATAATTTCTGTATGCACAGATTACCCAGGAGCCAGAGAAAAGGTAGTGATTCCCATTCTTGAGAGGACAAAGGGCTTCCTAGAGGTAATGTGCTAGGTGAAGATAGTTGGAAAAAGGCACTGGGGAAGAGGAAGAGTCCAGGCAAATGCTCAGAGGCATGAGATAATAGAGTGGATTCAGGAACTAGCAAGTGGTTTTGTGAAGCAGGCCTGTAGAATACAGAGAGAAGGAGGGACACTAATGAAGCTAGAAAGAGAAGGACAAATTAAAAAAAGACCATTAAAGGCCTGGCAGAAATTTGAATTTTCTCATGTAAGAAATGGGACTGTACTAAACAGGCACTTTGGCAAGAACATGAAGACAGAAAAGATCCGGACAAGTTTGGATGAGAGACTAGATAACATTGTTCCATTTGTAAGGAAATGGAAGGACTTGGAAAAAGTTATACTAAGTGAAGTGAGCCAGACCCAAAGAAACATGGACTCTATGGCCTCCCTTATTGGGAATAATTAGTACAGGATTAGGCAAGCCATAGCAGAGCATCACAAGGCCCAATAGCTATACCCTTAGGAACACATAAGATGATGCTAAGTGAAATGAACTCCATGTTATGGAAACAAGTGATATATCACAGTTGTAACTACTTTCAACGTCCTATGTGTATGTGTAGTTTCTATTATTGATGATGTTCTTGTATCACCTTCCTATGGTTGTACCTACACTATCTCTAATCTTATCTGAGTATATTGGAAACCGTGTTTACTGGTATTGGAAGTAGGAAATTCAAAGGGAATACCAAATTTGAGAGACACAGGGTAAAAAAAGAGAAATAACTACAAAAGCAATACTTGCAAAACTGTTTGGTGTAAGTGAACTGAACACCTGGGGGGGGAGGGAAAGGGGGGGAGGGAGGAGGGCATGAGGGACAAGGCAACAAACAGTACAAGAAATGTATCCAATGCCCAACGTATGATACTGTAACCTCTCTGTACATCAGTTTGATAATAAAAATTTGAGAAAAAAAAAGTAAAAAAAAAAGTGGTTGCAGTTATCACATGAAAATGAGGTGGGAGAGATTGAATGATCAAGACCAAGGAAGACTGGCTAATGGCCTTTCCAGGCCACAGTATCTAGCATTCATGTAGCCCCCATACTTCCTTTCCTCTTTGTCTTAAGTTTTTAACCAATTTATTTTTATGTCTCGATAGTTTAATATACTTATTGATATGGAAAGACTTTCTCATCTGTTCATCTTGTATACTAAATATATACGTGTATGTGTGTGTCTGAGTGTGGGGGGGAGTGAAAGAGTACAATAAGGCAAGAAAAATAAATAAGGCACTTGAAAGGAAAAATGATGAGACTGTCTTCATTTGCAGATAATTTACGTGGGAAATCCTACTATCCACAATAAAACAATAGGAATCACGGAAATTAGCAATGTTGAGGATAAAAGATGAGTGCAATTAATTGTATTTTTATTTACCAGCAACAAAGAACTAAGCATTAAAATTTCTAACAGTATCATTTACAACAACATCAAAAATTTTAAATACTTAAGGATGAATCTAACCAAGATGTGCAAGAGGTGGACACTGAACATTAATAAATACTGTTGGGAGAAATTTATTTGAGTCTTATCTAGATTCAATCTCTTAGCCTATGTCTACAAGTTTTGGTGTTCAGATCTTTTTTTTTTTTTTGGCCAGTCCTGGGGCTTGGACTCAGGGCCTGAGCACTGTCCCTGGCTTCTTTTTGCTCAAGGCTAGCACTCTGCCACTTGAGCCACAGCGTCACTTCTGGCCATTTTCTATATATGTGGTGCTGGGGAATTGAACCCAGGCCTTCATGTATATGAGGCAAGTGCTCTTGCCACTAGGCCATATCCCCAGCCCCTGTTCAGATCATTTAATGTGAGTAGATTTGAGTCAGTCTTCTCATTAGTCATCTTGTCATTCTATTTGTCTCATCTGTTTTTTGTTCTTCATTTTCTCTCTGAGTCTTTTCTTTTTTTTATCTTTCTTGCTTTTCTTTTCCCTTTCTTTTTTTCAGTTCTAGAGTTTGAACTTGGCCTTACGATTTCTGGGAAGGTGCTCTACCACTTGTGCCACAATCCATGCTCTTTTTAGCTTTTTCATTATTTTCAACTATCGTCTCCAGGTTTTTCTTGGGGCTGGAGTGACAGGTGTGAACCACCCACCACACATGATTTATTGATCTAGGGCTTTGCTAACTTCTTGCCTGGGCTGACCTCGAACCGTGATCTCTTTTTTTTTTTTTTTTTTTTGGCCAGTCCTGGGCCTTGGACTCAGGGCCTGAGCACTGTCCCTGGCTTCTTCCCGCTCAAGGCTAGCACTCTGCCACTTGAGCCACAGCGCCGCTTCTGGCCGTTTTCTGTATATGTGGTGCTGGGGAATCGAACCTAGGGCCTCGTGTATCTGAGGCAGGCACTCTTGCCACTAGGCTATATTACCCCAGCCCCTCGAACCGTGATCTCTTGATCTCTGCCTCCAGAGTAGCTGGAATAATAGCATGAGTTGCTACATCCAGCTTAGATCTTTTTCTACTTTTTTTCATAAAATTATAGTTTATGTTTCTGCCAAGTTTTTAGATTAAACTCTTTGTTTACTTATGCTCTCTTTCACAAATGGCTTAAAAAAGTCATAATAGAGTATATCTATTTCTCCCATCTCAGAGACTGTGCTATTTTGGTTACATATAAATATTTTTTGTTATATATAATATATATATATGATTTAAATATATATATATAATTTGTTATACATTTATATGTATAAAATACATTGCAATATACTTTGGGCAATTCTAGGAGTTAAACTCTGAGTGCTTACTTGGCTTACTTGCTTAGCTGGTGCTCTATCATTTGAGCCATGCCTCTAAGCCCAACTTTTTGGAAGTAGAGTCTAGCAGATTGCCATCCTTTAGACTCAGACTCCTGACTAGCAAGGATTAAAGATGTGAGTTACCAGCATCCAGTTTTCAATTTTGTTTAAAGAATTAAATGCCTTTCAAAGAGATTTAAACAACAAGAAAAACATCTGTATCTTTACCTATATTACACCTTTCCATATTTTTTATTCCCATCTTGTATCATTTTTCTTCCTGAAGGACATCCTTAATCTTCTTTTGTAGCATGTATCCATCTGCTCATGCCACATTTCCTACATCTGAGAACTCTTTATTTTTCCTTCCTTCCCAAAAGATCTGTTCACTAGTTATAGAACTCAAGGTTGATCGTTTTTCACCTTTAAAGACATTACTCCCCAGTCATCTCACCTGCATTGTTTTAGATGAAGAACTGTTGCCAGGTTGGGGTTTTGGTTCTCCGTTGTGCCTAATGTGTCTGTCTTTACTGTGGCTGCTTTTTAGACCTTTCCTTTTAACCCTGGTTTTGAACAGTGTGTAATTATATTTCTTGATTCCATTTTCCTTATGGTTCTGGCACTTGGGCTTCTGTTCCCTTCTAATTCCCCCAGCGATTTCCTTTGCGGACCCCCGATTAAATGACTCGTGTTCTATACTCTGTAAGTGTCTGTTATTTTTGTTTTCATTCATAGTGTCTTCTGCTATGATTTAAAATCTTACAATTTCTTAAATTCCTCCCCACAATGTCCATCTGGCATTAGTTCCATCCAATGTAATTTCTGTGGGGGTTGGAGGAGGGGGGCGGGTAGGGCTAGTGGGGCTTCAACTCAGGACCTCACAGTCTTCCTTAGCTTTTCTATTCAAGGCTAGTACCCTGTCACTTGACTTTTTTTTTGGCCAGTCCTGGGGCTTGGACTTAGGGCCTGAACACTGTCCCTGGCTTCTTTTTGCTCAAGGCTAGCATAGCACTCTGCCACTGGAGCCACAGCACCACTTCTGGCCATTTTCTGTATATGTGGTGCTGGGGAATTGAACCCAGGGCCTCATGTGTAGGAGGCAAGCACTCTTGCCACTAGGCCATATCCCCAGCCTGTACCCTGTCACTTGAACCACATCTCAACTTCTGGCCTTTTGCTGGTTAATTCGAGGTCAGATTTGAAGTTGTCTTCTTGAGTTGGCTTTGAACTGAGAGCTTCAGATTTTAACCTCTTGAGCAGCTAGGATTACAAGTGAGAGCCACTACTGCTTCGCCCATCGAGTGTAATTTTTATCTTAGAAATTGGTGTTTGCATTATAACAAGTTCAATTCAGGTCTTTGAAATATCTTCCGTATTTGTGCTGCACTTGACCACAGTTATAGTAATTGTTTAAATGTCCTTGCTTCTTAATTCTAACATCTGTGTCAGCTGTGGGTTGGTTTTGGTTGGAAGATATTTCTCCCTCATGATTTGTCATAATTTCTGCCTCCTTGCATATCTGAAAATGTTTTTTCATATCTGAATTTTTAATTTTATTTTTTTCTAAATGCCATATTTCCATTTTTCTTAGTTTGTTGAGTACTGGCTATTTTTTGTATTCTATAAATATTCTTGAGCTTTCTTTTGGGATATAGTTAAGTTGTTCATAAACAGTTTGCTCCTTTGGGTCTTGTTTTTTTAAGATTTGTTAGATGGAACCAAGAGCTGTGTTTAGTCATTACCGAGAAAAGAGCATTCTGAGCTCTCTACCCAGTGCCCCACAAATTATAAGGTTTTTGAGTCTGACTGGTGGAAAGAGGCTTTATTCATGGTCTTATTGCCTCTAATTTGGCAGCTGGTTCTTTCCACATGGGGTGGTTTTCTCAAATGAATTCTTGGTCAGTAGTCAGTTGAATATTCAAAGAAGACCCTCTATAGATCTCTGGTGGGGTTTTGTTTGTTGCCTTGGAATCTCTTCCTGAGCCCTCCCTCAGTCTTGTGAACTCTGTCTGTCTCAGTCTCCAGGAATCTCATTTCCATACTTCTTCAAGGAGTGAATTGGACTCCTCTGCCTGGATTGTCTGCACACAAGCCTAAAACTTCCTTAAAGCAGGGAGGTTTGTAGGGTTTATTTTTAGGGACAATCATGTGGAGTTGTTTTTTTATTACTCTTAGGGATCATTATTTTTTTCTTGTTGTTATCTGATATCCTCTGTCTTGGAAACTATTGTTTCTTCATATGTTTTGCTCATTATTTTGATTGTTCGAGGAAAGAAAGTAAATCTAGTCTCTAGCATTCCATCTGAGGCAGTAAAGTATCCTGTGTTTAAAAAAAAAAAAAACTAACACTAAATTTGACTTGTTTGTAGAACACGCCTTAAGTATCCGATTTGTAAAGATCTAGAGTATAGAAACCAAGCAAAGTTTATCTTCATAACCTCATATGACTGACACATGAGTTTGCTATAGTAGGTGCTTGGTAAATGGAGGGTAAATTAGATTGCAGTAGGACAAGCAGGTGAAAGCTTCTTGGGGAGTTACATTTTGCCCTTATGCGGGAAGAAAACAATCTGAGGGCTCCGTATTAGAAGCAGTGATCTTTCTTTGATGAGAAGTGAACAGCAGAGGGAAGATGCTCATTCAAAGGGAGTCAGCATTTCTCTGTTGTCTAGGAAAAGCCACACTGTTCTGCTGGCTTTCCCTTAACACCCCTCAATTGCATTCTCTACCAAATGTGAAATATTATTAAGAAATTATGAAGAACTCTCTAGATTATTAATTATGGATGATTCTCTAGGCTAATTATAAAAAGGATATTACCTTTACTATTTTTCTACAGCCATATTCTCTATTATCTGCAAAAGACAAGGTAACAGGGAAGTCAGGAGACAGACATTGGTAGCTCATGTCTATAAACCTGACATCTGAGGATCACAGTTCAAAGCCACTCTGTCAAGGAAAATCACAAAATCGCAAAATTTCTGGAAGTAGAAGGGTGGCGTAAATGGTAGAGCACCAGCCTTAAGTGAAAAAGCTAAAAGACAGTGTCCAGGTCCTGAGTTAAAGCTCCAGTGCCAATGCAAAAAGAAAACACACAAATAAATCTGGGTATGATTATCCCCAATTAGCTTCTTGAGTAACCGACACACACAGGGTTAAGAGACTTGATTTAAGTTACACATGACTATGGAACTAAGGCAAGCACCCAGAGCCCTCAGTGCTGAACACCATCCTTTTCCTTTGGTTCTACTGCCTCAGGAAACCACAGGTTTTAAATGTCCAATTAATTATTTTTAGTGTGGAGTTTTAAAAGGAGACAGGAACAATGGCGGTGGAGCAACTGTAGGGCTCAGATAACATGCATATCTTTCCAACACAGAAGGAAGAGTGCCATTGGAATTGTTCTGCAGCACAGGTTAAACAATAAGAAAATAGCATACGCACTCTCAAGACCTTGCTGATCTGAAGATTCTAAATAAGCTTTGAATGAAACTCACAGAAGAGGTGAGTCCGAATTTTCAAAATAAATAGAACACATCCAGTCACACAACCTCAGTTCAGATAACAGGATTTCTGGATAAAAGAGTTAGAGAAGATGGAGGCTTTACAGCATAAACAAACAGAAGGAACACTGGAAGCTATAGGAGCCAATTGAGAGATTCAAGCACAAGGAAGCCTGCTATCTATGATCTGTGTGGCTTCAGGTGACTGAATTTCCAAACTGCAGCCAGGTAGGGTAGTAAACAGAAGATGTTGAGTAAATAAATAATCTACCTAGCCTGCAACATCAAATGACAAAATAGGTTATAAATTATGAATAGGGAGGAAAGCAAGATAGAGTAAATGCTATGAAGAATGGGACTGGAGCCTTCTGTTTGTTGTAGTGGTTCGGCAAAAAGGACTGGAGAGGCAAGAGATGAACAAGCTTTGTTAGTTAGAAGAATTAGCCTTTAGCTGGATGGCTCATGCCTATCCTCCTAGCTACTCAGGAGGATGAGATCTGAGGATTGAGGTTCCAAGCTGGCCCAAGCAGAAAAGTCTGCAAGACTCTTATCTCCAATTAACCACCAACAAAGCCAGAAGCAAACCTGTGGCTCAAAGTGGTAAAGTGGTAGCCTTGAGCACAAAAGCTCAGGGGTAGTGTCTAGGCCCTTAATTCAAGACCCAGGACTGGAACAAAAAGAAAAAAGAAAAGAAAAGAATTATTCTTTAAGAGAGGCAGCTGAACTGCAATAATGTTCATAACAGCCAACCTATGAAAACAGTCTAGATATCCTAGAACTGATTAATGGATCTGTCTGTCTGTCTGTGTCTGTTTGTCTGACTGCCTATCTATCTAACTATCTATCTACCTATCTATCTATCTATCTACCTCAATCTCTCTCTATGAATATTATTCAGCCATAAAGAAGAATAAAATTATGTAAGTTTCAAGAAAATAAATGCATCTAGAAACCATCATTTTAAACTGACAGAGACAAATATTTTCCTCACATAGTGATGTTAGACTGCAAATATAAATACATACATAATGTATATATGTGCTTTTTACACCTACATATATATACACATATAGATATGTATACCCACACACATATGTATGTGATCAATCTGACTAAATTATTCTATATACATACATGAGATATCATAATGAAACTCTGTTGAACAACTAACATGCACCTTAACAAAACAATCTTAGAAAGGTGAAACATGTTTGGGGTATAGGTTTTAGTATGAGGGGGTAGACAAATGAGGATGAGGAGGGACTTGGAAGATATAGCCATGTTTGAAAACAGAGCAAGGAAACCTGCAGGGACTTGTTTGGAGAGGGCAGGAGGGAAAATGGCAGAGTGGGTGGCTGTGATTAGGAAACGTATGCAGACATGGACTTGTTAAGACCCCCTTGTAAGACTAATTGATGTCAGTAATTTTTTAAAAATAGAAAAATTGAATTAGCCTTTCTGCTTTCTTAGATCTTCATAGAACAATGAACATCAGAAGAAAAGCATGATGCTCATCCCAGATATTATTCCTGAGCAGAGATATTCAGGCTTGGTGAAGGATGGCAGGCTCTCAACTCCCTTCCTTCCTTCCTTCCTTCCTTCCTTCCTTCCTTCCTTCCTTCCTTCCTTCCTTCCTTCCTTCCTTCCTTCTCTTTGCTTCATGACTTCCATAAGGTGAACTCCACCATCCACTCCATGCATGCCATGATGTTCTGCCCTGCCACAAGGCCCAAATCAATGAAACCTTTTCTCCTTATAAACTTTTATATTTTTGTCACAGTGACAGAAAAATAAGACACCGCCTACCCCTTCTATATCCAAGATCTCAGGCCCCTCTTCGTCTATCTGGGAATGCCATGGAGTAGAGGCAAGACTTGGGTGATGGGCATAGAAAGAGCTGAAAGTCAAGTAGCCATGGAGAAGGTGAAAGTAGTCAGAGGCTACGCACGTGGAAAAGGGGAGAAACCTTGGACAAACTAAAGTGGCAGCATAATGAAAAGGGGCTGAGGTTCTTTTTCTGACTTCTTTGTTTCCATTTGGCAGTATTTGATTTGAGCTCAGGGCCTCACACTTGCTAGGTAGGTGCTCTACCACTTGAACCATGCCCCCAGCCACTTTGATTTAGTGGTTTTTCAGACAGCTTACCATGCTTTTTGCCTGGGGCTGGCCTTGGACTATGATTCTCCTAATGCCTCTTACATGGCTGGAATTACAGGCATGTATTACCATACCTAGTCATTTCTGATCTCTTTTATTACCTTTGTAATATGGTATTTCTCCAACGGGCTGGAGGCAGAAGAATTGTGAGGTCATTTTTATTTAAGAAGCATTCATTTTTATTGCCTTTCCATATTCTTCATAAATCTAGGAGCCTCAGTTTTTTGCCAGTTTTCCTTGAATGTCTCTCAAACATTTCCCAATCTTCCCCACCCTCTTTGCTCAATGAAAAGTAAGTACATCTTGTTTAAGAGCCCTAGCAGGCTACTACGGTCAGCTGGAATTCTACCACAGTGCCTTGTGTTCATGATATTAATTTCATTGATAGGAGATAAACTCATTTTAAATTTACTGTAGACATAATTTTCTTTAGAGTAAAATTTGATAAGAAATTTACATCACTGAAATTTAAGCTGTATAATTGAAACTAATTGCCTAACAAACTTCATCAATGACCTATTTGTCAAGAAAATGGCAGGATAGTGTGGAAGAAACAACCCATTGTTTGGGTATCAGGAATCTGCCATGGAATCTGCGTGAGATTTGGAGCTATAATGATTTCTTTTTTTTAATTAATTAAAGAGGAATAGCTGCTAGCCACATCTCTTAAATTATTGCAAGTTCTCTCAAAGGCAAAGAAATATGGAATTTTCCGAGTCTGTGCCAATTTCACATACATTAGAGCTCAGAAATATTGAAAAAGGGGCCTCTCAATGCCAACCATTGGATTCGATTATTTCTAAAATGCTGTGCCAAGCATTTAGTCTGAGGCAAGGAAAGCAGTGATCTGATAGAAAAGAACAATCATATTATCTCATTAAAATCCCATTTTCGTTATCTCCAGCTTAGCTACCAAGTAGGTAGCCTGGAATTAATTTACTTGAGATAGAGGTCAGAGGCCAACTATAACCATTTCCATCATCACCTGAGTCCTTCTCTCCTAAGAAAGATTTCTTCAACAGAAGTTGTAGCCTACTTTTCTTTTTGTTCCAGAAGGTAGAAGAGATTGAGGTCTTACATAGAAGAGCTGAGCAGGGGACAGAAACGGACTGGATTTTGTAGACCTAATTTGAACTGGAAGAGAGGGACTGCACTTCCCACCACGTGGAGCCTCTCCCCATTGGCCTATCCAGAGAGCCCCTTTCAGTAGAGTGTCATTTCTGTGCATTGCAGGTGAGACAGGAGGAATTTGGACAGGAGCCTGAGAGATTGACAGCCTCGGCTCAAATGATAACACCCCTGGGAGCCCTGGTTTGTATTTAAATTGTTATATTCATGTCACACAAGGACTCAGGAAGTTAAGTTCAATGAAAAAAATTGGTATGAGATTAGAAAAGCACATGCCTCCAGCCCCAAACCAAACCACACACTTTTGAGTCAAGGAAGTACAGACACCTATCCTCAGGGCCCCATGGTGGTTATCTGCCTGCAGACCCGGCAAGCTGAGCACCGAGTGGATTTGAACACCATCTAAGGCTGCACTGGGTCCTTTCTTCTTTCTTTCTCTCCCCTTCCTTCCTTCCTTCTTCCCTTCCTTCCTTCCTTCCCTTCCTTCCTTCCTTCCTTCCTTCCTTCCTTCCTTCCTTCCTTCCTTCCTTCCTTCCTTCCTTCCTTCCTTCCTTCCTTCCTTCCTTCCTTTCCTTTCCTTTCCTTTCCTTTCTCTTTATAAAGGCCCAACAAAGCTACCAATCTGCACAGCGGCCCTGACAGTTTCCTCCCCTTCGTAGCCAGGCCTTTTTAGTTTGGGCTCGCCCTGACTCTTGTGCAGCTTGCAGGAGGACGAGGCTCTATGCAGGGAGTTGTTAAGACCTTATGGCAGCTGTCCAGATGAGAGGTGATGACCATGCAGGTAAAGGGGTGGCAGGAGAGATGATGAGGCCTGGAGAGAGTCCAGGAGATGTTAAGGAGACAGAGTCCACAGGTCTCCAGGCTGCTATGAAGATTCAAGAGCTGATAAGGATATTAACAATACTATCGACTGGAAGCTTATATGTACCAGGTACTAAATTATTTATAAAGTATCTTTGAACCAGGAAAATTCACTACATTTCATTTCTCTATAGTTGCTCTGAGCATCAGAGCTAACATAAAGAGCCCAGAATCGTTCCTTCACCCATGGTGAATGCTGGTGTAATTATTGAGCAGCCACGATTGGAAATTCCTCTGTTGGTTACAAAGCCTTGGTTTGTGGGCATGGGCCGTGAAGAGGGGGAGGCAGCAGAACACAATGAAAACAGTGGTTTCCTCACTTAAAGACATCAGATTGGATTCCTCCTGTACTCTTCAAAGCTATTTATATTCAAACCTACCACCATACAATTGGTCTGAGATACAGGTCTTAGAATCGGTGTTTTAGTAACTCCCCCAGACAGGTAGAGCTGAGGCACACTGAGTTAAAAAGGTCTTCGGAATCTGACAAATCAAGATGAGATCCTACTTTTCCCTTCCGAGTGCAATTTCCCACGTCTATGCCTCAGATTTCCTATTTGTAGAAGAATGGAGACACCGCCCCTCGGAGGCTGTGTGAGGATTCAATGAGGTGTGGTATGTACTCGGTAGTACCTCTGGGGACATTTCTGTTCATGCCTCACTTAGCATGGTGGCTGGCCCCTAACGGGAGTTCAATAGATATAACTGCCACGACTGATGGCTCAGGAAGCAAAGGGACCTTACAGGGCCATAGGCCAGCCCTGAGGCCAAGAGCTGTACATACATCATCTTTTTTAGTTCTTGCCTAAAGTTTGCTTGTCCCTTTCACAGATGTGCAACCCACAGAAGACCCAGGGAGGAAACAATCCTCCCAAGGCACAAAGGGGAAGGGGGTGGTGAGATTGGGATTTGAGTCTTAGTCTCTGTGGCTCTCTGCTATACAGCATGAATACGATTCAGGCCATGGCTTGTTATTGTAGAGAAAGACTTGTTAGGAAAGCTATGGTACCAGGGAGAAGAGTCATTGTCTGCCTTGCTTTGAACTGCTGAGCCGAGCTACACAGTGAAGGGCCTGGAGACAGCTGTCCAGGGCAGCTCAGAGCCTCTCAGATGGAAGCATTCAGCCATGCTGGCAGACACAGGAAGCGGACGTTAAAGTCTGAGAGTGCTGCTGATGTTTCTGGGAGGTAAGGAGAATGAAAACCACACACCAGGCCACTTGAGGAAACTGGCACAATATAAACCATAGAGGCAAAGGTTCCCTCCTCTTTCCTTTACTCAGATATTTGCCCTTCTCCTTCGATAAGGGCAGGTGCCTACCCCTCTATTCTACAGGATAAATCTGTTGCTTGTCGGCCCATTTTCCCCCTTTCCAGGAACTGCTCCTCCATCCACATGCTTGCAGAGTCCACCATGTTCACACAATGTCACATCAGGTCTGTCAGGGACTTGGAAGGGCTATCCATAAGAGAATGTGTGTTTGCTTCTATCAAAGAGGGGAATTTGCTACTAAACAGATACATCTCATTCAGAGGTCACACTGGGGCCCAAGGATGCCCCAACCTCTGCGTGGGAATGCCAGTTCCTCACAACGAATTAGAAATCAGGGCTAGCAGCTTCCCTCCTAAGTTAAAATAATTACATAATTTCTTCTGCACCACTGCACTAGGCAGATTTTTTTTCTTTTCCTGAGTGTACAGTAAATCCTGAGCGGAGCCTCTCCTTAAACACAATATGAAATTGCTACCAAATTTAAATAAAAAAGTAAATTCTGTGTTGTGCTAGGAGATTCTCCTGCCAAAAACTCTCACACAATTAACACCCTAGCAGAATGTGCTGCTAATTTCATGCCACTAGAGTCTTTTCTGCTTCAGAATATAGAAACAAAATCGGGTCAGAGCTCCAATAATAACAGGATTTTGTTAAAATATACAGCCCTGAGTTGTAGATATGTTGTAGGCATGGGTGAAAAGTAGAATCACAGTGATGCATTAAATAGCTTACTCCTGCAAATAGAATTGGAAGAACTTGTCTCCAGCAGAGAGGGAGGGGGGGAGAGAGAGGGGTGGGGAGGGAGGGAGGGAGGGAGGGAGAGGAGGGAGGGAAGGAGGGAGAGAGAGAGGAGGGAGAGAGAGAGAGGGAAAGAGAGATACAGGGAGACAAAGAGAGATACAGGGAGGCGGGGAAGATCAAAGAGTGACAGAGAGGGGGACAGAGACATCAGAAAGGGATGAGAGAGAACCAAGAGAGGTCAGAAAGGGAGAAGTCAGTGAGAGATCATTGAGAGAGAAATGAGAATAAAAAGCAGAGAGAGAGAGATACCGAGAGAGATGAGAGACGGACAGCCAGGAATGGAAAGAGAGATCAGAGGAAATATTAGTAAGTAAGACTGCTTGTCTTTCTCCTCCCCTAGCTGCCTTACACAGGGTCTGCTCTTTTCCATAACAAAACCAGCGATAATGAAAATATTTTGGCAGCATTCAGGACCTTTCACATCCTGACCTTGACCTCCAAATCAATTTTCTTTATTCTTCACCTGACCTTGGCATCCATTCTCTCTGGTGTTCAATATTAGTTACAAAATCTTGAACTTTCGAAAGCCTTCCTTTGACCCCCCCCCCCTTCCCCACCCCATAACCAAGACAGACCACACTGGTGAGGCCCCAGAGAGAAAAGAGTGAGGCTTCTTGACAAAGAGAAATAATGAGACAAACAAGGCCGACGGGTTGTATAGGAGTCTCATTTGTGCCAAATGGCATTAGCCCCATTATTTATGCAGACACGGAGGAGGGGAGGCGGAGGGAAGGCAGCCTCCCCTCTTGCTTGTGCCTGGTGCTTCGGATAACACCATGTATTGCCAGGCGGCCCCGGCGCTTCACTTACAGGGAGGTATGTAAGGGAAAGCGGGTTACATTTCATCCATCACCCATGGGCTCGCCGAGTGCATAGACTGGAAAAATTGCACACATTTCTCCACTGCTGCCTGTGTTATTACCAGAAAGGGAGTGGACTGAAAAGAGAAAGTGCCAATTTCTGCACATACACATGGTAAAGAGAGAAGCAAAGAATAGAAGGGAAAGAAAGCATCTCCCAGACAGAGATGCTGGGGGTGGGGGGAGAATAGGGGAGATTTTTTTTCCTTTTCTTTCTTTTTTTAAGGAGAAGACTTCTTTTCACAAGTCCAGAGCATTGACTAGGAGAAAAAGGACCCACTGAGACAAGAGTTCGGGGTCAGCATACATTGTGGAGAAGAAGTTGGCTGGCAGAGGCTATTTTTCTGCAAATTAGTTTTCTCTCAAGGGTAACTGTGGGGGAGGAGTGAAGGAAAATGAATTGGAGCCCACTGAATAATCCATGTATTGTTCCGGCTGGTTGTGGGTGACCTATGAACTGATGCTCAGAAAACTCTTTCCAGACCCTTCTTCACTCGATGGGAAGCTTCTCGCAGCTGTTGACTAGTGTCCCAGAGTGGACATGCCCGATGGGGTTGGGTGGTGTGGCCTGTCGACTCTCCTTGGCTAGAATGGCATGGTCTGCTGCCATTCCAGCCCACTACAGGCAGGACAGGTGTTCCTGCAGGACAGTGAGAGAGGCAGGATCCAAAGGGTGTGCTGATTGCAAAGAATTCAGGCAAGGGGCAGGGCAGACTAACAGAGCTATGCAACAGGAAATGAGGGACTAGCGTTCCTTGAAATGGAAAGAGCCAGGCGCCTAGCAGCCATTGAGACAGTCCAGCCCAAGTGGAATTCTTCTAAGATGTTTATGAAATCCAAATGAATCAGTTTATCCCAAAGTATTTGTGCCTCATTGTTTTCAAGCCCAGATTCAGTTTGGAAGGCTCAACCTCCTCCTCTTCCTTCAGACATGTTATCATTCTGATTTGGGCACTTTAAACACTGCATAATCTAAACCAGGGCTTCTGGAAGGGCCCCAAATACAGAGGAACTAAAAGTTCATGTTCAGGACGTTAAGGTAGTGCTGGGGAGGCCATTTACAAGGAAGAGGTTTCTTTGAAGTCTTGTTCTTACTTACCTTTAAAATAGTACTGAAAAATGGATGGATTGTGTGGTAATCTCAAGTATTTAACAATACAGATCACATTCCATGCCACTGCTCCCCCAATTCTCTAATAGCATTCTTGGATGAATCTCTAACTACATATGAAAATTAAAGGACAATCACCTATTTAATGCCTACTTTGAGTTTGACAGAATCTATCCCATATCTCTCAAACTCAAAATTCTTCATATTTAAGGCATAAAAATCAAGGGAATTTAGCGATTGTAATTAAAAAAAAAGAGAGAGAGAGAGAGAGCCACCAGTTAATCTATGGCTCCAGATATCTTGGGGCATAACTCTGTTTGCAAGGAGCAGCAGTGGAGAAGGCTATTGTGAAGTGAGGGAAAACAGAATTCCTTGTTTTTAACCTTGTAATAAAATGCTGTGTCCTATGAAGTTGGGTACCATCAGAATACATGATAGCACCAGGTACATAGCAGGTGTTCAATGAATATTTGCTAAATTAAAAGTGGTTGGTGGCTTTCTGCATTTCCCATCTCCTTTAGATAGCCTGAGGTGGGGTAGTGAGTCTAGGGGCCACCATTTCTTCCTCCCACTTCCTAGGAAGACAGAGTTGTAGCAAAGTTGTAGGAACTTCCATGGAGTTTATAAGCCCTGGGCTCACCTCCCTGTTGCTGACTGGTTGTATGATCTTGGGATCTGCCTTCTTTGGATATTGATATCTCTCTTTGGCATAAGGAAATATTACACCCTCAAAGACTTAGTTAAAAAAAATTAGCCAGGCATCTGTGGCTTGTGTCTGTAATCCTAACTACTCAGAAGCTGAGTTCTGAGAATCATGATTCAAAGCCAGCGGGGACAGGAAAGTCCATGAGACTCTTATCTTCAATTAACAACCAAAGAGCTGGAAGTGGAGCTATCGTCAAGTGGTAGAGTCCTGGCCTTGAGCAAGAACGCTCAGGGACAGCACTCAGGAACAGAGTTCAAGCCAGGACTGGCACACCCACGCAAACATTCTACACATTGTGTCTAGATTTATGTTAAGAGACTTTAATTTTTCCCAGTTCTTGAGAGATTCTATTACTTGAAGTAAAAGCTAGGGCAGGAGAGGGAAAGAGAAGAGCTCTTCTCTTGTCTCAAAGGGATCCCTTCCTAAGAGACTGCCCATCCTGTTGCACCTGACTTTGTTCTAGGAAGAAAAACCTTGGAACCACTGTAAAGCATGGTGAAAATCACTTCCAATTACCTCCCCACAATTCACCAAGGTCAGGTAATTCACCGAGCAGATTGTAACTATTCACAATTTCATATCCTGCTCCATCCATTTCTAGGTATCATTTTCTAGCAAGTAGCTTGCTCAGCTACTCAACAATGAAACTCTGGTCAAAGTTAGTAGACTCATCTCAAGTTGATGTTGTGTCGTATTAGCTCAAGTTTTTCTTGCTATTAAGATTGATCATGAGCATAGCCCTGATTTTAAGGTCAGATCATTAGTCACAAAAATGAAAAAAGAATACTGACTTTATGGTTTCAGGGTTTCAATATCAATCAGAAAGGCACACTTCTATTTCATTGAGTAAGGAGTAAAGCTGGTTGGTGCTTTTTAAAATAAAAATGTGGTGTCTTCCACTACATTTAGAATTCCATCCCAAACTTTAAGCATAGATAAATTAGAGAGCTATTTTTTAGATTGAGGTAAAGGGGTGTCTCACCATATTTCCCAGGCTGGCCTCAAACTCCTGGTTCGTGTGATCTTCCTGCTTCAGTCTCTGGAGTAGCTAGGACTACAGGTGTGTGTCACTATACCTATCTGTTTTTAATTAATTATAAGAGGAGTTTGCTTTCTACAGTGATTCATTCTATGGTTCCAGCTTCCCAGAAAGCCACTATTTACTCTTTATCTCTCACAAAAACACACATGCCAGTTTCTAAAAGCAAATATATGACACTTGAATATATTTCAATGTAAATAAAATATGGAACACTCGTATATTCTTAAAAGCTTATTTCCTGAAGTATGGGAGCCTTGGAATTTTCTCTTATCTATGCACTCACACATTCACTATTACTGATCAGATCCTAATGCCAGACAAGCATGCATGGTGCCACCACAGAAGGTCTACCTAGTCTCCTGATGTTTCTCATCACTGTTCCACATTCCATCCTTTTAATCTGGCAGAGTCTGGAAGAAATTATACATCTAATATTGTGAGACGGGGCCAATTACATTGGAGTGACAAGTTGTACCCTCCAGAAGATTTGGGAGTGATAGTAAAAACAAATTTTAAAACATAATTGAAGAAAGTTTTACTCTTAGAGATTGGCTCCAAGCAGAGGTTCATACGGTATGGTTCTTGAACTCAAAGCCTTGGCCTAACCTTTTGGTTAGCAAAATAAGATCCCTGGTTTCCTGACCATGACCTACTGAACCAGAATCTCTTAGGATGGAGTTTAAAAAGCTGTCCTTCAATTGTACTTCAGGAGACTTTTATGTGCATTAATATATGAGAATCACTGGCCTCAAATTCATCAAGCTTTACCTGGACAAAGTTCCTTAAGCTTAAGGAATTTACAAGCTAAGTTCTATCACTTACCTGGTAATATTTCCAGTTTAATCTTCAAAGATCACACAAGCATATCCCAACCAAGTCATTTATGCAAAGTTTCAACTCAGGGAGAAAAAACCCCCAGCAAATTCTCAGTGATAATCAAAAGGGAAAATATTTGGACAGGTAATTTTAGGAACTGGCTCTGGATCACTATGTACAATAATGAAGTTGAGCAATTAGGTTTGGAAAGCCACAGCACAGAAAATAATTAACCCACAAAGTAATCATCTTGGAAGTCCCAAAGCTAATGATTAAAATAAACCTGAAACAAATGATTGTTTAACTTTTAAGCTGTGCTTGTTTTAGCCACCGTGAACTTCAGGTGTGAGCTCTGGGGATTTCCTCCTGCCTGCTGAGACTGGCAGTAGGACGTGAGGGCACATGTCCACTCTTCTGCCTGTCTTTCTTTCCTCGGGGAAGATTGCTTTGAGTATCCACAAAATGCCACTCCAGATTGGGTCAAGGAGGTTGCCTGAACCGTTCAGCCCTGCGAAGCCCCTGAGGTGCTTCAAAAGCCTGGCATTCCTTCTGTGGCTTTGGTGGGCTTCAGCCATATTGAATCCAGTGTAACCTTGGAGGCTGGGATGCATGCTTCCTTTCTATGCAG